>NW_027491136.1:0-600000 GCF_021521415.1 Bidens hawaiensis
TATCATGGACTTGGATGTGTCCTTATGCAACGAGACAAAGTCATAGCGTATGCCTCACGCCAACTCAAGACCAATGAAAAGAACTACACAACGCATGATTTAGAACTTGGAGCGGTTGTCTTCGCGCTAAAGATTTGGCGCCATTACCTCTATGGTACAAAGTGTATAATCTTTACGGATCACAAGAGCCTTCAACATATATTTGATCAAAAGGATTTAAACATGAGGCAACGAAGATGGGTGGAGTTGTTGAACGATTATGATTGTGAAATTAAGTACCACCCTGGAAAGGCGAATGTGGTAGCAGACGCGCTAAGTAGGAAGGAGCGAATAAAAACGCTACGAGTCAAGGCTCTAAGGTTAACCATTCACGCAGATCTCTCTACCCGCATCCGAGACGCTCAGCAAGAAGCCTTGAAACCAGAGTTTGTTAAAAACGAATGCCTTGGGGGTATGGTTAAAAATTTGGAACTTAAAGAGAACGGCAATCTATATTTCGCTAACCGCATATGGGTCCCTCTCAAGGGAAGATTGCGCGAGCAGGTATTGAACGAAGCTCACAAGACGCGGTATTCCGTACATCCTGGCGCAGACAAGATGTACCAAGATGTTAAAACGCTGTATTGGTGGCCCAATCTTAAAGGCGCCATCGCAACGTATGTCAGTAAGTGCCTGACGTGTTCGAAGGTGAAGGCTGAATACCAGAAACCATCAGGGTTGCTTCAACAGCCAGAAATTCCAATGTGGAAGTGGGAACAAATCTCTATGGACTTCATCACCAAACTGCCAAGGACACCTGGGGGTTATGACACAATATGGGTTATTGTGGATCGGCTAACTAAGTCAGCGCACTTCCTGCCGATCAAGGAAACCGATAAGATGGAAAAGTTAGCCCGACTGTATATTCGAGAAGTAGTTTCAAACATGGAGTCCCAGTGTCCATCATTTCTGATAGAGATAGTCGGTTCACATCAAGGTTTTGGAGATCGTTACAAGGGGCTTTAGGTACTCGTCTTGACATGAGTACGGCATATCATCCTCAAACGGATGGGCAAAGCGAGCGAACAATCCAGACATTGGAAGATATGCTACGCGCTGTGCGCAATCGATTTCGAAGGTAGCTGGGATACTCATCTCCCATTGGTTGAATTTTCTTACAACAACAGTTATCACACAAGCATTAAGGCTGCGCCGTTCGAAGCTTTGTATGGGCGCAAGTGTAGATCCCCACTGTGCTGGGCTGAAGTAGGTGACAAGCAAATGACTGGTCCAGAATTGATCCAAGAAACAACAGACAAGATTTTTCAGATAAGGGATCGCCTTAAGACAGCGCGCGACAGACAGAAGAGCTACGCAGATGTGCGAAGGAAACCATTGGAATTTCAAGTAGGGGATAAAGTACTTTTGAAAGTCTCTCCATGGAAAGGAGTCCCCCGTTTCGGCAAGCGAGGAAAGTTGAATCCGCGCTTCATTGGACCATTCGAGATCCTGGAAAGGATCGGTCCGGTTGCTTATAAACTCCGTTTACCCGCCGAACTCAGTGGAGTTCATGATACGTTTCATGTGTCCAACCTCAAAAAGTGCTTATCTGACGAAACGTTGATTTTGCCGATGGAAGAGATTCACATCGACAAACAGCTGCACTTCATAGAAGAACCTATAGCAGTAACCGATTGGAAAGAACAAAAGTTACGCAGGAGCAAAATCAAGTTAGTAAAGGTTCAATGGAACTCGAGGCGTGGGCCTGAATTCACTTGGGAAAGAGAAGACCAAATACGCAAGAAATACCCACACCTCTTTCAGAGCATGGCTTCTGCCAGCAACGTCTCCTAAATTTCGGGACGAAATTCGTTTAACGAGGGGAGAATGTGACACCCGGTAAATTCCCAATCCCTTAAACTAAGTAATCAACCTAATAATTAGGTGATTGTAAATATTAAGCGCGTGCATTTGTTATGTGCGCCCTGCGCGAGCGCGCCATGTTAGTCAGCGCGTGCATTTGTTATGTGCGCCCTGCGCGAGCGCGCCATGTTAGTCAGCGCGTGCATTTGTTATGTGCGCCCTGCGCGAGCGCACCATGTTAAGAACCAGCGTGAGCATATGTTATATGCGCCATGCGTGAATGCTTTGGCTTTATGTTTTCATGTAACTTAACGTTATGTTGTCTATGGATTGACCATCCCGCATGATGCTAAGGCGGGTGCATCCTAGATCGTTTATGCGCGTGCGGAAGGGAACTAACCTCCCCGCATGGCGAGAACATTGAGAGCTAGTTTGTCTGAAGCTCCAAGATGGAATTGACTTCAACATGACTGATCACTATGTTGAAATACCAAGACCACCTGGAGAATCTACAAATGAAACTCAATATCCCCAACTGCGAGAAGGTTACGCACCTACCCGCAGCAAAGAAATGTCCTACACGCAGAAAGCTATGCGCACAAAGTGATGCGCACAGAACACTTAGTCTATTCTCCAGACATAAGGAGATTACTCCCGCCCAAAAGGAAACAGTAGCGTGTTTCAGAGATTTTCCACTTTTTACTGTACACTGATAAAAGTACCTGAAAAAGCACACTGTAACATGAAAAGTCAACTGTCAGCCACCCTATTCTCACCAACCCCAGACCTGCATGTCCTGTCCAAATCAAATCAAGATCTTTTGTTCACTCCTCCACTTTTAAGTAAACAATAAACAATAATAATTTCCATACTTTATCATCATTACCCCTAGATATGAAAAGATTTCAATCCCCTAAAGCAAGGGATTGTGTTCCTTGAGTTTGCCTATAAATATGTAACCTAAGTTATCACTCAAAACACACTCCAAAGAACTGCAAACTTGCACTAATCATCTCCCGAGCATCCGTTATTTTCGATTCCGTTCCAGTTACTAGGTAAGCCGAGGTTATAAACTTGAGATCTACTTTCCAAACCTCATATTCTCCTATTTCTTGATCTTAATATATATACTTCTTGTTATTTAATCGTATTCTAGACCTTCGATTCCGAGGCCAACACCAAGAAAACCCGAATCTCGATTAATCCCTTAACAAGAACCACAGGTGAGTCTCACAGCCCCTATTTTCACTGTTTTCACTATTTTTAAACTGTTTTCGGGGCGAGGGACACGTACTTAAATAATGTTTTATCATGGTATACTTACAAGCTATGCAAGCGATTATGTGTTTAAGTTACGTTTCATGATGAGTAATGCAAACGGTTATCTAAGGTTTTCGATGTATGTGCGCTAGAACTCGAGTAAGTGATCACTTTACCATTGGAACTCTAAGGGTAGGGACTGCTGGTTTGATCCACCCACTCGTAGGGGTCGCACCTCTTTGCATGGACGAGTGCCTAGTATGGTCATGGGGCAGTACTATGGGATTGAACCCGCTCGTAGGGGTCGCGCCTCTTTGCATGGACGAGCGCCTTGTTTTCCGGCACAACGTCCGCGCGTAACCCGCGGGACGGTATTATTATTTTAGCTCGTAGTGGCAGCGCCACTTTGCATGGACGAGCACATGTTCCTGAAACGTTCGCGCGTAACCCGCGGGACGGTATTACTTATTTTAGCTCGTAGTGGCAGCGCCACTTTGCATGGACGAGCACAGTTTCCAGAAATGTTCGCGCGTAACCCGCGGAACGATTTTATCAGAATATGTTGATATAACTATGTTTCACCAAGCATGTGTTTTAATGATGCTATCAGAATTATGTTTCAGAATGATTTGTATCAAGATTATGATGCAATACGATTTATCAAGTTACTAAAACTTGTGAACTCACTCAGTTTATACTGATTCAAATGTTTTTACGTGTCTTTCAGGAGATAACTAGGTAGCGCATGGAGTCACACTTAGAGCACCTCACGCTGAACATCTAAACTAGCTTTTTGGAAGATTTTAGTTCTATCCCTTCGATGCGCGTGGTTGTTCCCGCCGCGCATGGGGATATGGCGTGGAAATCTTCAACAATTTTTATACTTGGATGTTTTTATGAAATTTTTAAACAATGTAATGTATTTGTATTAAACTTTTCATGCGCAATGAAAATCTTACTTTGAATGTTTGCAATGGCCCGTGCTTAAGTATCAATTCCCACTCGCGCGCGCCCGGCTGTTTCCGCCGCTCAGGGCCGGGTGTGACACTTAACATCGTGCCCCTGGTCATCCAACTGCCCAATCGAAATTAAACGTTTCTTCAAACCTGGAGTAACCCTCACGTCTTTCAAAGTCCAAGAACTACCGACTGAAGTTATCAAATCAACATCTCCCATACCCGTAACCTCTAAAATATCATCCTTTGCAAGTCAAACCTTTCCAAAATCCCCAAATTTAAGATTCTTCATCGTTTCACTACAATAAGTGATATGAAATGATGCACCAGAATCCATTACCCAAGCATCAACGTTACTCTCAACACTGCAAACCAAAGCCTCATCACTACTGACCCCATCATCGGTGTCGTCTTCTGTAACGTTCACCTCTTTCTTACCATCGGACACTGATTCCTGAAGTGTCCCTTCTCTTTACAACTCCAGCATTCTATATCTTTACGAGTCTTAGACCGACTCCTCTTCCTGCTCCCACTGCCTCGCTGTTTTCCCCTACCTCTACCTTCTGTGACTAACATATTACCTGATGATTCACCTGAACTTCTGCGTCTTGAATCTTCTCCCATAATCAGATCCCGAATACCATCAAAGGTAATTTTTGTAGACGAACTACAAACCGCGGTCACTGTTTGAGACCAATTGTCGGGTAAAGAGGATAATAACAATAGGCTTTGAACTTCATCATCAAACTTAATGCCAACTGACACTAACCCGGAGAGGATCGAATTAAGATTATTAATATACGTTGTAACTGACCCACCCTCTTTCATTCTTGTTGTCACTAACTCTCGGATAAGATAGACCTTATTTGCTGCCGAAGGCTTCTCATACATGTTGGATAGTGCCTCCATCATACCACGCGCTGTGGTTTCTTTCATGATGTTAAACGCCACATCTTTTGACAACGACAATATAATACAAGCCCTAGCCTTCTTGTCTAACTTCTTCCAATCTGCATCTGACAACTCTTCTGGTTTTTCATCCTCAAGCACTACATCTAAGTCTTTCTGACAAAGTAACGCTTCAATCTGCATCTTCCACCAACCAAACTTCTGTCCATCAAACTTCTGTATTGAAACCTTTACGTCTTCTGCCATGACAATGACTAAAACGAAAACTTGGATAAATACAGAGACAGACACAGCAATGGCACGAGCCTAAACTTAACGACTGTTCTACTGAACTCTGTCAAACAATCAACCTTTTTTAATCGCAACGGAATAACGAACTAAAATCAAAGACTGAAACTTTAAACCGAAACGATAAAACCTGACAAACACGGTTGGCACTGGTTATCCATTTCTTTAAATGATTTCTTCCGATTTGACAACTGTTCTTCAACAAAAAAGGATCTTGATTCAACGATAACTATATATGTCTTGGCTAAACTGCCAAAAACCCTCTATGCCTTAACACACAACCTTTAAAATTACCTTTGATTTTAAAGACCCACAAGAGAAAACTGCTACCCTTTTTCTTCTTATTCAGTGGAGCACAACAAAAAAACCAAAATAATAATTATCCAGCCTAATAATATTGATTTTATGTCAAAAAGTTTGCTAAGGTAAAAAAGGATTATTGTGGTTAGTGCTTCTCCACAAAACTTATCCTTCTAACCCAAAAAATTAACCACGTCTTCTGGACACAAAATCAATATGGCGCAGCACTCAAGTAACAGCCAAAAAAAATAACGATCGATTCTAACCAGACCAAGCGAGAACCGGCAAGAAGATATTGGCGAGACTGCCGATATTTCTCTCTTTGACCGGCTATTCTTCTAATGGCGACACTAGCGGCGATACACGGTGGTGATGTGGTGGTTATAGCTTTCTAACAGAACCAACAACCAACAAAAAACGCAGATCGGAGGGCTGGGTTAGTAGTGGCGAAACGACGGCGTAAACCCTAACGGCGATCGGAAAACCGTAGGCGGCGGCGGAACCCTAGCGCAGTAGGGTGGCGGCGACTCGGCTGGTTCCCGTGTTCTTCGTGTGTAACGAACCTAAGCTCTTGATTCCACTTGTTAGGATTAAACACACACACGAAACTGAACACACACGCGAAAGCAATAAACGAACACGAGGATTTAACGTGGTTCGGTCTAAACTGACCTATGTCCACGGGTGGCAACTAGGTATTCTTTATTGAGTGACAAAGATTACAAGTACATGATGTGGTTTATATAGATATTGAAGTAGGGTTAGTAAATTATTAAGCAAGAAATCTAAACCGGGCGATCTCCTTTTGACTTCATATAATAAACCGGCTCGAACAAGGCCTACGAACCCAACAACTTAAAGTTTAGAAGAAAAGCATAGAGACGCACCATATATATGCTAAAACTATTATGTACCACAATCACCTTAACCATAATGAAATTAGCTATTCTTACCTTCAAGTGGTTGGATGACGTACCTTCCAGCAATTATTAAATGTTCCTGTAATATGAATAATCACAATAATAATAACTTACAGGCTTTTGATTATGACAACACAAAAGGATGGAAGGTAATTAAAAGAAGTCAACGGGTTGATGACCTTACATGTTTGTGTTGAAGTTCTAGTGCTTTCTCAAGTCTTAAGAGAATTTGATTCATATTTGGGCGTTGGGATCGCTTCTCCTTTAAGCAACAATAAGCTGTTTCAGCGAAAATGTTGAACGATTGCAAGTTCATTTTTTTCCAAAGGTCAGGGGCTATCAAATCATCCAGTTTTCTCTCTTCATAATGTGATCTGGCCAATCGAGCAAAATACCATTTATCATTGTTCGGAATAGACGCTTCTCTCCCAAACAAGACTTCAAACAACATGACACCAAAGGAGAATACATCTGACTTGTGAGTCAGACCTCCTGTGTCTTCATATGCAGGGTCCATATAAGGTAATGCGCCGTTATACTTACTAGTAAGGTGAAGATCATGCTTTTTAGCTCTAACAGCAAATGCAAAACCATGTAACATGGGCTCCCAGTTGTGATCCAGTAAAATTTTGGAGCTCTTTATGTTACCATGTATGACATAATGATCGTCATCTGCATCATAATGAAGGTAACTCAATGCACGTGCAACACCGACACATATATGCAACCTTTGCATCCAAGTGAGGGTTTGACTACTTAGATGTTTGTCAAGACTTTCATTGACCTCACGCTTGTTTATCGTAATACGCTGATCTTCAAAATTATAAGAAATCTTAAAAGGAGAAACCAGGTTTTTGTGGTTGAAATTTCTAGTAACTCTCAGCTCGTTGAGCGCAACACCTGTTTGCAGAGGCACCCGTGCAACAATATCGATAAAGCCCCCCGACTGCAGGAGTTGTCCTTTGTAAATCTCAAAAGATGTGCCTCTTTTGAGGAGATTTTCATCAGCAAAGTTGTTGGTGGCTGCTTCTATTTCTTTTGATGGGATATATAAGTAGTCGTTACAATATTCATCAAAGGACATGGCGGCTATGTCTTCGGAAGATGAAGACGTGCCGTCTGAGGCTTCGGAATATGTAGGCATGATGATTTCTGTGTTGATTAATATGAATGTTTTTAAGACCTTGTGTAACTGAGGCAGCCCAGAAAAACAAACTAATATGCCACTGTCACGACAGCCAGAAATCAAAGAGAAAATAATTAAGTTTTTCTTTTGGAACCTCTACTCTATCATGGTGGTTGTCAAAAGAGTAGGGTGAAAGAGGAATAGTTTTGACGAAATGAAATTTCTTGTGTAATCGGTAATTTCATTTCATTGACCAACCAAACACACATGTTTTTCATTCTCTCATAATAACTCATTACATTCCTTCTGTCATTCTTGCATAGCAAATGTCCGAATTAGCTTATGTGAGTGTACACCCCGTACATTCTACTTTGTTTTAAGAGTTTAACATAAAAGTCTTCATGCGCCGTTTAAAAATCAATTACATAAAATGATTAATAACAATATAAACGGTACCAAATCCAAACAAATATAGCATGGAATGTTATTTACAAAGTAACCTACACATCTAGGAAAAAAAAACGTCATCAACGTTAATTAACCCGCTTTTCTAGTCAAAACAAGTCAAACCTCGGCGATCAAAACACAATCTTGTCAAGATAACCAAAATCTCAAAACAAGTCATACAATGTGATCATGAAACAAATAATCATCGCAATTTGAATCACATGAAGACCCCATAAAAGCTTTACTATTAATCTCCCTACCGAATCTTGAAACATAATGAAGCCCCAAAACAAGATTTGTAATTGCATCTTCACTCTTTTCTTGATCTGCATAATGCAAAGTGTTCACCAAAAGCACACTTCCAGAACCCATAGTTTGCTTCTCAAAATTCCTCTCAGAATGCCACTTTATCATGTTTTGAGCAAGCGGGACCAACCAATCGAGTGTCTTTTGCATTGATGAACTCCATTCAGATGCAATATCACGGCTAAAATCGTTTTTCGACTCAAGATTAAGTTTTTCCTTAAGCGAGTTCTTGATATTTGTAGTTAACATATGATATAAATCTTCGCGTGACTCCAGGTTTATGAAGTGTGGCGATATAGCTAGCCGCTCGATGAATATTATTACGTTTTCATAATGTAGCGCTAAAGCAGCATCACCAAGTGTCGGTTTTTTACTGGTTTGACCATGTTGACCGTTTGACCATCCTTTAAGAATAATGTTAACAGGGGTTTGAAATGTAGCGTTGACTTTTGGGGAGTCAAGATCAGAAGTCATGCATTTTTTCAAAAGTCCAAATTGGGTCAAACTTCTTGTGGTCGACGAGGTGTGGGCCCCACAAAAGACACTAGGAGGGTGAGGCTGAACGTTCTTCCTTTGTTTATATCCCAGATTCGACATCCATCTTCGAATCGAGTTTTTGGAGGGAAAATCCGAAAGGGCAGAAACAGAGTTACGTCGAACCAAACATGGCACATCAGGGGGTGAAATCACAAAAACGCCCTTCACCCGTTCGACTATCGTGAAAAGCGATCTTAACAGTAATCTGACGATGTGGTCGTAACTACGAACCCATGTTGACATTTCACGCAACCCGTTGACTTCTTCGTGTTGCCACATCACTTTCTTCTCGAATTCGTTAATTTTAATTTGACTCGAATTATTATTATCTTGCAATCTTTTTAAACCGCTTTCGAGCTCAGACAACACTTCAAGTTCTTCACATAACTGTAAAGTAACCGCAGCAAATCGTTTCATTTTCTTCACTCGTTTATCCATTTTCTTGAACTTATACTCCCACCCGATCCAATTAACATCAATCTCAATAATATTATCAAAAACCTGATCCAGATTATGATAAACGAGATTCGTGCACTTCTTACCAAGCCTAGAAACACCTTTTGAGACACATTTAATGTTGTCAACGATCTCCATTAACGCGAGCTGCATTAGATAATCTTGATTGTCTGAAACAAGGTTTCTTATGCCGAGTGAGTTAGCAAGTTCTTCTTGTAATCTTGACATTTGTTTATCGCTTAAAACATGCCATAAATTTGCTAACTTTGTCATTAATCTTGAAACTTCAAATGACATGATTCCAATAACGGGCTTTTCGGGGTCTAAAGGTGCGGTTTTGCGTGAATGCTTCCATATAGAAGTAAACCATGATGATTCTTTCAATGTATCGATCCCCATTTTTCAAGATAATCAGTTTGATGTATATAAAATTGCCACTAATCCTGACATAGAAATAATAAGATGTCATAGTTAGCGGAGATTGCTATCAAGTAACAAGAAGAAATTAAAAAAAAAAAAGTGCAGCCTTGTTATTTGAAAACACAAAATCAATTTCAAAATAATATGTTGGTACGAAACTTCGAATCTTGAAACATGTAGGTTAAAAACCTTAATTTAATGTAACATATTTGTCTAGATAATTAGAAAATGAAAAGGATAGTTTTTTTTACAATAAAAACACATGTATGACTTGATAACACTGCATATGATACAGATACAAAAGATTGTCTCTTGATTCCCTTTGAATATTTGATTGCTATCATTTCATTTATTCAACAAAACCCACATAAATTTTACCAAAAATCACAGATCTTTCATTGGCAATTTAAAATCAGAAGTAAAAAAGGTAGAAAAGTCACCAAATTACAAACTACAAATATTATTTCTTTTGTAAATCCCACATGACTTTTCATTAAAAAGATCACAGATGTGATTTGATAATGCAACATACAATCAAAATACAAAAAATAGGTTCTTTTTACAACACCCCCCATGAACTTAAAAACAAATCACATATTTGACTTAATAATGCAGCATCTTTTCATATGATTTTGAGTTTGAACTGACAGAACTTTACAAAAAAAAAAAAAAAAAAAAAGAAAAGAATCTTTTCAAAACCCATGTGAGAAAATTAACCACAAATCACCAATTTGACTCAATAATGCCACAAATAATCTGGGTTTTAGACAAGAAGTCAAAAACCCTAATTCGTAAAATCTTGTACACCCACATAAAAAATCACAATTAAGGCGGAAACAAGAAAACCCACCAAAAATTCGACTTTAATTCAGCATTTATGCGTAACAATCTTGACAAAATCGAATCTTTTTACAAAACCCAGATGAAATTCAACACCAAATCTGAGATTAGAAGAGATTAATTAATGATATTATAATCTGGGTATGAACCAAGAAAAGAAAACTCATCAATTGGAAAGCAGAGAAATAGAGGAATAATCGAAGCGGACAATAATAAGAAGAACAATAAAGAGACAGATGGATGCGTTTGTGTCTGTGTTTGGTTGCAACAGAAACGTGAGTGAAGACTATTCGAATTAATAAATGCGCACCAAGTCGGCGAATCCTAGGTCCTGATTTGTTTTCCGGATCTTTAGGGAGATATGCTACATAACGACGTCGTTGTGAAGATGTTAATTTTCATTTTTATTTCTTTTTACCGCAACTTTCTTGTGTTTAGCCTACCGCACTCCCCAAATTTGGAGAGTCTTGATACTTCACTCTGGCCAAACTATGTTGTCTTAACCGGGATCACGCTGGCTTCAGAATTTGGCTTGGGTATTCCCTCAGGAACCCTATTGGCGGCTGCCACTTGGCAATCGTACCACCACAAGAGCAGAACCCTCTGATGTAACACACGCTGGAAGAAAAACCCAGGTAGTCCAAACTGACAACCTTGTACAAGGTCTAGCTTAAATCCTTCATTGTCAATAGCCAATCAAAATGACGCAAACATAAACTGAAGTTACGTCTTCACTAAAGAACTCAACCATTTCTATCATTACATCACAAATGAGGGATAAAAGGGGTTGTTAATTTCTCGCATTATTGTAATTTTGTTGTGATTATATTTATAGAAAATCTTTTTAATAAATTAAAAAAGAGAAACAATGATTTGATAGTGATATAATAGATTTGAAAATATTTTTTCGTAGTGGTGCCTGTATTTTTAAACAAATAAAATCATTCCTATATAGATTTGATAATTATGAACGGTAGCAAAACAATTAGACATGTCTAAATATATTTATTACCTTGATAATGCTGGTTCTATCCCAATTTTTCGAGATTTCTTCTCGAGCACTCTATAAATGTGAATAAAGCATCATACATTCATATCCGGGTCCAAGACAAAAGAATACCGATCCTTAATTTGCAACCTTTGTCCCTAGAATATGAGTTGATTTCCACGGTTCCAATGGAAATGACTATTTATGTATTAACAAATGATAACTTAAACATGGGTAATTAGGAATGATCGATGTTTAATACGAAAGCCCTGAATTTAAATTTATAAAAACATTGGGTTGAACCCTAACAAAAAAGAAAACAATGTCTTATTAGACCATGCGTAGTCAAAACTAGGCACATCAGGATATTTTACGTCATGTGACGCATAGTCAGCTTTTGGGATTTTTGCAAAAATTGGGTGTAGTATGACCCCCTCCCCCCAAAAAAAAACGCCTCTCTCTCCTCCCCATCTCTCTCTCTCTCTAACAAAACCTCAAAATTCTAGCCAGCCTCACTTTATATACAAAACGGTAACATCCAAAATGCCATCCAAAACGCCGGGGGGGGGGGGGGGGTTGTTCTCGGGCGTTTTGGGCTAAAAACGCCATCGACTACGGATGGTCTTATGCCTAAAACCCTAGTTCGTTTTCTTTATACCTGTAAATGAACCGAACGTTCGGTGAACTTTCGTGAACCGTTCAGCGGAAAGTTCGCTTATGTTCGTTTATTTAATAAACGAACAAACATGAACAAAAATTTTGTGTTCGTTTAATTAAACGAACGAACATGAACATATGTTTTGTTCGTTCATTTATGTTCATGAACGTTCGTTTATGTCTGTTTATTTATGTTCGTTTATATATTAATAAAAAATAATTGAATATTATTTGGATAGGTCATCAGCTTAAAGGTTTTATATTTGTTAATTTGTGTTTATTTAAGTGTTTTAATTTAAGTTCGTTTATATTTGTGTTCATTTACATTTGTTCATACATGTTCGTTTATCTTTGTTCAGTTATGTTCGTTTATATTTTAAACAAACGGACACAAGTGTCCATCTTTAAATAAACGATCATGAACATAAATATTTGTTTGATTAAGTGTCCTTGTTCTTTTAAAGTTAAATGAACGAACTTGTTCTGTTCATTTGATTCGTTTATAGGCTTTCATTATTCACATTGATGAATACACCGGTCTCAATTTCTAGGCTCTGCCGATTTTATTTGCGTTCGTTTGTGTTCGTGAACACATTAATTTCCTTAATGAACGAACACGAACATAACATGTCGTTCGTTAAGTGTTCGTGAACACATTATTTTCTTAGCGAACGAACATGAACAAGATCTTGTTCGTGTTCGTTCGGTTCGTTTACAGCACTAGTTTTCTTATAAGCTATGGAACTGGCCTCACATTTTTTTATCATCATATGGAAGATGGTTCTGTTCTGCGTACTCATAAGCAATAGAGTTGTCTCTAGAAATCGTTTGTTAAATAAAGCCAGGCATAAAGTGTTACAATAACGAGTTGGTTCAATGCTAGAGGTTAGAAGTAAAGTATTTCCCTTATGATCAAGCATAAGAATTATTAATGATACACATATAGACATAGAGAAAGAAAGAGGGTTTGAATATTCGAATAGCATCTCCCATAGACGCTCTCAGAGAAAAAAAAAAAATCCACCTCGCCCATTTCCATCCTATTTCGGGTTTTGCCTTTGTCCTATCTTAAAGCGGTTCAAGAGACCACCCACACTAAAGTTGAGTTTTCAAGTCCTTATACAAGCAGGGGCGGATCTATTCATTAGGTAGAGAAAGTGAAATTTTTGGTTTTTAGTGTTATATACATAATAAAATCTCGATCGACCCCTGTGTGAAAGAATGACTTGATCTGTGAGAGAAAAAGAAGAAGAAAATAAGTCTGATAACAGAATGTGTTAGTTGTTCCACCTGCTGTGGAGAAGATGAATGAACAGGAGTTTTAATATATTTTAACTAGGGCTTCTTTTTGGTTGAGTCCCAATGAGTTTCTAGCCCAATAAGTATAAAACTAGAAATACATGTATATTTATATTTCCTTTATATTCACACTTTTCATTTTTTATGCTATGATGATCACTAGAATGGCTGAACCTAGAGGTGCACAAATCGGTTTTTTTGAAAAAACCGGTTCGGTTTTTAACCGGACCGGTTTTTTTTATCCAGAAAAAAACCGGTTCGGTTAATAACCGGACCGGTTATTAACCGGTTATTATTGCTGAAAACTCAAACCGGCCAAACCGGTTTGGACCGGTTTAGAAACCGGTTAGAACCGGTTATTAAACCGGTTTTTTTATAACCGGTTTTTAAAAACCGGTCTAACCGGTTAACCGGTTTTTTTTTTTTTTTTTTTTTTTTTTGCTTTAGGGTTTAGGGTTTCGTTGTTAGCATTCTTTGCTTGGAAGATTAAAAACACATAACTTTCATTTATAGCTTTTACATTAAAAATACAAACATTAAATCGTTATCGCATATTCGTAACTCAAAAATACAAACATTAAAGAATGCTTAGACACGATTACATTAACAAGTTGATGTTTGTTACTCATTTTCTTCGCTACCCGATCCCGAGCTATTCCTTAGGTAATCGTCGTACGCGGCTTCTTCATCGGTCATTGGTTGAGTGTGTCCTTGATTGACCTCGTCTTCATACAAGGCCGCCTCATAGTCCATTTCCCCCTCGAGTGAGCGTTGATGTTGTGCCCTGTCTAAAGAGTCCAAGTAATCCTTGTAGCAAATCGACATCTCTACAGCTGGTGGAGTGAGTCGAGTCCTCCTAATCGATATAACCCTGCCAGAAACAGAAAAAGCAGACTCCGAAGCTACCGTGGAAGCTTGGACCGTTAGTAAATCTTTGGCCATGGCGGCGAGGATCGGAAACTCATCCTCCTTACCTCTCCACCAAGCCAGCAAATCAAGACTTCTAAATTCATCCGGAGTCATGTGTTTCACAAAGTTGGTACCACCATACCTTCCAAGTTCACTGCTTGGGGTGTTTACCCTTTGACGTTTACCGGCGTCTTCCCAAATCATGTAGTACATCCCCATTTCAAGGTCGGTTTGGGATTGGGATTGGGCAACAGCTCTTAACGAGTCATGAATTTGGGAAGACGACCCGTATCTTGTAAGGTAAACATCATACATGTTTGCCAAGGTGGTGTTGAAATCATTCTTTAAAGTTTGGCTATAATAGGGGTTTTGATCGTCGTTTAACCCTAGCTCATCACAAATTTTTTCTATTAAAGCTTCAACACCACCAACATTGATGCAAGGGTGCACATTTACCCCTATTTAACCCTAGCTCATCACAAATTTTTTCTATTAAAGCTTCATTCTTTAAAGTTTGGCTATAATAGGGGTTTTGATCAATTTTTTCTATTAAAATTTGAAGAACCTCCGTAACGATCTCAATCAATAACCAGTTTCTAGGATCGTACGGTGCACATTTACCCCTATTTGACAAAATTTGATGAAACGCAATTAACGATTGTTTTTGTTGGATGGCTTTCTCAAACATTTCACAAGTCGAGTTCCATCTTGTTGGACAATCCCAATTAGGCCCCAACCATTGACAGTTAGCTTCTTCACAAAATTTTTTGTATCTTGAAAATGTTGAATTGTTGCTAAAAACATCTCGTAACATTCTTTTAAAATTGTTTCTTTGCGTTTCGATCACGTTTAACCCATCTTGCACGGCCAAGTTGATAATATGTGCAATGCATCGGCTATGAAAAAACGCTCCATCACAGATAGGTTTATACTTTAATTTTAAATGGCCAACCGCGGCCGTATTGTTGGACGCGTTATCAAACGATATTGAAAAGATTTTATCTTCAATCTTGTATTGTCGAATGACTTTATCCAAGAGTTTAAAAATATTTCTACCCGTGTGCGGGTAATCAAACAATTGAAACGCAACGGTTCGTTTCATCATTTGCCACGACCGGGGGTCAACCCAATGAGCCGTCACACAAATGTATGAGTCGGGCGAACCATTAGGTACCGACCACACATCCGTGGTTAAGTTCACACCAGTTTGTAAGTTTGAAAAGTATGAAATTAGTTCGGATTTAGCGTTTTTCCATGCTTTAAGCATATCTCTTCTAAGGGTCGAACGACTTACGTGTTGGTAGCGTGGTTGAACATACGTTTGCATCATCTGCGTGAATTGAGGGTTGTCGAAGTGGTTGAAAGGAAGTGATTGTTGAATCACAAAGTTGCCAAACTGTTGACGTACCGCTTCAAGGTCGTACGTAAACACCGTTCCTTGATTCGTCATCTCCGGCTGCGAACTACTTCCGGATTCGTCCTTCAAGACCTTGCAAGAGGGCTTTTCTACATGAGCTCTTAAACTGGAGTTTGCTTCTTTGTTATAAAACTTCAAACAATGTTTGCATCTAGCTTTTTGGGTTCCGTTAGACATTTCGCATAGGTCGAAATGTTGCCAAATATCTTGGTTTCGTTTCGTGGGGATGACCCGAACGACGGTTTCTCCCGTGTTCGAGGCACCCATGTTGACCGATGAAGCAGCACTTTGGGAGGCCATGATAATCGACTACGAATTAAGAGTGGTATACTCGAGTATGAAATAAACGACTACGAAAGAAGAGCGTTTGGAGTTGTATAATCGCGTATGAAATAAACGTTTAGAGCTTTTGGAGTTGTATAATCAAGTGTGATCTAACCAATACCCAACCTAAACTATATATAGATGTTTGTGGGGGTAAAATGGTAAAAAAACCAAAAAAAAACGGCTAAAAAACGGTCAAAAACACAAAAAAACGGCTATAAGGCCGTTTGGTAACGTTCGAAAACCGGTTAAACCGGTTAACCGGTTATTAAAAAACCGGTTAACCGGTTTTTTTTATAACGGTAATAACCGGTTATTTTAAAAACCGGTTAACCGGTTTTTTAATAACCGGTTATTAAAAAAAACCGGTTTTTTTTATAACCGGTTATAAAACCGGTTTTGGGTCCAAAACTTATAACCGATACGTAAACCGGTTACGTAAACCGGTCAAACCGGTTTTTAAAAAAACCGGTTTTTAAAAAACCGGTTTTCGGTTAAACCGGCCAAACCGGTTCCGTAACCGGTTTTTTTGACCACCTCTAGCTGAACCTACCAACTTTGGAAGTTGATGAAACCAAAAAGTTAAAAATATAATCGTATTTAATTTTTGTTTTATTATCTAATTTAATCTAAATAATGTTTTTTATTTTATTTTTCCTTTGCATATCTATAAAGCATTAAAGCTACTGTTTGTAAACATTCCAAAAAAAAGTTATTATAAACTAGAAAATGTAAAAGAGAACTACTATGACTCTACTATGAAAACTTATGTTCGACACTTATAGGAATTGATTAAAATATAACGTGAAAAACAATCATGGATAGTGTTCGTGTCGCTATTTGTTTAAGTATTACATTATAAACCAAAAAGATATCTGCTATAGTGAGATATTATTGTATTTATTATGTTACTGAAGAAACACTAATCGACCCCAGACAGATTACGGATAATCTGGGGGTTAAATAGATGTTTCCCACGAGGGGTTAGACCCGGCAAAGATGGTTCTTCTGATAACCTGCAAAACAGACACCGTGAGCTCGTCACTGAGAAGGGGGGGTTCCTCCTTGTGACCACCCTCCGGCGTGAGAATCAGACTAGATTGCTCTTGAATATAAGTATATATTAAGAGATTGCTAGAGCAGATATCAGGTATAATATGTAAGATACGAGATAGTATATGATAAGATGAGATGATCATACCATTTGGGGTATTTATAGCCGAAGGTAGGTTTCCAAGAAGGTGTAGCCGGCTGAATAGTATTCCTGTTCTACCAACTGTGGCCTACGCACGTGCCATGCTGGTAGTTGGTGGGTAGGCAGCGGCTGACAGTGACCAGGCCTGCTGTGTACTATTCCTTTTCCACCAACTACCGGCTGTGCACGTGGTATGACAGGAGTTGGTGAGTAGGCAGCGGCTAATAGTGACATACAGTACAAGAGCATGCTGCTCGCCATACTGTTGTCAATGAGCTGTCGTATCTCTGGTCAGATCTTTTGCCCATACCTCGTCAGGTACAGTACAAAAGATCTTCCCGTATCGTACGGACTGGCTTATTTGGGCGGGAGTATTCCCCCTCCCGCCTTTGTGCGGGATTGTTCCCGGCTTTGCTCATTCCTTCAGGTGACAACTGAATTATTGAGAGCTAAGTGCCTTGTGCGTGTAGCCTTGCTGCGCGGGTGGCCTTCCCTGATGGCTTGTATCCGCAGCTGCGGGAACAGGCGGAGTACTTCACCATTGGGAGGCATTTCCTGCGGGAACAGCTTGCGTACTGCGCGTAAGGACGTCACGTCTCTGAGCATGGTGGGTCCTGCGGATCCAGTTGGTTTCTGCGCAGACGTCTCTCTTCAAGGTGAGTCCTGCGGGTCCAACTGGGCTCTGCTGAGACCTACCTCTTCAAGTCCCCCCAGTCCAATGTTCTTCTCATGAATGTTTAATAAAGTGAGGTGAACTTTTGGACTTAAGCAAAGGGTTTTGAAAAGGGTTTAGTTTTAAGGTTTTCCATGGGGATTCTTCCCGCGGAAGTCCTTATGTCACTTGCAGAAATTCCCGACTTTCCTGCTTGATCTTTGGGTACGATGCGGGTAGGTCTGTAACCTCCCCGCAAGTCAGGAGCGTTGAGTCCCACTTGTGTGGATTCTCCATGAGGTTTTGGTAGTTTTGAACATAGTGATCAATTATGTTAAAACCACCAATTCCATCTTGGAGCTTCAAACAATGTAGTTCTCGACGTTCCCGCTATGCGGGGATGTTATTCCCGTTTCCGCAAGCATTGCCCAGAAGATCCTTCTTGGTTTCAATTCCCTGCGGAGCGCTAGGTATGTGAAGGGTTTTGCCTTAACACTGTACCCGCACTCGTCTTACGGTTACTTTACTTCCAAGGTATTCCTGGCGTCAATTCCCTGCGGGTGCTAAGTATGTGAAGGATTTTGCCTTGACACTGTACCCGCACCCGTCTTATAGTTACTTGGTCGCCAAGGTATTCCTGGCGTCAATTCCCTGCGGGTGCTAAGTATGTGAAGGGTTTTGCCTTGACACTGTACCCGCACCCGTCTTATAGTTACTTGGTCGCCGAGGTATTCTTGGCTTCAATTCCCTGCAGGTGCTAAGTATGTGAAGGGTTTTGCCTTAACACTGTACTCGCACCTGTCTTACAGTTACTTGGTTGCCAAGTAACGGGGTATTTTCCCGCTTACTTTTGAATCTTTTTGATTTTTTGAAATTCGAAGAGTTGGTGAAAGGATAAGAACAGTCCAAACTGTCGAAACGTCGTGCGACGGTTTCTTCTGACTGTGTCAGGACGTGCAGGAAGTTATGGTGACGTGACAGTACATGGTCATTCCAGACGCTTTTTCAGGCGCGTGGGCGCGATTTTTCGGGCGCGTGGCCGCGAAATTAATGGCACGCGTCCTTTCAACAGCTGTTGCCAGCTTGCTTTTTGCCACGTGTCATAGTTTCATTGCACCTGCGATATCTCTCTCTTCCGCATTAAATTCATCGCATTAATTGCGATTAGTATATAAAGGGGGAGAGGGTCCTTTGTAATCCACACTTTCACTTTTCTCTTCATCTTCAAAACGATTTCCGGCGAATACTCACCTTTTCAGTCGAGCATTCTCTTGAAATCGTTCTCTTTCATACCTGCAAGATGTCTTCTCATGATCTTGAGGCTACAGCCCAGGAGGCTGGGGTGTACGCCGATGACAAGAGTACTGCTGGCGAGTGCCAGTGTGCCCTGCCTGTCGATCTATATCAGTACATCGTCAGGAAGTTCATGCTCGAGTCTCTCGAGCCTGAGTTTCCTGAACCTCATCAGACGGTGTATGATGCCCCCAGAGGCAAGATCGGGGTATATGCCGCATTCTTTGTCTATGGGAATCTTAGGTTCCCCTTGACAAAGTTTGTGTACCGTGTCCTGGAGAGGCACGGTGTACACCTGACCGAGGTACACCCGATGGCAATCGCGAAGATTCGCCACTTCGAGTGGGTGTGCCGGATTCTGGGCGTTGAGCCCTTCGTCGACCGCCTGATGACCTTCTACTCTTGGAGGTGCATCCAGGGGTGGTATACTCTGATAACCCGGATCAAGGGTTTGAAGATTTGCGCAACCGAGCGCAGTCTTCGTTCGTGGAAGCGGGAGTTCTTTTATATCTCCGCTCGCGCCATCCCCCTTGCCATGAAATTTAAGAATGGGCAAGCTCTCCCCAGCCTTCACGCCTCCAACTACCAGGAGGCGGAATGGTTTTCAAAGATTTCCCGAGTCCTATATCCGGTTTACCGGTTTGCGGAGTCCTGGATGGTGATGCTCGGGATGAGCCGGGTGTGGAAGGATGCGGAGGCGCAAAAGATCCCGATCGTCCTTGAATACGGTTTGAACTCTGTCCCTTACGGTATGCTCTGTCTTCTTTGTTTGTATAGGTTTTTCTTCTAACTGTTTTTCTTTTATTTCAGAGGGGAACGACTTGCAGTCGCTCTTGTATCCGCGGGAGGCTGATAGTCCCGCTCGGATGGGTACTCGTGCTCAAGACGAGAACGAGTTGCCCATCCTTGAACAGACGACGGATCGGTTCGTGGAGGTCTACCCGCCAGGCCACGAGATCCTGAGCGCCAGGCGGCCAGGTAAGGCGTTATTCAACCCTCGACCCCTCAATGCTGAAACCTCTGCTGGAATTCCTCTAATCTTGTGTTCTGATGAGGAATCCGTAGATGGTCCTCCGTTGGTGCGGAAGAAGAAGGCTGCCGGCGGGAAGGGAAAGGCGAAGGTGGCCTCCACTGCCGATCCGGTGCCTCGGTCTGATTCAGAGACCGAGAGCGAGGAGGTGGCGGGGAACCCGGGTGGTGATAGGACCACTGCTCCGGAGGCTGCGACTGTCACCTCCGGAGAGCCCAGGATGACGACGGTGAGCGGCGTAAAGAGGCCGGCTCCATCGGGTTCGTCCCCGCCTGTCCGCACTTTTAGGCTCAAGAAAACCCGTAAGTACAAACTTCCTTTATTTTTAACTTCGTAGCTTTCCATCATTAATACTTATCTTCTTTGTGCAGGCGTGGATGCTACCGCATTCCAGGGTGGAGCGGGGAGGAATACCTCCGGACCCATGACGGTAGGATTGGTCAGCCTACCTGAGGCGACGACCCAGGCGGCTGCGCCTGCTTCAGTTGGTTCAGTTGCTCATCCCGTTGAGCCAACTGTTCCAACTGTGATGACATCACCTCCGGCTGTCAGTGCCATATTTACCGCATCTTTCACTGAGCCGGCGGTTACTTTTTCTGCGCATTCCGCAGCGGCGACCACGGTTGTGAGTTCACCTCCGTTGGTTTCTACCGCGGCGGCCTCCATGCCTCCGACGTCGGCAGTTACAGCCGATCCTTCAGGTATGCTTGGGGCTTATCGCCAACCTCTGCCTCCTTCCCATCTGCCTGACCTCTTGGATGGATTTCCCTTGGGTTCAGGTGATGGGTTTGGCGGCTATCGGCCTGTTGTTGACCCTACAGGTGCGTAGGGTTCTTTTGGCCTTTTTTTTTTTTATATATCATCTTTTCCTAACTGCGTTTTGTTTTTGCAGTGTCGGATTCCAATGAAGTGTATGTTCCACGATGGAACATCCGCCGAGGAACAACCCTTCGCACACCTGTGGAGTGCGTGGAGTGGGCTCGTCACGCAGCTCCCAGTGGTGCGTTGGGGGAAGCCATGGCTAGCTACCAGGAGGGTAGACTAACCAATGAGCTTCGGGTTCTCCTGGCCCGGATGTAGCCGCGCGTCGAGCTGCTTTGTCGTGAAAACGACAAGTTAAAAGCAGCTCGCATTCAAGAAGTAGCTCAGGCGCGGGCTGTCCGGGAGGAGAACAAGAGACTTACCGCAGTGGCTGTGGAAAAGGAGAAGGCCTTCAAGGCCCTCGAGGTTGAAGTTCAGGCCCGGCTCGAGGCCCGTTCCAAGGCTGCCCAAGCTGTTAACGAACAACTTCGGCTGGCTAAGGAAACTGCAAGGAACGCAACTGAGAGGGCCACCAAGGCTGAAGCTGTTGCTGAGCCTTTACGCCTCGAAAATGAGGAACTTAAAGCCAAACTAGAGGCGCTCCAACAGGCTCATGATGCCTTGGCGATGGAAGACGCCAAGAAGCTCCAAGAGATCTTGGACCAGAGGGGGGTGCTTGACCATACTGAGCGGAAGCTAAAGGGCGTTGAAGAGGCTGCGGCTAAAGAAGTGTTGCTTGCCAACCTCAACAAAAGTGAAGCCGAACGCGCCCGTAATCAGCTCAAGCTGCCCTCCAGGAAGCTCTGGTTACCAAGGAATGGCTTCTTCGAGAAGCGTTGTCTCAGGTAAGCTTAGCTTCATAATGTCTTCACGCTTTTCTTTTGTAAATAGAAAAGGTTTTGATACTTGTATATTTTTTTTTGTAGGTTGTGCATCGAGTCTTCACGGACACATCATACGACGATGCCATGAGCGCAGCCCTCAACGCTTCTCATGAGGATGGGGAAAAGGCCGGCTTCCTGCTTGGTCTAGGGTTCGTTGAGAAAGGCATCCCGCCTTCCAACTTCCCTTTTATTTGATGTGGATACTGAAGCTGTATACGACCAAGCAGTGAATCAGTATGCCGCCTTCCCGCATCCGGTGGTGGAGAAGGTGAATGAAGTTGCTGCTGCTGATGATGGGCTAGCTATCCTTAAAGCTTTCCTTGAACCGCCACGCTCTACTGATGGTGCTGGTCCAAGTGGAAGTGGCCCTGAAGCTTGATCCTGAAGATCCCTTCCCACTGTTTAGGATAGGTTTAGCTTGTATAGATTTATATTCTTGTAGGCGGGTAGTTACCCGGCCATTCTTGTAATGAATATTATGAAATATAAATCTTTGTGCGGGTAAGACCGCTACTTTCACTGGATTGCTTGCTTTATAAACGTTATATGACTTGCTCATGCATACTTTAGTTTAAATTAGCAATTTTCCAAGTGTTTAGAATAAGTTAACCTTTGAACGTGGTAGATAATAGGTTGAAGTTTTGCTTCCTCTTTCGTGATTGTGCGGGTAGGACCGTCACTTGCACTTAGTAGGATGGCTAAACTTTACCTACATCTAACATGCGTGGAGGTTTTCCTCATCTTTTTAGAAATTTCTAGTGTTTAGAATAAGTTAACCTTTGAACGTGGTAGATAATAGGTTGAAGTTTTGCTTCCTCTTTCGTGATTGTGCGGGTAGGACCGTCACTTGCACTTAGTAGGATGGCTAAACTTTACCTACATCTAACCTGCGTGGAGGTTTTCCTCATCCTTCAGTTAGAAATTTTCTAAAGTATTTTGAATAAGTTAACCGTTCGACGCGCGGTTGTCAATAGGTTCGGTTTCCTCTCGTGATTTGTGCGGTTAGGACCGGCACTTTCATTTAGTTGGATGACCAAAGTTTACCTATGACTGACCTGCGTGAAGGTTTGCCGTTTTTTGGGTTTATGCGGGTTTTGCCGCCTTCCCCACGCAACGACTTTCCACGTAATTATGCGGTGAAAACCGGCATATCAGTGTTGAATAAATTAACCGTTCGACGCGCGGTTGTTAATAGGTTAGTGTTCAGTTTCCTCTATCATGATTCGTGCGGATAGACCGGCACTTTCATTTAGTGGGATGACTGAACTTTACCCTTAACTGACCTGCGTGAAGGTTTGTCGTTTTTTGGGTTTATGCGGGTTTTGCCGCCTTCCCCACGCAACGACTTTCACACTTATGTATGCGGTGAAGACCGGCATATCCGTGTGGAAAGTTAAAGTATAAATGTAAAATCATCAGCGTCGATGTTCTAAGGAGAATCATTTCCATTAGAAGTGGCTCTGGGCCTTTTCTTTACAAATTTGGAATTGATCTACATGCAAACTGTGTAATTGAGCTCCCTTCCATGTTGGGATGGGAGTGCCATCGAGCCGATATGCACCTGGTTCGGGATCTCGTTGTTTACGCAGTATGTAGTCTCCAACATTGAAGCTGCAATTTTATTCGTGTTTTCCCCAACTGGGGTTCTACACGCATCAGCCTGCTCAGCGTTCATTGCGCCACGAGGTGCGCGAGCGTCCCATCTCTGACAAATGCTTCGACCATGTCCTTTACGTCTGTGCATTCTTCAGTGTTGTGGCCTTTTGTCCTGTGAAAGTCACAGTATTTGCTCCGATCAGCATTGGGACGATGTCGGATTATTGGAGCCTTTGGCCATGGGAGCTCCTCAGTGGCGAATATCTCGGTGACGCTTTTGGTGAGTGGCGTCCATCTGGAGTTCTGTTTCGACTGTACGTTATCCCTTCCGCCTAACCGATGTTGCAAGCCGGATGAGGTGTCAAAGTTTACCCTTGACTGCCAAATGCCTAGCTTCCGCTTTTTGTTTAGTCGGGCGGTAAGGACGTTGTCTTCTCTTGTTTTCTGGGTGTAGAGGTTTGTGCTCTGGGGGAGATCTCTACCCAGTTGCTTCTCCGTTTCCGCAAAGCGTTTTGCTGCTGTCATGATGGCATCCCATGTGGATGGCATGCCATCTTTACCCGTTAAGGTGCGGATGAGCTCTGGGTCGTTCACGCCCTGGATGAAAGCAGCGCGAACAAGATCTTCGCTAATATTACCCAAACTTAGCTTCTTTGAGTTGAAGCGAGTGATGAAGTCTGGCAAAGATTCATCTTCCTCTCGAATGCATTTGAGGATTGTCCATTGCTCTTCGGTATACTTTCTTTGTTGGCTGAAGTGTTGGCTAAACTTCTGTTGGAAGTCTGCCCAGTCGTAGATGTGGTTGACCGGTAGACGATCGAACCACACTCTAGCTGGCCCAACAAGCGTCATTTGGAACATGTAACACCACGTAGGTTCCGTCCAATTACTGACGGTTGCCCCCGCTATGAATCTGTTTAAATGATCGTCTGGATCAGATATACCATCGTAAGTGCCGATGTTGGACATCTGTTTGGCACTTTTCGGGGCGATTGCTTCCGCAATGTCCCTTGCAAATTTGGACGTTCCCGCATTTGCCACAGTTGGTCTGAATGTTTTGGAGAAGTCACGTGGGTTTCCACCCGCGTTTTTTGGTTTGAAGGTTTCTCCAAAATGCCTTCTCGGTTGGGAGTCCGTTTCCTTACGCTTCCCTTTCGCCTTATGACGAGGGTTTGCGTCACTATCGGATTCCTCCGAATCATCGTCAAAGTATACAAATTCATCAGCCTGTTGGAGTAAACGTAAGCGTTCATCCAACTCAGCTTGGAATTCTTTTTGACGTGCTTCCGCCCACGCTTTAATTTCATCGAGTGTTTGGCGGGGGAGCCTCGTTCCTTCTCTCTCTAACCGGGTATCGGTGAATCCCAGTGATCGATTATTTACTGCACTTGCCCCAGCTTGGGTAACTGGGGTAGTGTTCGTAAATTTTACTGCACTTGCCCCGGCTTGGGTAACCGGGGTAGTGTTCGTAAAAACTGTGTAGTCCCCGGTTTTCCCCCCAGTAGCTGGGGTTGTGGTTACCGGAGTTTCTTTAACCATCTTTCCAGAATTTTGAAAAAACTGAAAAGAAATGAAGTTCTAGCTTTTATGCACGGATGGCGCCAATGAAGAAACACTAATCGACCCCAGGCAGATTGCGGATAATCTGGCGGTTAAATAGATGTTTCCCACGAGGGGTTAGACCCGGCAAAGATGGTTCTTCTGATAACCTGCAAAACAGACACCGTGAGCTCGTCACTGAGAAGGGGGGGTTCCTCCTTGTGACCACCCTCCGGCGTGAGAATCAGACTAGATTGCTCTTGAATATAAGTATATATTAAGAGATTGCTAGAGCAGATATCAGGTATAATATGTAAGATACGAGATAGTATATGATAAGATGAGATGATCATACCATTTGGGGTATTTATAGCCGAATGTAGGTTTCCAAGAAGGTATAGCCGGCTGAATAGTATTCCTGTTCTACCAACTGTGGCCTACGCACGTGCCATGCTGGTAGTTGGTGGGTAGGCAGCGGCTGACAGTGACCAGGCCTGCTGTGTACTATTCCTTTTCCACCAACTGCCGGCTGTGCACGTGGTATGACAGGAGTTGGTGAGTAGGCAGCGGCTAATAGTGACATACAGTACAAGAGCATGCTGCTCGCCATACTGTTGTCAATGAGCTGTCGTATCTCTGGTCAGATCTTTTGCCCATACCTCGTCAGGTACAGTACAAAAGATCTTCCCGTATCGTACGGACTGGCTTATTTGGGCGGGAGTATTCCCCCTCCCGCCTTTGTGCGGGATTGTTCCCGGCTTTGCTCATTCCTTCAGGTGACAACTGAATTATTGAGAGCTAAGTGCCTTGTGCGTGTAGCCTTGCTGCGCGGGTGGCCTTCCCTGATGGCTTGTATCCGCAGCTGCGGGAACAGGCGGAGTACTTCACCATTGGGAGGCATTTCCTGCGGGAACAGCTTGCGTACTGCGCGTAAGGACGTCACGTCTCTGAGCATGGTGGGTCCTGCGGATCCAGTTGGTTTCTGCGCAGACGTCTCTCTTCAAGGTGAGTCCTGCGGGTCCAACTGGGCTCTGCTGGGACCTACCTCTTCAGTTACCTATTTTTTGACGACTAAAGTATGTTTATTATCTATTTGAAATTTAATTTGGTTATATATTTTTATTATGTGGCATGACCCGAACCGTCCCGACCTAAACCGGATCAGACCAAAAATTTTTAATATAGGCAATAGGCGACCGTATACAAGTGAAAGAAGTTTAAAAAAATGGGGAAAAAATGTGTTTCTAAATTTGTTAACGAAAGTAAGTGGAAATAATTTCTAATTATCTTCCTCTTATATCCTAATTTTCCTCTCAAAATGAACAAATTTTGGTGGAAATTAATCAAATGTATAAGATTTTGTCATTTATCGATTTAGCATTTTCAGTAATATAAAAAAATATGGATCAAATATACGCGGAAGCTGGGAGCAACTCCACAACTGGTCATAGGTTTTAACCTTTGTCAATTTTAATGTTGGATATATGCTTGGCATCTTATATTGTATACATCACCATATTGTAACATGTCCAGATTCAATCGACCATACTTTAAGGATTGAGCTCGTTCACATATACATTAATTTAATTAGATTAAACAAAGGTTTAAAAATAATCATAAAGACCAAAATTCAGGTGTTGAGAATTTGTTAGGTCTCAGCTTACGTAAAAGTCGAACTTTCATATCAATCAATATTCTCTTTTGATCATCAGGAGTACATTTACGGCTTTGTTTTTTATTGCTTGGGAAATTGGCTAATAATAGATCACCCATCATGGATTACTCTAATTTCTCAATAAAAAAAACTTAATCATTGAGTTTTTCTTTTCATCTTTAGCCAATGCACCAAAACGCTTTGGTGGTACACACGACATTTCTTATGAACCCAACATATATTCTGTCAACGACCGATGTAAGATTTGATTACAGTGCTATATACATACATCATTACATTTTTTTCAGTATATACTTTGGAGTATTCATTTATAAGTGGTATTATTTCTATAGTGTTATCATTTAAAATTTTAAAACTCACACACACGTGTATCATTTCGTCTTTCCGGTATAAACAATACTTTCTCTCCCAATGATATTGTGTTTATTGTGCTGAATGTTGTAAATCCGGCCATTTGGGTTTACAAGATTTGGAATAACATCTTTGTCTTACTTTGTCACAAAATTTCTTAATTTTCTTTTCTAGGCCAGCTATATTGACTTTTGGGCAATACATAACTTTGACATTGATTTTGACTAACAAGAGTGTCAAACAAAAGTTTGCATAGTTATATATCCATATTTTTATAATCATTATAATTTAACATCAAACTCTTTGGCATCTATTTCTCATGGGTTCTATAATTTTCATGAGTTGAACTAGAGGTGTCATATGTACATCACATAGATAATGTAGGTTAGGTATATGCTTTACTAAAAATAAATAAAGAGATGATCCGGTCCCCTCTTCTCATTATAAAATCTCCATATATAATCTCCTTAATTTTATCATATGCATATATTTTTTTTCTAAAAGCAAAAGTCTATCATCATCCATTATATTCACTTAAAATCTTCATTTTTTGTCATTGATGCAACCACAATTACTTAGATTAGAATTTTAGAAGCAAAGTTTCCTATCCATATCCAAATCACAAACCAAAATTCTGAACCAAACCAAAAAGATAAAGAGACAACTAGTAAACAAATTCTCCTGGTCTGGATGAATCAGATTAGTTTAACGTGGTCACCAATTCTTTTCTTGTTAAAAGAACAAATGATCTTGCAGTAATAGTCCCAGTCCGGATGAGAAGGCACAGTCTCAGGATCGCTGATCGGGTGACTTTCCACATAACTTTGCACGTCCCATTCAAAAACACCCGTAGCTCACCTTTTGGGCCTAATAATTAAAAACATTTCACGTCTTTAAACCGATTAATATTCAAAAACATGTTGTACAATAAATAATAAATATATACAATTTACCTAGAAGATTATCTCTCCTATTTTCAGGATCGTAACCCGGAAGAAATATTGCCGTGTTTGGCTGCAAAAAAAAACACACACACACAAACATATTATTTAATTTTAATATTTGTTAATTCGGACTCATTTTCTTTTCAAGCTTTATAAAGTCATACAGGATTTAAGAGAGCCTTCGCTGGATTTGTGATCAACAACGTGTTAGAAGCCGAGAATTCTCCCTCAGACCATGGAAGATTCGGGTACTTTTTGTCCCATAAATGACTAAGTTCTTTGAAGAACAATGGCTTATCTCGTTTTTCCAGACATGTGAAACCGGAATCTGTGCAGTGTTTTTGATCCTAATAACAATAAAAGACTCTTTAACACAAACAATATATGAGATATGATATACAACTAATCTCTATAAAGTTTAAACTCACCCAAGTGAATAATAACTTGTTTTTCAAATCCCCCATAGCCTTGGTCAGAATCCCTTGCAAATTTTTCCTAGATTCATGAAATCCAGTAAATATATTTTGACCAAATTAAATAAATACTGTATCAGATGATCAACTAATGATGATGATGATGATGATGATGATGATGATGATGATGATGATGATGATTAATACTAACTCTCTAGCAGAAGACCACAATCCAACATGAAATCTCTTAAAGCAAAACCTCAAAAAGTCCACACAATAAGGCCTCATGTAAACTGCATATACAACCAAATGCTAATTAGTAACCAAAAACGTCGTGGCTCGGATCTCGCTTGGAAAAAGCTTGCTCAAATCGGCTCGGTTTGTAAAAGAGCCGAGCGCAAGCAAATTATTTTACCTCCACGTTATTTTATATTATATACGCATGTATGTACATATAAATAAGCATTTTATGATATTTTGTTCAACGAGTTTAAATATTGTGTTCATTCAAAGACGTTTATCCATTTCTATAAACATATTGTAATTTGTAGTGTTACAAATCGCGAGTGTTCTAAGACTATATTTTCATATATTTCCATTTCTTTTTTCTTAATATTTTTAATAATTATTTTTTAAACCAAGCTGATTCGAGCCACATATCTCGGTTTAAGCCCGAGCCAAACCCGTGCTCACATTAACAGCTCGGTTTCAAAACCGAGCCAAACCATCTCGGTTTAAAACAGAGCTGAGCCCAAGCTTGCCTTGGCTCAGCTAGTCAACAACTCTAACTCGTATCTAACGATTTAGACTCACCAAGAAAGTTGCCGTAACGAAAGTCTGGGCGGCGGTTTCTGTTGGCATAATTGTTGTTTGGCCCAAGTGTAAAGCCCAGCCCGATAGTTATTAGGGTTTATTATATTTGGTAATGTCTTGACTAGCAAGTTTGATTAGTCTATATAAGCCGAGTTATGGTTAGACATTAGAATAAGTGAAGTTGGTGCAACTGAGTTAGGGTTTATCAAGAGTCAAACCGAGTTAGGGTTTGAAGGTTTGTAATAAGTGTTTTGAGTTATATTTTCCGATTAATATAAACGAGAGTTAGTCGTTTTATTCGTGTTGATTATCGATCTGGGACTTGAATTGGTATCAGAGCCAAGTTCAAGAAATCGATATCAACTCCGTCGTCGCCGGAAGAAGAGCCCGCAGCCGTTGTGAGAGTTAGGCACAGCCGCTACGGGAAGAAGACCGCCACCACGTACGACGGATTAACCATGACCGACGACCAAGTTCGTAGGGTTGTCGTTGCTATCGCCGTTGCCGCTCGCGTCACGGGGTTCTCATCGCTAGTTCTGATTCCTTATTGAACAAGAGGGTTTGTTCGAACCGTTTGGGTCCGCGCAACAGTTTGGTTGTCAATTGGTTTCAAGTCAGAAATCGTTGGAACCTGCGACAAGATTTAATTAAAGGCAAAAAGGGTTTTGTTTGTTTTCTTGTGTGCTGCGATTAAAAACGAAGTAAGCTGGTTCAGTTTGTGGTTCAAGAAGATTTCGTTTAAAAAGTTATTTGATTGGTTATTTGGTTGTAGAAGTCAATAAAGGAGGTTTGATTTTCTATTTTTTGGTTAACGTGGACTCGTGGAGTTCAAGAAGAAATATAAAAGTGCATTTTTAATTTTCTTCCTTTTAAGTTAAACAACTTGGGTTTTTATTTGGTTAAACAAGTCGGTTTAATCATTCTTGCTGGGAATTTTATTTGGGTTGAGCGAGAAGGTTTGATTCAAAGTTTTTTTTTACACGGGTTGAATGAGTTAGTTTTTAACCAAGGTTTGATTTATTTTGTGAGCAAGTGGGTTCGGTTCTGAAAAGTTGTTCAGACTGTTTGGTTTGTATTTGTTTCAAAGAAGTGGAGCAAAGGGGTTCGACGTCAATGGCAGGTGACGAAGAAAGACCGGTAATCCAACCCAAAGCGAGTAGGGGATATCACTATAGGTTCCAAAGTTGAATGAAACTAATTACATCACATGGGCGATTGTGGTGGAAGCGATCTTGGATGATCAAGACCTATGGGAAGTTGTTCCACCAGAAAAGGGTGCAGTTATTGATGCGAAGAAGAATAAAACGACAAGATCGTTTTTGTTTCAAGTGGTGGATGGTGATATTCTTCTTCAGATTTCTCAATACAAGAATGCTCGGGATATATGAACGGCTTTGAAGGCACATTATGTTGGGGCCGAGCGAGTTCAAAAGGCTCGACTGCTAACTCTGAAAAGTGATTTTGAGAAACTCAAGATGGCGGAAAACGAGACGGTTGACGATTTTGCAGGAAAAATAACAAGTATGGTTTCAAAGGCAACAAGTCTAGGTCACGTGTTCGAGCAAGATGTCTTGGTGAAGAAGTTACTGGATGCGGTTCCAGATAAGTACTTCCAACTCGTAGCCTCAATCGAGCAAAGTGTTGATCTTGATAGTTTGATGTTTGAAGATGCTATTGGAAGACCTAAGGCGTTCGAGGAACGTTTACGAGGGAGAGAGCGCGTTTCAAATTCACAAGGTCAGTTACTTTTCAATCGGTCGGAAAGTAGTTACAAAGGCTAGTCGTATGATCAGTTCGGTAGCCGAGGTAAGGGTTGGCCGAGTTCACAAGGGGGTGGAAGAGGCCATGAAACCGGAGGTCAAAACCGAGACGATGAGGACCAAGATGGTTGCGAAAACTGAGGTGGTCAAGATCGTGGGTCAGGTCATAAGGGACAAAGAAGAACGAATGATCGTCAAAAGGAAAGAAAGGATAGATCACAAGTTCAGTGTTACCGTTGTGATGAGTTTGGTCACTTTGCGACTATGTGCCCGGAACGTATGAAGAAAAAGGAAGAATTTAATTTGAACAAAGTTGAAAATTTTGATCCATCTTTATTTATGATTAAAGGTGATCAAAAGACAGTTTTACTGAATGAAGACGGTGTGATTCCAAAGCGTTTCGAAACTGAGCCGATGGAGAAAGATGTTTGGTATCTCGACAACGGAGCATCGAATCACATGACGGGTAATAAAGCGTACTTTTATGAATTGAATGAACAAGAAACGGGAACGGTGAAATTCGGAGATGAATCTTGTATTGATATTCGGGGAAAAGGGTCGATCTTAATTGAAGGGAAAACGGGGGAGCAGCGCCTGTTAACCGATGTATACTACATCCCGAGCCTACATTGCAATATCATAAGTCTTGGTCAAGCAACGGAAGGTGGATGCGAGATTCACATGAAACATGATTTGCTAACCATTAAAGATGATACAGGTAAGCTTTTGATGAAGGTGACAAGGACCAAGAACCGATTGTACAAGATTAGCCTCAAAATAGCAAGTCCCGGTAAAGGAGCTAGCATTGGAATAAAGAAATTTTGCAGGTCGGGATTTTCAAAGTGTTGGACTGAAAGAAGACAAGCCGGTTACGAGTCAGATTCCAATCACAGATCCAAGTTCCAAAATTCAAAGTCCAAAGAAGAGTGTTCAAGAAACTAAACGCGTGGTCAAGAAAGAGATTCAAGCCCAAGGGAAGACGAATAATGATCAAAAGAAGCAAGTGTTACTTCAAGCCAAGTGGAGCCCAAAGAACATTGCAAGAGATCAAGAAAAGCCTCGGGAGAATCAAGAGAATGATGACAAGCGTGAAGTTGAAGATCCGCCAATTTCGAGTAGGAAATTAGGGGGTGAGTTGGATGAGTCGAATACAACAATTGGGGGGGGGGGGGGGGGGGTGATTGTTGGCACAATTGTTTGGCCCAAGTGTAAACCACAGCCCTATAGTTATTAAGGTTTATTATATTTGGTAATGTCTTGACTAGCAAGTTTGGTTAGTCTATATAAGCGAGACATTAGAATAAGTGAAGTTGGTGCAACCGAGTTAAGGTTCATCAAGAGTCAAACCGAGTTAGGGTTTGAAGGTTTGTAATCAGTTTAGTGAGTTATATTTTCTGATTAATATAAACAAGAGTTAGTCGTTTTATTCGTGCTGATTATCGATCTGGGACTTGAGTTTCTGGGAATGGTTTCTGGAAACCAACAATGCGCTCTGTAAACACAGATTCCTCGGAGAGGAATCACCAACAGTTTCTTTTTGGGACCAAGCTCACTGTGATCTAACGAAATGCCTACATCGGCTCGGGTTTCTTTTTCGTGTTTTTGGTTTTTGCTGCTACCACTGTCCCCGAAAGCAGCTACCGCGTTCTTGATCCCGCCTTCTTTTTCATGTTTTTGTTTTTTGCCGCTTCCACGGTACCCGGTAGCAGCTACCGCGTTCTTGATCCCAGCTTCTTTTTCATGTTTTTGTTTTTTGCTGCTTCCATGGTCCTCGAAAGCAGCTACTGCGTTTTTGATCCCAGTTTCTTGTTCGTGTTTTTGTTTATTGCTGCTTCCACGATACCCGGAAGTAGCTACCGTTTTCTTGATCTCAGCTTCTTTTTCGTGTTTATGCTTTTTTCTGTTACCACGATCGTCGGAAGCAGTTTTCGCGTACTTGATTCTTGCTTGTTTTCGGTCGTGTTGTTGATCAGTGGCACGCCGGTGATCAACGGTTCTCTTGACCCTCCAAACTTTGGTTGCCATTGTTATTGTTAGTGATTGATGCTTACGCAATAATAACTGGTACTAATATTTCCTATTGGTAACAGAGAGACTGACAAATAAGTAAAGATTACTCATAGTGGCGGCCGTCCTAATTTAAGTTACAACTTGCAAACTAAAAGGTTTCATTTGAGTTATAGTTAGGGTGAGAGATGGTTTACCCCAAGGGATTAATTATCTCACAAAATGGTATCCATTCAATATGGTAGTGATATCTTAAAACTACCCAAATTAGAGGGGTGTTTGACCCACAAAAATATCCACTCAAGATTTATTTTTTAATACATCTTATAAATTATTTTAAATTAAAACATTATATGGGTTTTTTCTTTGATAGGTTTAGGAGTACTGGTTTCACGGTTGTCTTGACCACCAACATGCATTCATACCGTTCGTATTTGACATTTTTGGTTTCCTTACACCTGAAGTTATGGGACTACTTAGCCGAGTCCAACGGGTGTTGAATAGTAATGTTATGACTCCTCTGTCATATTCACATAAAATCTTATGCATATATTATTCCTAATATAAAACTCTTATCATCCATCATATTCACATAAAATCTTCATTTTTTTTTTCATTGATGCAACCACAATTACTTAGATAAGAATTTAGAAGCACAAGTTTCCCATAAAGGTCCATATCCAAACCACAAAACCAAAATTCTGAGCCTAACCAAAAACAAAAAGAGACAACTGGTCAACACATCCTCCAGATCTGGATGAATCAGATTATTTTAACTTGGTCACCATTTCTTTTCTTGTTAAAAGAACAAATGATCTTGCAGTAATAGTCCCAGTCGGGAAGAGGTGTAATCGCAGGCTCGCCAATCGGATTTCTTTCCACATAAGTTTGCACATCTTCAGCTTCCACAAGCCCGTTCAAGAACACCCGTAGCTCACCTTTCAGGCCTAATAAAAACATTTCACATCTTTAGACCGATTAATATTCATAAACATTCTGTATCATAAATAATAAATCTATACAATTTACCTAGAAGATCATCTTTCTTATTTTCAGGATCATAACTCGGAGGAAAGATTGCTGTGTTTGGCTGCAATAAAACACACTCAAAACATATGATTTAATTTGCATAAATATTAATTAGACACATTTACATTTCAAGTTTATAAAATCATACAGGATTTAGAAGGGCCTTCTCAGGGTATGTGATCAACAATGTGTTAGAAGCCGAGTATTCTTCATCAGACCACAGAAGATTCGGGTACATTTTGTCCCATAAATGACTAAGTTCTTTAAAGAATAGCGGCTTATCTTGTTTATACGGACACATGAAACCTGAATCCGTGCAGTGTTCTTGATCCTAGCAACATTAAAAGAAGCTTTAATACAAATAATATATGAACTATGATACACAACTAATTAATTTCTATAAAGTATAAACTCACCCAAGTAAATGCTAACTTGTTTTTCAAATCCCCCATAACCATGGTCAGAATCCCTTGCATATTTTGTCTAGATTCAAAAAATCCAGTAAATATATTTAAATAAAATTTGATAAAAAATGATAGTCAATTAATAATGATATATACCAACTCTTTAAAACAAGACCACAATCCAACATGAAATCTTTCAAAGCAAAACCTCAAAAAATCCACACAATAAGGCCTCACGTAAACTGTATATACAACCAAATGCTAATAATTAGTAACTAGTACCGAGTAGTGACCGGAATTAGGATATTCATATTAGGGTTTCCCAAAAAGCTAGTGGCTCGGTTCTCGCTCGAATTGGCTCGGTTTGAAACTTTGTCAAGCTGGATCGGTTTGTAAATGAGCCGAACCCGCCAAGAGTGGCTCGCTCGGTAGCTCGGCTCATTTTAACTTAATTTAGTTTAGCTTCACTTAATTTTAATATATATAAGCATGGGGGTTTAAATATTCCGTTGATTCAAATAAGTTTATGTTATTTTGTTGTTTCAAATAGATTTAAAGATTTTTTTTTTTAGTTCCATAAACATATTACAATTTGTAGTTATATTTTGTTTAAATACTTTTAATATAATTAAAAAAAGGAAGAACAAGTCGAGCCTGAGTTTAGATTTACAGCTTGGTTTCAAAACGGAGCCAAATCAGCTGGGCTTAAACTTTTAAAGCATACAAGTTTCACATGTAATTCGTATCTAATGATTTAGACTGACTGAGAAGGTTGCCGTAACGGAAGTCAGGGCGGGTGTTTCTGGGAATGTTCTCCGGATACCAACGATGAGCTCGGTGAACAAAGATTCCTCGGAGAGGAATCACAAGTAGTTTCTTTTTGGGTCCTAGCTTAAGCCGATGATCTAACGAAATGGCTGCTTCTGTTTCGTCTTCTTCTTGTTCTTGGCTGCCACCAGTAGCAGTTGTCACGTTTTTGATTCTAGTGGCTTGTTTCTGGTCGTCTTGTTGATCAAGGGTTCTATTGTCCCTGGTTGCCATTGAATGTTATTGCTGGTGATTGATGTTTATGCAGTAATAACTGGTCTAATGCCGTAACCCTCCATAATAATATACATATATAGCCTATTGATATACGAAGGAGTGAGTGACGGACTGACAGACAAGTAATGATTACCCATAATGCATGGCGGCCGTCCATTTCCTATTTTAAATTACAACAACAAAAGATATTTTCTTCATTTTTTTTCTTAAATTAAATTACCCCATCCTTCAAACTAGTGTATTTGCTAAGTAACAGCCTAAAAGGTTTCATTTGAGTTTTAGTTAGGGTGACGATCGAGGTGGTTTACCTAACTATCCAAAAATTACTCTTTCAACCAATCAACTATCCAATTTAAAGGGGTGTTTTACACGCTCTACATGTATTATATAATTTCATTGAATTAAAAAAAAGTACGATTCCTAAGGCCAAGTGTGTTGGCCGAGATGTTGGGGAGAAATCCGACGACATTGCCAAGAACACAACCACCCACCCCCTAACAATAAGAGGTGCGATTTAGGGGGGGAGGGCACATGTTTTTGTCGCCCGTTTGTGTTTTGGGTTAATATTATTATATTATATGTGTGTGTAATATAGATACGATGTGATGGGGCTACAAAACCAATACACCCCTACAATAAAAATTACCCCTTTGCTGACATGGCGTCACGTATCAAAAAAATACCCACAATTTATAACCTCCCACTACACACTCTAATAAAAATTAACACCATACAAAAATAAAACAAAATGAACAATAGAGGTAAGTGGAGTTTGCATCCATGTGATCAATAACAAAACGCGGGATGAAATTCCGCAGTGGATTATTTGCATTATGGCTTCCCAATATCTGCAAACTCACGTAATTTGAACTCACATGTTTACAAATTATTAGGCATGATGTGAAAAGACCATTATAACCTTACATCAGGGCCGGCTCCGAGAAAGCAAAAAAACTTTTGGGCCTAAGGAGAAAATTTTTTTGGGCCTTAAGCAAAAGGAGTATTTTGTTAGATTTAAACAGTTTAATTTTTATATGGGCTTACTTGATTAAAAATGTCTTAAGTAAGGCTATAACCCAAAACCTCTTGGTTGTAAGTAATACTCATTTGCCACTAGATCAAGTTAGTGATTACGTAATTGTGTTTAAACATTAAATATACATATTGTTTTTAATAAAAATACATTTAATTTTTTTCAAAAAAAAAAATTCGGGCCTAGCGAAGTGTCGGGCCTGTGGCCATCGCCCGTCGACCACCCTGCCACCCCCAAGGGCCAGCCCTGCCCTACATTTTATATCCATGTGCTTGTGTTATTTATAAACTGTGAACCCATTGCTTTATACCTCTTCCATGGTCTTCCACCACCACATGACACGACCACCACATCATCATACCCCACCCACCTTCGGCAACCACGACCAAAACCGCAAACGCATCAAAGAATACTTCATTTTCACAAGCTCCATCCAGATGTAAATCGCTAATATATTGTTTTGTTAATCTTTCAGATCTTACTTCAATGGATTAGAATCTTTATTTGACAACCCAATCCTAATATATAAGCGGACTGAACTAAACCGGATGAGACATGTCCGTGTTCGTATGGTAAGCTTTTTTTGGGGCAAACGTCCGGTTAACTAATACTCTACCGAAGGAACATTTGTGCCCGTGTCCATTCATTAAGGAATTGAGTTTGTCTATGTCTGTATGTGTCCGTTCATTAGTATTGTAAGCGGATGCTAACAAACATTAATGGACAAACGAACACCAACGAATACTAATGGACAAACACACAGACACTAATGAACAAACGAACACTAATGGGTATTAATGGACAAACAGTAAACGACTCTAAAAAACAAATAAACATAAATGATTACATATTAATTCAAAAAGAATAATCACAAATCCGCACAAGTTAACCCAAAAATTTGGAATTACACCACATGATATCCAATTAAACTTAGCACTTAACATAGTAACCAAAACATGTACGGTTCGTTTATTAAACGGGCATTACCGGACGGACGTTACCAAACATTCACGAACAGGGCGCGCACCTACGGTGTCTCTAAGGTGGGCCCCCCACTTAAAAAAATTTTTAATGCTATATATATATGTTAAAATCCTGAGTGTCCCTCATAAAATTTTTTATTAAATTTTTCAATCACCCCCTTAAACTTTTGAAGCCGATGCCAACCCTTAGAAAATTTAGAAACTGACCCTTAGAAAAATCAAATATAAGTTTATAAAATTTAGATTTGATATAATTATTTATATAATTTGGTAATTTTGATCATAACTTGTTAGATTATGTTCAAGTGCCAAAGTCATTAGCCCATTACCCAGGAGTTTATGTTTAAACAAGCACAAGTTCCCAATCCATTCAGATTATTTAGAAAAAATAAAATATAAAAACAAAAGGAGCGGCAGTCATCCCCAACGAGCCAGAGCAAACAACCAGCGATGCGAAGAGAGCTATTTTTAGATATGTGTAATGATATTTGACATATTTTTGTTGATTATCTTAAGTTGGATTATCTTTTGTAATGATATTGAATACTTTTATTGACCAACTTTTGTAATGATATTTTGAAGTACGTTTGTTACTTATCATTAATTTTATTATCTTTTTTTATACCAGCCGACCCAAAGCATCTGAAATATTTTTATAAGCAGATAACCCCTGACGAAAACTGTTTTGGGTTTGCCACTGTTCACGAATGCGGCATCTGTCTTCTGTCTCCAATTTCTGGGTCCGCCACTCTTCACGAACACTATTAAACTTTTTTTGTTAACTCTCAGAAAAGGTAATTGCTTTTCGTAATCGGATGGGATGCTCAAAACCCACCTTAAATTGTTCCCGATTCTCATTAAAGGGGGGAGTAAGGAAAAGAAACAAAAGGAAAGAAAAGAGGTGGTGTGTTCTCAAGTGAAGAAACACTAGTCGACCCCGGGCAGATTACGGATAATCTGGGGGTTAAATAGATGTTTCCCACGAGGGGTTAGATCCGGCAAAGATGGTTCTTCTGATAACCTGCAAAACAGACACCGTGAGCTCGTCACTGAGAAGGGGGGGGGTACCTCCTTGTGACCACCCTCCGGCGTGAGAATCAGACTAGATTGCTCTTGAATATAAATGTATATTAAGAGATTGCTAGAGCAGATATCAGGTATAAGATGTAAGATACAAGATAGTATATGATAAGATTAGATGATCATACCATTTGGGGTATTTATAGCCGAAGGTAGGTTTCCAAGAAGGTGTAGCCGGCTTAAAAGTATTCATGTTCTACCAACTATGGCCTACGCACGTGCCATGCTGGTAGTTGGTGGGTAGGCAGCGGCTGACAGTGACCAGGCCTGCTGTGTACTATTCCTTTTCCACCAACTGCCGGCTATGCACGTGGTATGACAGGAGTTGGTGAGTAGGCAGCGGCTAATAGTGACATACAGTGCAAGAGCATGCTGCTCGCCATACTGTTGTCAATGAGCTGTCGTATCTCTGGTCAGTTCTTTTGCCCATACCTCGTCAGGTACAGTACAAAAGATCCTCCAGTATCGTACGGACTGGCTTATTTGGGCGGGAGTATTCCCCCTCCCGCCTTTGTGCGGGATTGCTCCCGGCTTTGCTCATTCCTTCAGGTGACTACTGAATTATTATGAGTGTTAAGCCTTGTGCGTGTAGCCTTGCTGCGCGGGTAGCCTTCTCTGATGGCTGGTATCCGTAACTGCGGGAACAGGCGGAGTACTTGGAAACCATTGGGAGGCGTTTCTTGCGGGAACAGCTAGCGTACTGCGCGTAAGGACGTCACGTCTCTGAGCATGGTGGGTCCTGCCGATCCAGTTGGTTTCTGCGCAGACGTCTCTCTTTGAGGTGAGTTGCGAGTTTGGTCTTTGCGCAGACGTCCCTCTTTGAGGTGAGTCTTGTGGGTCCAACTCCGCAGACGTCTCTCTTTGAGGTGAGTCTTACGGGTCCAACTGGGCTCTGCTGGGACCTACCTCTTCAAGTCCCCCCAGTCCAATGTTCTTCTCATGAATGTTTAATAAAGTGAGGTGAACTTTTGGACTTAAGCAAAGGGTTTTTGAAAAGGTTTTAGTTTTAAGGTTTTCCATGGGGATTTTTCCCGCGGAAGTCCTAATGTCACTTGCAGAAATTCCCGACTTTCCTGCTTGATCTTTGGGTATGATGCGGGTAGGTCTGTAACCTCCTCGCAAGTCAGGAGCGTTGAGTTCTAGTTGTGTGGATTCTCCATGAGGTTTTGGTAGTTTTGAACATAGTGATCAATTATGTTAAAACCACCAATTCCATCTTGAAGCTTCAAACAATCTAGTTCTCGACGTTCCTGCTATGTGGGGATGTTATTCCCGTTTCTGCAAGCATGGCCCAGAAGATCCTTCTTGGTTTCATTTCCCTGCGGAGTGCTAGGTATGTGAAGGGTTTTGCCTTGACACTGTACCCGCACTCGTCTTATAGTTACTTTACTTCCAAGGTATTCCTGGCGTCAATTCCCTGAAGGTGCTAGGTATGTGAAGGGTTTTGCCTTGACACTGTACCCGCACCCGTCTTATAGTTACTTGGTTGCCGAGGTATTTTTGGCTTCAATTCCCTGCAGGTGCTAAGTATGTGAAGGGTTTTGCCTTAACACTGTACTCGCACCCGTCTTATAGTTACTTGGTTGCCAAGGTAAGGGGTATTTTCCCGCTTACTTTGAATCTTTGGGACTTGCGTTATAAATGTTACATGACTTGCGCATGCATATTTTAGTTTATTTTAGCAATTTTCCCAGTGTTTTGGATAAGTTAACCGTTCGACGCGCGTTTGTCAATAGGTTCGGTTTCCTCTCAAGATTTGTGCGGTTAGGACCGGCACTTTCATTTAGTGGGTTGACCAAAGTTTACCTATGACTAACATGCGTGAAGGTTTGCCGTTTTTTGGGTTTATGCGGGTTTTACCGCCTTCCCCACGCAACGGCTTTCTTTCACACTTATGTATGCGGTGAAGACCGGCATATCCGTGCGGAAAGTTAAAAGTATAAATGTAAAATCATCAGCGTCGATGTTCTAAGGAGAATCATTTCCATTAGAAGTGGCTCTGGGCCTTTACAAATTTGGAATTGATCTACATGTAACATTTGCGTAATTGAGCTCCGTTCCATGTTCGTGGGACGGGAGTGCCATCGAGCCTTTCGAGCCGGTATGCGCCCTTTCCCAGTACTTGTTTGATAACGTACGGACCTTCCCAGACAGGGGTCAGCTTTCCTGAGCGCTCTTGGTTCGAAGCCTCGTTGTTACGCAATATGTAGTCTCCTACATTGAAGTTGCAAAGTTTTACCCGCGTGTTATAGTACTTTTGCATTTGTCGTTTGTAGTCCTCTTCACGCATTGCGGCTAAGTCTCTGCGTTCCTCGGTTAGCATAAGGTCTAACCGTCTTTCCGCATCATTGTCCTCTGGTTGAATCATGACCCTTGGTGAGGGTAGACCAATTTCGACCGGGACCATGGCTTCAGTGCCATAAGTGAGGCTGAACGGGGTTTCTCCTGTACTTGCCTTTTTCATCGTTCTGTGTGCCCAAAGTACGTGTGGAACTTCATCCACCCAGCCGGATCTGTGTTCCAATAGTCTTCTCTTTATGTCGTCGACGATGCTCCTATTTGCTCTTTCCACCTCACCATTACCCTGCGGGTGCGCCACCGAGTGTAGGGCCCCGTTACCGGTAACCCTACTTTCGTGTTGGATTTACTCATAAACACAGTTCTAAATATCAGAGTTATTTAAAACATTTACGCGGAATGTAAAACTTTCATAAAACATTACATAATTCATAATTGGTCTCAAAACATTCATTGTCTTTCACATTAAAGCATTAAAGTTAACACATCACAAGTCTTCAGATGCCAGACTCTCGTTCAGTGCCATGTGTCCCCTCAAGCGAGCTGCCTCATTCTACTCACCTGCGTGCATACTAAAAGTCAGCTACGCTGAGTGAGTTCTAGATAATCACATAATCATACCATTCACATAACAATATATTCATCCTTTCATTCATACTTTTATACTTTCATACTTTCTTACTTTCATACTTTCTTACTTTCTTACATTCATACTTTCTTACTTTCATACTTTCTTACTTTCATACTTTCTTACTTTCTTTTGTATTAACTTACTTTCATATCTTATGTTATAAAGAGCATTACGCCCTACATTCCTCGAGTATTATTAGGGCTCGGTACCCTCCTTCCTCGAGTATTATTAGGGCTCGGTACCCTCTTTCCTCGAGTATTATTAGGGCTCGGTACCCTCTTTCCTCGAGTATTATTAGGGCTCGGTACCCTCCTTCCTCGAGTATTATTAGGGCTCGGTACCCTCCTTCCTCGAGTATTATTAGGGCTCGGTACCCTCTTTCCTCGAACATTAGTAGGGTTCGGTTCCCTAGTTCTCGAATATTAGTAGGGTTCGATTCCCTCTTCGTTACCATACAACCATACATTATCATTTCTTTCTTTTATTATCTTTATCACGTTCATACACGTAAACATACATATCATACTTACCTTACACATAGCGTTACAACCTGACAGTACGTGCAATATCCGAAGATCGTTCACGTAACATCAAGCAATCATTCATACATATCATATCATTCACATAAGGCATACACTTATCTCTTAGGATAAGCGTATTAACAACATATTGAGTATGCACACAGCCCCGAAAACATAACACATAAGGGGGCTAGAAACTCACCTGAACACGGTTACGTTCTCCGTTGATTGTAATTCCTTTCTTTAACTGGGCTCGGCTAACTGTATAATATTTACACATATCAATTAACTACTGCTACTCGTTTGTATTTCTATCTATATATGACCCACAACGAACGGGGGTCCGGGGGCAGCGCCCCTGGCAGCGGGGTTCTAGGGGCGGCAGCCCCTAGCGGGGTCCAAGGGGCAGAGCCCCTGGCTGGGGTTAAGCTGCCAGGTCAGCTTGGAAAAATTTTATTTTCGATAACTGCCTTAACACATTTTCCATTAGGTTTTTAATTCATTTTATAAACGAACTTCACTTCAGGCGAAGTTAAACCTTAGGCGAACTTGGAAACAACTTGGTTCTGGCTTGATTCGATCGAATAGGGACATATTCGATCGAATCTGAGGCACACTCGATCGAACTAGACACACACTCGATCGAACCAGCTGGGAAAACTCGTTCGATCGAACATGGCACTCGTTCGATCGGATAGATACTCGTTCGATCGAATACGGATCTCATTCGGTCGAATGAGGCGGAGACCATTCGGTTGCTTTCTTATTCGATCGAATGGACTGGTTCGATTGACTCATTCGATCGAATGGACTGGTTCGATTGACTCATTCGATCGAATGGACTGATTCGACTCCTTCAAGCTGGGCGACGGAGAAACCTACGGGTTTTTCCGGATTTTCCAGATTTCGACCCAAAATCGAAGTTTTTGACATGGAAATGCTCGGGATTGAAAGGGCTATCGATTCCTAGTACTTTTAAACACAAAAGCTTGCATTTTGACACCAAAACAAGGCGGTTTTTGACCCGAAAACTCAAGTTACGAAAATGGGAGTTTTTGCTCGATTTGAGGTCGAAAATGGTTATGAAAACGGATGATTCTCGAGAGGGACTTACCAAAAACGATTAGGAACAAGATTGTGGACTCGGATTTGTGATTTGAGAACTTTCTCTCTCTAGCTTCTCTCTCTAGAAATGAGAGTGTTTGGGTGGGTGTAAGTGAAGGAAGATGGTGAAAATGGTGGAAGTGTCAAGAACTTTCGTTTATATACTACGGGTTTGGTTAGGCTCGGGTTGGCTTCCTACGGGTCGAGACAGGCCGAGTTCATAAAATAACTAAGCCCAAGACCCGTTCCTTACTCGACATTAAATAACTAAAACGTGAAATTACTAAACATAACTTTCTTTTATTTATCATTATAAAAATTTCGGGATGTTACAAGTCTTCCCTCCTTAAAGAGGTTTCGTCCCCGAAACCTAACTTATTCCCTATAAACGGAAAACTTCTTATATTTACACGCTTTATTGAATCGCCTTCGCTTTCTGAGTTACCCTTCCTACTTCCGACTTTACAGCCATCGAATGGTGGTCATGTGTTTTAGCTATTTAAGGTAGCTTGTCCATGAGACCCTCGATGCACCAAGACTCATCTCATCCTTCTAAGGGTTTCGATTAGTACTTTTAACACTATTGTCTAAATCAACATTTCACCATAACATGATAATCATTCTTAACCAAACTCAAAATAATTACACACCACAGATAAACATAAGTTTTAAACCTTAACACAAAACAAGTTCTTAAGCAAATGTAATTTAATAGAACCATTGCATGAGCAATTATTCCTTCATCAGGTGTTCCTCTCTGCAGTTTCCCAAAGTCTTCATCCTTTCGCACCTACCGCCCCTGATTCCTTGCAATCCCTAGCCATGTGGTCAGCTTTTCCGCATTTGAAGCACTTTGGACGATCAGGGCATTCTCGAGAATAATGCCCACTCTTTCCACACCGATAGCACCTGTCTGTCCCAGTCTTACATTCTCCCAGGTGCACTTGTCCACACGTCTTACATGCATCCTTGTTCCCAACTTTGGCCTTCCTCTCATCAGTTGTTGTCACCATCTCGCCAGACCGCTTAGCAGAGGTAGCCCATTTCTTCTCCTTCTTTTCTCCTTCATGTCCTTCCTTTGGCTTCTTGCAATCCCTTGCTAGGTGCCCACGTCCTCCACAGTTGTGACACCTATGGTAATCATTACATTCCCCAGAGGAATGTCCTGCTCTTCCACACCTGTAGCAAACACCTAATCCCTTTCTGCACTCTCCGGGGTGTCTCTTCCCACATTTTTCACAAGCAGTGAACCCCTCTTGCCTTGCCTTCTTTTTGCGTGGATCCACCTCATCGGCTTCCTCTGGTTCTGGAGTTGGGTTCTTTTTCTTCTTTTCCCCCACCGTTCTTGCTCCCCCACAATCCCTAGCTAAGTGACCCGACTTACCACACTTATAACATTTCTGGTTCTCGGTGCAATCACGAGTTATGTGTCCCTTCTTCCCACATCGGTAGCACTGATTTGGACCAGCCTTGCATTCCCCTAGGTGCATCTTCCCGCACACTTTGCATGTTTCCCTTCCCGCGACCTTTAGTATCTTCTTCCCCGCATACTCCACGACATCTACAGATCCTTTGGTTCCTTTCGCTCCTCCCTTATAATCATCACCCTTCTTTCCGTCTCCTCCTGCCTTCTCAGTGGCCCTTGCATGGTTTTCGGCAGACTTGTCAGTACGAAATTTCTTCTCTGCAGCAGCTACAGCGTAAGAAATGGCAAATTGAGTAACAGGATCCAGCTGATACCCTTCATTGCTGCTTGGTCCTTGCAAAGTTTCACTTTTATCCTTTTTCGTGGTAGTAACTAGTTCTTCAGAAGGTTCTCGGACAACGCGTATTCCAAGAGGACGTCCAGTGTGACCTCCCTTACCAACAAACCTTTTTGCTCCAGCCATCGTAATCTAAAAGGGAAAACACAAACATCATCACTCAAGGAACTATCTAGTACAAGGATAGTAAGGCTAACAGGTAATAACAGTGGCCAGTTGTGATTAGCTGATCACGTTACTTTCCGTGTCCTATACACTTCCCTTTATGAGTCTATTTGTGCTGGTTCTACTTAAGCAGTTTGTCAAATCAAACAATCAATTTTTCCTATCCCTGACGTTCTCATATCTTTCCTTTCTCATTAACATATATCATTTAATCATACACCTTACCTTTACTGATCTTGCTTGAGCGACACATGGCATTCTTGAACTGGCATCTTCTTTCCCTTCTTACTTAAATCCCATTTTCTGTTCGAGTCTAAGCATGCAGGATGCTTAAATCTCTCGAACTTATGCTCTGATACCAACTTGTAGGGCCCCGTTACCGGTAACCCTACTTTCGTGTTGGATTTACTCATAAACACAGTTCTAAATATCAGAGTTATTTAAAACATTTACGCGGAATGTAAAACTTTCATAAAACATTACATAATTCATAATTGGTCTCAAAACATTCATTGTCTTTCACATTAAAGCATTAAAGTTAACACATCACAAGTCTTCAGATGCCAGACTCTCGTTCAGTGCCATGTGTCCCCTCAAGCGAGCTGCCTCATTCTACTCACCTGCGTGCATACTAAAAGTCAGCTACGCTGAGTGAGTTCTAGATAATCACATAATCATACCATTCACATAACAATATATTCATCCTTTCATTCATACTTTTATACTTTCATACTTTCTTACTTTCATACTTTCTTACTTTCTTACATTCATACTTTCTTACTTTCATACTTTCTTACTTTCATACTTTCTTACTTTCTTTTGTATTAACTTACTTTCATATCTTATGTTATAAAGAGCATTACGCCCTACATTCCTCGAGTATTATTAGGGCTCGGTACCCTCCTTCCTCGAGTATTATTAGGGCTCGGTACCCTCTTTCCTCGAGTATTATTAGGGCTCGGTACCCTCTTTCCTCGAGTATTATTAGGGCTCGGTACCCTCCTTCCTCGAGTATTATTAGGGCTCGGTACCCTCCTTCCTCGAGTATTATTAGGGCTCGGTACCCTCTTTCCTCGAACATTAGTAGGGTTCGGTTCCCTAGTTCTCGAATATTAGTAGGGTTCGATTCCCTCTTCGTTACCATACAACCATACATTATCATTTCTTTCTTTTATTATCTTTATCACGTTCATACACGTAAACATACATATCATACTTACCTTACACATAGCGTTACAACCTGACAGTACGTGCAATATCCGAAGATCGTTCACGTAACATCAAGCAATCATTCATACATATCATATCATTCACATAAGGCATACACTTATCTCTTAGGATAAGCGTATTAACAACATATTGAGTATGCACACAGCCCCGAAAACATAACACATAAGGGGGCTAGAAACTCACCTGAACACGGTTACGTTCTCCGTTGATTGTAATTCCTTTCTTTAACTGGGCTCGGCTAACTGTATAATATTTACACATATCAATTAACTACTGCTACTCGTTTGTATTTCTATCTATATATGACCCACAACGAACGGGGGTCCGGGGGCAGCGCCCCTGGCAGCGGGGTTCTAGGGGCGGCAGCCCCTAGCGGGGTCCAAGGGGCAGAGCCCCTGGCTGGGGTTAAGCTGCCAGGTCAGCTTGGAAAAATTTTATTTTCGATAACTGCCTTAACACATTTTCCATTAGGTTTTTAATTCATTTTATAAACGAACTTCACTTCAGGCGAAGTTAAACCTTAGGCGAACTTGGAAACAACTTGGTTCTGGCTTGATTCGATCGAATAGGGACATATTCGATCGAATCTGAGGCACACTCGATCGAACTAGACACACACTCGATCGAACCAGCTGGGAAAACTCGTTCGATCGAACATGGCACTCGTTCGATCGGATAGATACTCGTTCGATCGAATACGGATCTCATTCGGTCGAATGAGGCGGAGACCATTCGGTTGCTTTCTTATTCGATCGAATGGACTGGTTCGATTGACTCATTCGATCGAATGGACTGGTTCGATTGACTCATTCGATCGAATGGACTGATTCGACTCCTTCAAGCTGGGCGACGGAGAAACCTACGGGTTTTTCCGGATTTTCCAGATTTCGACCCAAAATCGAAGTTTTTGACATGGAAATGCTCGGGATTGAAAGGGCTATCGATTCCTAGTACTTTTAAACACAAAAGCTTGCATTTTGACACCAAAACAAGGCGGTTTTTGACCCGAAAACTCAAGTTACGAAAATGGGAGTTTTTGCTCGATTTGAGGTCGAAAATGGTTATGAAAACGGATGATTCTCGAGAGGGACTTACCAAAAACGATTAGGAACAAGATTGTGGACTCGGATTTGTGATTTGAGAACTTTCTCTCTCTAGCTTCTCTCTCTAGAAATGAGAGTGTTTGGGTGGGTGTAAGTGAAGGAAGATGGTGAAAATGGTGGAAGTGTCAAGAACTTTCGTTTATATACTACGGGTTTGGTTAGGCTCGGGTTGGCTTCCTACGGGTCGAGACAGGCCGAGTTCATAAAATAACTAAGCCCAAGACCCGTTCCTTACTCGACATTAAATAACTAAAACGTGAAATTACTAAACATAACTTTCTTTTATTTATCATTATAAAAATTTCGGGATGTTACACCGAGGTAAAGGTGTGGGTGATTTGAAGTTCTTTAAGCCACTGTTGTAGCTTCTTGTCAGCAAAGTTGGTGCCGTTATCGCTCACCAAATTCTGTGGAAGCCCGAAACGACAAATAATAAATTCCCAAATGAATTTTTTGATATGTTTTGCGGTCGTTTGGGCTAAGGGTTTTGCCTCTATCCACTTGGTAAAGTAGTCGATGGCGACCACTAGAAACTGGACGTTCCCTGCTGCTGTGGGAAATGGGCCTGTCACGTCGATGGCCCACTTCTGAAATGGGCATGCAGAGGTGACTGGAACAAGTTCATTCTTCGGGCGATGCGTGTTGGGTGCGTAGAGCTGACAAGACCTGCACTTTCTGATGTACGCCAGCGCATCCGTATGCATCCCCGGCCAAAAGTATCCCGCGTTGTTTAGCTTAGCTACAACTGCGCGTGGACCTGCATGTATCCCACAGATGCCTTCGTGTACTTCCCTTAGGAGGTAGTTGGCATCTTGGTCGTCAACGCATCTGAGGAGGGGGCCAAGAAAGTTACGTCTGTAAAGGATGTCATCGATGAGTTGATAGTTCAGTGCTTTACAGCGTACTTTTCTTGCATGTGTTTTTTACTCTGGTAGTATACCCGCCGCAAGGTAATTTATTATTGGTGTCATCCACGTTTCTGTGCCGGTTTGGATGACACAGACTTCCTTGTGTGGGACTGATGGTGCTCCAAGGAGTTCAATGCGGATGTCCTTTCCCAAGTGGGTGAAAGCTAATGACGCAAGTTTGCTTAACGCATCCGCAGATTTGTTTTCGCTACGCTTGACGTGTATGACTTTACAATCATTAAAATCGCGCATGAGGGTTTTTGCTTGAGCGAGGTACAGGGCCATTGTGTCGTTCACGGCCGTGTACGTCCCGTTTATCTGATTGGCAACTAACATGGAATCCACATGGGCTTCCAAGTTCTTTACTCCCATTTTACGCGCAATCCTCAACCCGGCCAAGAATGCTTCATACTCAGCTTCGTTATTCGTACTTGGAAAGTCTAGTCGAATAGCGTAAGTGTATTCTTGGCCTGCTGGGTTGGTAAGTTTTAACCCTGCGCCTGAGCCCTCGCTGCTGGCCGCTCCATCGGTGTAAAGTCGCCAGACATCATCGATGTCTTGTGCTGGAGAGGGTTGAGCCTCGTCCTGGCACTCTTTCTCCCGCGATGCGGGGACTTCGGCAATAAAGTCGGCCAAGACCTGGCCTTTTATAGCTGGCCTTGGCTTGTACTTTATCGCGTATTCTCCCAATTCTATTGCCCATTTGGCTAGGCGTCCCGAAAGTTCGGGTTTGCCTAAAAGGTTTGCAAGTTTGAAGTTGGTGAGAATAGTGATTGGGTGACCTTGGAAATATCGTCTTAGCCTGCGTGAAGCCTGTACAAGTGCTAAGACTAATTTTTCCAGGGTAGAGTACCGAGTTTCGACGTCTGTTAGGAGACGGCTAACATAGTAGATTGGCATCTGGATGCCTTTTCGCTCGACTAACAGGACGGCCCCGGTTGCTCTATCTGTGGCGGAGAGGTATAGGATTAATTCCTCTCCCGCTTCTGGTGCTGTGAGCGTTGGGAGTTCGATCAAGCGTGACCGAATTTCCTGAAAAGCTGCTTCCGCTTCTGGTGTCCAGCGGAAGTGCGTTTTCTTTAGACAGTTTCTCAGCGTCGACACGAATGGGAACGACCTATCCGCATGATTTGCCAAGAAGCGGTTAAGTGCAACTAGGCGTCCGTTCAGTGTCTGAGCTTGCTTGATGGTAGTAGGTGATTCCATTTTGATAATGGCTTCGACCTTTTCAGGGTTCGCTCTGAAGCCATCTTTTGTAACAATGACTCCTAAGAACTTCCCTTCTTCCATCCCAAAGGAACACTTGCTCGGGTTGAGCTTCATGTTTATCCTTCTGAGTGTGTTGAATGTTTCTTCTATGTCTTTCAACATCGCTTCTGGGTCAAGGCTTTTGATGACCAGGTCATCCATGTATACTTCCAAGTTCCTCCCAATTTGGGCATGAAACTCTTTGTCCATCAGGCGTTGATATGTGGACCCGGCATTCTTAAGTCCGAATGGCATCATTTGATAACAGAATGTGCCATCGGGCGTCCGAAATGCGGTTTTGTCCTGATCGTCAACGGCCATGTGGATTTGATGGTACCCTTTATACGCATCAAGGAAGCATTTAAGGCGAAACGGTGCTAACGAATCTACCTTAAGATCAATTTCGGGTAACGGGTAACAATCTTTGGGGCATGCTTTGTTCAAGTCTTTGAAATCTATGCACATGCGCCATTGCTTGTTAGACTTCGGTACCATAACGGGATTTGCAACCCAAGTTTGATATCTGCTAACGCGTACGATGCCCGCGTCAAGGAGTTTCTTGACTTGGGTTCTACACGCGTTAGCTTGTTCCGCCCCCATTACTCTACGCTTTTGTATGACCGGCGTAAAAGCCGGGTCACACTTGAGCTTATGCTCTGCTTTACTTCGAGGTACACCAGTCATGTCTGCTGGTTTCCATGCGAAGATGTCAGCGTTTTTCTGTAGTAAGCGTTTGAGTAATGGTAACCGCCTGGTCGGGGTATTTGCCATTGAAAGCCCATTTTTCTGGTTCGGTGATGGTGGGTTTAGCCATCTTTGGTTTGGGTGTTGATGAGACAGATGCGATGCATACCTGGGGAATACCGGTGATCATCGCCACGCCCTCAGCTGTTGGCCATCCCATCATGCCGTGGACTGAAGATACCACGGCATTGAATCTTGCCATCCCGTCTCTCCCGAAGAGAATGTCGTACGTGTGGTGTGGCTTCCTCGTTACGACAAAGTCCACATCCTCTGTGCGGGAGTGTTTTCCGTCTGTGAGAGTGACGGGGAAAGATAGGATACCCAGAGGGGTGTTTGTGCTGCCGTCGAACCCTTCCATCGAGGCGTAGACCGTTTCCAGGCGTTCCTTGTCTTCATCATCTAGCTTGTCGAAGAACTGCCTGTACATAACCGTTGACGAGGCGCCGTTGTCAACAAGAGTGCGGGAGGTGATGTAGTGCCCCAGCTGGCTTTTGATGACGATAGGGCCTTCTTTGCTGGGTCCTCCTGGCACTCGCGGGAAGCGCACCTCAGCTTCTTTCCATGCGCATGGTTCTGTCGTCCGTCTTTTTCTTCCTCTGATGTTACCACGAACCATGTGAATGCTGATGTCAACGGGCTTTCGTCCGTTGCTTTTGTATCGTTTGTTATTCTTCCCTCCATTCCTGATTGATGCTACCAGGTGTGTAAGTTTGCCCTCCTTGACGAATGTTTCAATAATATCCCTCAAGGATGAACACTTCTCAGTGGTGTGACCCTTTGTGCCGTGGAAGTCACAGTATTTGCTCTGATCCGCGTCGGGTCGTTGCCGGACCGTTGGAGCTTTTGGCCATGGGAGTTTCTCAGTGGCAAATATCTCCGTGACGCTTTTGGTGAGCGGCGTCCACCTGGGGTGTCGGCTTGATGGGTGTGTATTACCCCTCCGCCTACTAGGGAGCGAGAGCTGGATGAGGTGTCAAAGTTTACCCTTGACTGCCACATGCTTAGCTTCCTCCTTTTGTTTTGCCGGGCGGTCTAGACGTTGTTTTCTCTAGTCCTCTGCGTGTAGAAGTTTGTAGTCTGGGGCAGATTCCCACCTAGTTGCTTCTCTGTTTCGGCAAAGCGCTTGGCTGCCGTCATGATGGCATCCCATGTGGATGGCATGCCATCTTTACCCGTCAACGTGCGGATAAGCTCTGAGTATTCGGCGCCCTGGATGAAAGCGGCGCGAACAAGGTCTTCGCTTATAACGCCCAGACTCAGCTTTTTCGAGTTAAAGCGAGTGATGAAGTCTAGTAAAGGTTCATCCTTATCTCTAACGCAGTTAAGGATCGTCCACTGTTCTTCAATATATTTCCTCTGTTGACTGAAGTGTTGGCTGAACTTGTGTTGGAAGTCCGCCCAATCATAGATGTGGTGGACCGGTAAACGGTCAAACCACGCTCTAGCCGCTCCGACCAGTGTCATCTGGAACATATAACACCACGTGGGTTCCGTCCAGTTGCTGACGGTTGCCCCCGCTATGAATCTGTTCAGGTGATCATCTGGGTCTGATATACCATCATAAGTGCCGATGTTGGGCATCTGCTTGGCACTTTTCGAGGCGATTGCTTCCGCAATGTCCCTTGCAAACTTGGATGTTCCCGCGTTTGCAGCAGTTGGTCTGAAGGTTTTGGAGAAGTCACGTGGGTTTCCCCCCGCGTTCCTTTGTTTGAAGGTTTCTCCGAAATTCCTTCTCGTTTGGAAGTCCGTTTCCTTACGCTTCCCTTTCGCCCTAAGGCGAGGGTTTGCGTCGGTGTCGGATTCCTCCCGATCATCGTCCGAGGACTCGCACTCACTGCTCATGTTGAGCTGTTGTCGAGTGCTTCCAAATTCGTCAGCCTGTTGGACGGAACGCAAGCGTTCGTCCAACTCAGCTTGGAATTCCTTCTGACGTGCCTCCGCCCACGCTTTAACTTGTTCAAGTGTTTGGCGGGGGAGTCTCGTCTGTTGTCCTTCCGCCTGGGTATTACTGAATCCCAGGGGATGGTTGTTTACTGCACTTGCTCTGGCTTGGGTAACCGAGGTAGTGTTCGTAAAATTTACTGCACTTGCCTCGGCTTGGGTAACCGGGGTAGTGTTCGTAAAATTTGTGTGCTCGCCGGTGTTCCCCCCAGTAGCTGGGGTTGTGGTTACCGGGTCTTCCTGGTAACTCGTTGGCCTTGAGACCGGAGTAACGTTAACCATCTTTCCAGAAGTTTTGAAAAAACTGAAAAGGAATGAAGTTCTAGCTTTTATGCACGGATGGCGCCAATGAAGAAACACTAGTCGACCCCGGGCAGATTACGGATAATCTGGGGGTTAAATAGATGTTTCCCACGAGGGGTTAGATCCGGCAAAGATGGTTCTTCTGATAACCTGCAAAACAGACACCGTGAGCTCGTCACTGAGAAGGGGGGGTACCTCCTTGTGACCACCCTCCGGCGTGAGAATCAGACTAGATTGCTCTTGAATATAAATGTATATTAAGAGATTGCTAGAGCAGATATCAGGTATAAGATGTAAGATACAAGATAGTATATGATAAGATTAGATGATCATACCATTTGGGGTATTTATAGCCGAAGGTAGGTTTCCAAGAAGGTGTAGCCGGCTGAATAGTATTCCTGTTCTACCAATTGTGGCCTACGCACGTGCCATGCTGGTAGTTGGTGGGTAGGCAGCGGCTGACAGTGACCAGGCCTGCTATGTACTATTCCTTTTCCACCAACTGCCGGCTATGCACGTGGTATGACAGGAGTTGGTGAGTAGGCAGCGGCTAATAGTGACATACAGTGCAAGAGCATGCTGCTCGCCATACTGTTATCAATGAGCTGTCGTATCTCTGGTCAGTTCTTTTGCCCATACCTCGTCAGGTACAGTACAAAAGATCCTCCAGTATCGTACGGACTGGCTTATTGGGCGGGAGTATTCCCCCTCCCGCCTTTGTGCGGGATTGCTCCCGGCTTTGCTCATTCCTTCAGGTGACTACTGAATTATTATGAGTGTTAAGCCTTGTGCGTGTAGCCTTGCTGCGCGGGTAGCCTTCTCTGATGGCTGGTATCCGTAACTGCGGGAACAGGCGGAGTACTTGGAAACCATTGGGAGGCGTTTCCTGCGGGAACAGCTAGCATACTGCGCGTAAGGACGTCACGTCTCTGAGCATGGTGGGTCCTGCCGATCCTGTTGGTTTCTGCGCAGACGTCTCTCTTTGAGGTGAGTTGCGAGTTTGGTCTTTGCGCAGACGTCCCTCTTTGAGGTGAGTCTTGCGGGTCCAACTGCGCAGACGTCTCTTTTTGAGGTGAGTCTTACGGGTCCAACTGGGCTCTGCTGGGACCTACCTCTTCATCAAGTTTTTTTTTTTTTTTGTGAAGGAAAGAAACATTAACACTGTGTTCCAGAGTTAACTTAAGGAGAGAGAAAATAAAAGTGGAAAGAATCAAGAAGAAAATGATGTTTCAGAGAATTTTTTTGGAATGAAAAGAAAGGAAAGGAAAAGAAACAGAGAGGTATTTGATCTTATTTGTTCTCTCCAAATTGAAAAGAATTAGATGGAAATAAAAATAAAAGGTTTATAATTACCATACTACCCTCTTCATATTATATTAGGTTATTCTTTTTCTAAAGTCCTAAACCCTAAACTGCTGTTCAACATCAGCAGCATATCTACTGCCATTCATCATCAGAGTAGCCTCTTCTCAATGCCCGTTCTTTTACCAGGTTCTTTTATCGATTAAGGAATATTAATGTGGTTTATCTTGTGTTAGTTAGGCATGTGTTAAGAAGATTGAGGAACCCCATGAAATACCGGACACTTTAATTTATTTGGCTAACAATCAAGCAAAAGCAAGGACTTTGTTTAGCTGTCCTCTTCAGATGCGTGTGGGTATACTGAAAGGTATGATGAGGGACGGTAAGTAAGCGAGTTCAGGAAATGGTGGCATTCCTAGTAGTTTTAGGTTATGGATTTGATGTTTTTAGTAGTCATCTTTAGATGCCATGTGTTTTTTTGTTAATTTAGGCAAAGATGACATTGTTAGTAGTTGGTTATGTATTTTGATACTATTATTAGTTGTCATCTTTAGAGGTTATGTGCTTTTTTGTTATTCAAGAAAAGATGACATCGTTAGTAGTTGTCGGTTATGGATATGGATGTTGTAAACAATTATCTTTTGGTTATGGTGAATGGATTACTTTTATGCAATATTGATTCTTGACTTTGTTATTTTGTTTGGGTTATGGTGAATGGATTACTTTTATGCACATATTTATTCTTGACTTTGTTATTTTGTTTGGGCTGTTGTAGTGCAGAAAATGAAGAGAATAGAGACATTTCATTATAATTTGTTTGGTCTGTTGTAGTTATGCCATCGAAGCACATGCTGCTTGCTTGAATTATGGTTTTTTATACATGAAGGCATTGATTTATTGCATTTTTTTGGTTTAGATTCATTCAGATTTCAATTTACTTCCACGTATCCTACCAACTGTTAGCATTTTGAATGTTACTGTACCTAATAATTTGTACTCTCAATTGCATGTTGTTGAGTAGAGTGAGGTTTTTTTTTAACTAGATCATAGGAACGAGTAATGGAGAATGGGAAGCAATGTTTCACCTAAGGGTATATTGGTAAAATTTTAACTTCATTTTCTTTTCCTCCCAACTAGGGAACACATAAAAGGTTTTCTTTTCTTTCCCTTTCATTAAACTTGGGAACACAAAATAATATCAATTCTTTTTTTTTTTCTTTTCTCTCTTAAATTCATTTCCTTTCTTTTCTCTCTTTAAATGAAACTTGGGAACACAACGTAAAGGAAAGGAAGATGAGAGAAAGAAATAAGAAAAGTAAAGGGATAATCTCTTTCCAAAATGGAAAGAATTGAAAAGAAAGAGGGCGAAAGAAGAAGAAAGGGAAAAGAACAGAAAGGAAAGGAAAAGTTTCATTTCCTTTCTCTCGTTAACTAAACTCAGGAACCCGACAGGCAATTTGGTATCCGTCACCATCATAATAGCCGACAAGATGTCTTTCGCAGCTGATTTCACACTAAAGTCTTTCCAGTTGATCGGTCAATCCAACGACACAAATCCGTATGAATTCTCACCGTCACCAGTACTCCCGCGGTTGAGATTCTTACTAGAGTTGGAGACAGAAGACGGTATTGATTTACGAGGAGAACGAGTTATGCATATGTAATTTTCTAAATATAAACTCTTCATCATCCAAAACACTCACTTAAAATCTTCATTTTTTGTCATTGATGCAAGTCATGCAATCATAGTTAGATTAGAAGCACAAGCGTCCGCCCATATCCAAATCACAAAGCCAACATTCTGAGCCTAACTAAAAAGAGAGAGAGAGAGAGCTAAGCAACCAAATCCTCCTGGTCCGAAAGAATCAGATTAGCTTAACGTGGTCACCATTTCTTTTTTTGTTAAAAGAACAAATGATCTTGCAATAATAGTCCCACTCCGGATGAGAAGGTGTAATCTCAGGATCCCCGATCGGGTGACTTTCCACATAACTTTGCACATCTTCAGCTTCTGCAAGCCCATTCAAGAACACCCGTAGTTCACCTTTCGGGCCTAATTAAAACATACACGTCTTTAAACCAATTAATATTCAAAAACATATTGTACCATAATAAAAAATAATTCTATACAATTTACCTAGAAGATCATCATTCTTATTTTCAGGATCATAACTCGGAGGAAAGATCGCTGTGTTTGGCTGCAACAAAACACGCTCAAGCATATTATTTAAATCAACCATTTGTTGGTTGAAAAAGTGCAACACCCGACCCCTCATACCAACCAGGCAACCAATATTATCCATCAAGTTCTCATAAAACCAATGGCCGTCCCATATATTTATCAAAACCTATTTAAACCTATTAAAAAAGGATTCGCATTAAATACTATTTTTAAACCAATTCGAGACTGGTGTTACCAATCATAAAAGACACCGCAACTAGGTGTAAACGAGTCGAGCCCAACCCACTAGACTCAAGCTCGGCTCATTTAACTTACAGGAGCTCGAACTCGACTCGTTTCAAGCTCTATTTCTAAAGCTCAAGCTTGGCTCATAAGTAATTTATCAAGCTCGACTCGGGTTCGCTCGTTTATTATTTATTAACTAAATTATATACATTTAGAATTAGTTCTTGCATATATTTTAACTAACTTTTATATATAGTATAATATATGTATCTTCTAGCCATTTATATCATAAATTTTCACAAAATATCCTCGTTTAGGCTCGTGAGCCAGCTCAAGCGCGATAAGTGAAGCTTGGGTCATTTACTAAGAAAACTTAATTTTAGGCTCTGCCCTGCTCGATTCAAGCTTTTAGCATGTCAATCTCGAGCAGCTCATGAGCAGCTTGGCTCATTTACACATATGCAAAAGAAAGCGCGATATAAATTTATACAGGATTCAGGAGGGCCTTCTCAGGATATGTGAACAACAGCGTGTTAGAAGCCGAGTATTCTCCATCAGACCATGGAAGATTCGGGTACTTTTTCTCCCATAAATGACTAAGTTCTTTGAAGAGCAATGGCTTATCTTGATTTTCCAGACACATGAAACCGGAATCTGTGCAGTGTTCCTGATCCTATCAACATTAAAAGATTCTTAACACAGATAATATATGAACCACATAATATACAACTTCAAATTTTCTATAAAATTTAAACTCACCCAAGTGAAGAATAACTTGTTTTTCAGATCTCCCATAACATTGGCCAGAATCCCTTGCAAGTTTTGTCTAGATTCATGAAATCCAGTAAATATATTTTAACCAGATTAAATAAATACTGTATCAGAGGATCAGTTAATAATGATGATGATGATAATTAATGATACTAACTCTCTAGTAGAAGACCACAATCCAACATGAAATCTTTTAAAGCAAAACTTCAAAAAATCCACACAGTAAGGTCTCACGTAAACTGTATATACAACCACATGCTAATTAGTAACTAGTGACTGCAATTGGGATATTCGTATTTCGGCTTTACAAACAGCTGGTTGCTCGAAGCTCGCTCGAATTGGATTGGTTTGAAACCCAGCCGAGCTGGATACGTTTGTAAACGAGCCAAACCTGGGTGGCACACTCTTTAGCTCGGCTCGGTTTGACTCGAATGATTTATCTTCACTTTATTTTTTTAATAAATATATATGTATATGCAGTTTATGATATATTGTTCAATGAGTTTATCCCTTTTTATTATTATTCCATAAACATATTGCAATTTGTAGTTACAATCAGTTCTATTTCTTGTAAATATTTTTAATTTTTTTTATAAACCGAGCTGATTCAAGCCAGCTCAATTCAAAACCAAGCTAGCCTGAGCTCAGATTTACAGCTGACTTTAAAACCGGGCTTCCCTAATTTGTAAGTAATAATATTAACTGACCGAGAAAGTTGCCGTAGCAGAAGTCGGGGCGGCGGTTTCTGGGAATGTTTTCCGGAAAGCAACGATGAACTCGGTGAACAAAGATTCCTCTAAGAGGAATCACAAGCAGTTTCTTTTTGGGTCCTAGCTTAAGCCGATCTAACCAAATGCTTTTTTGTTGTTGGCTGCTATCAGTTTCGCCGGAAGTGTTTTTTATTCCGGCGTCAGGTGCCACAACGGGCTTCTTGACCCTCCAAACTTTAGTTGCCATTGTTGCTGATTGGTGATTGATGATTGATTTAGCCTGCTTTCTCTATAACCACTGTACACTGTAACTAGGAACACGAACCGGTTCCTGACAGGTTCCTATATTCAAAACCCCCTTTAAAACCGGTTCCAGGCTCGAACCGGTTAGGGAACCGAACCGGTTCTTCCACCCTCGGACCCCTAACCTATCTAACCGGTTCTTACCGGTTCCTAACCCGGTTCCTGTACCGTAACCGGTTCCAATCGGTTACAGTGTAAAAAAATTTTTATTTTATTTTTATTTTTCGGTTTCCATATGCTACTGTATTGTTGTACAATAGACCAAACCGGTATTGCACAATCATAATCGATACGGTGTATGGTTTATATTTTAGTCGTTTTCGGTACTAGTGCAATAAATTTTTTTAGCATTTTAATATAATTTTTAGTGAAATATGAGTTGTACACTTTCTTTTGTATCGTAAAATATTGGTATCATAACAAACCGAGCCTATACCAACTAAACAACATTGATACCAGTATCATTATTCATTTTTTGTGGTTCTTGATGTAAAACATGTGTAATATACATTTTGCTATAATACAATAGTGGACATTATATGTTTAATTAGATATTATATGTTTAGAATATATTTTTCTATATATTCTCATGATTTGGAAATATTGTTGTAAATCCAATCTTAGAATAAGATATTATGATATAATTGTATAAAGGGACGGATTATATTCCAATAATACATACGAGATGAAAGAAAATCCACCATTAGTTATCATTCAAAACTTGTATGATTGAGTAGACGCCATTTTCGAATATAAAATCGATTATTTAAAGTTGTTTATTAAATAAATAAATAAATAAATGTATACTTTTATCATTTTAGAAAGTCATAAAATAATGCTTTTCCTTCAATTCGCCTTCTTTTTTCCTCCACAAAAGAAAGCAACTTTTATAAAGAAAATCTTTTAAACCTTTCACATATTTTTCTCCTATAGAAATCATGCAACACAAAATGTTTTATGTTTCTCTCTTTTTATTAAACTTTAAAAAGAGAACTTCTTTCATCTCACATTTATTAAACTCTAGAACACAAAGTACAACTTAAATTGAGTATACTAGTGATAGATGTACTCTAGTACATAAACACAAAACTGAATGATGTTTATTTTCCTAATAATGAAGGCCCAGACATACAGGTCATCATGATTCATAGCAAATGAATCACCCTTCTGTCAGAAAAACATAACATGGTGACCTGGTGCACTAATTTAGGAGGAAACCGATAACTAGGAAAGTCTCATTGCACAACAAGGAACAAATTGCTACATACGACTTGAACACACGACCTTACATAAGGAAAGTTATAGGGCAGGCTGAAGTGATCAATAATCGGAAAGTTAGCTTTTTTAAGAATGAATCGCATTAAAAGATTATAAGAAATGAATCACATTATATGATTACAAGAAATTGAATGCTAAAAATATGTAAGATAACAAATAGACCAAGTCTATGTTTGGATTCACCTTTTAAATCATTCAACGACTCTTAGTTGTTGTCTTGTTGATTAAAATGGATCATGACAAGATTTGATGGTCCTTGCTCCTTAGCTTTTAATTTTTGAATTCCATTTTATAAGACACAAACACTCATGGTCCACACAGAAAGTTGCCAGACCCTTTACAACACAAGAATCAAAAGCACAAACACAAACAAAAGCTAAAGTTCAATCAAAGTCACTTTGGTTTCTTTTTTATTTTCTTTCATCATCAAAGTTGTTTTCTTTGAATCTTTATGTACACAAAGCTTCTTTCATGGCATTTGGATGAGGGTATCAAATGCTAAACAACAAATATTGTCAAAGGAAAAGAAGAAAAAAGATTTCGTTAGTTTAGTCAACATTTTTAAGTAATTTATAATTTAGTTTGGTTTCCATATGCTACTGTTAGGAACCGGTTCCGGATGGTTCGGTTCCAGAACCGGTTCCGGTTCGGTTCCGGTTCCTACCCGCCCCCACTCAGAAATGCAAGAACCGGTCACGGATCATCGGGTTGAATCAGATAGGGTCCGGTTCCTACAAAAAACGGGTAGGAACCGGTTCGGGTCCACCGGTTCGGTTCCAGAAACTGGTTTCGTTGAACATCTCTAGATACGCCTCTTTACCATGGTTGTAAAATACTAACATTTTTACCCTTTCATTTAGAAAAAACTCTCTTTTGTTTAAGCAGGCTGAAAAAACACTTGTTCAACCCTCGGTCTAATCGCTTAGTCCTTAGGTTAAGATCATGTATCGGGAGCGTCAGTTATTGCAGAACATTGGTAAGTATTTGGGCTTCCAAGTTCGAATCCTTTACCATTGAGGTTTGAGTGATATTTATAACCGGATTTGAAGAGAGAAGGTGTGGGTCGCGTGTCATGTCAGAAATTCCACCAATCAGAGAGTTCCCACGTGCGCCCGGAAGATTGGTGGGTAAGGCAATTGACTAACTTGTACCATGTGGTACTATTAGCTATGCGTTGTCATTTCCTTATTGGTTGGGCGTCCCTTTCAGTAAGATACTTCCTTTTTGCAGGAAGATCTTTAGCGCTACGCTTCCCGAGGTGTCTGGGAATGTTTGGCGCCTGATAGGATGTATCACAACGCCTAAAGGTGGGCTTTGGCGCTTGGGTGGGTTTGGTACCCTACCTCTTCACGGGCATATTTTAGGGAGGACAAGTGGACATCATGAGTCTTGTTGATGGAGTTCGATAGACGAAGCTGGGGCTTGGACTCGTCTGTTTAAGCGTGCATATTTTTCAGCTCAAGCTCGATCCAAGCTTTTAGCGAGCCAATTTTGAGTGGTTGAGCTCTCAAGGGTTAATCATATAAATATATTCTCAAACAAAACTCTACATCATTCACTATATAGTTTCCTGTACTGGCCCATCTTTGAATCATCAAACCAAAATGTATAACAAATTCTCGTGGTCTGAATGAATCAGATAAGTTTAATGTGGTCCCCATTTCTTTTCTTATTGAAAGAACAAATGACCTTGCAATAATAATCCCACTCGGGATGAGAAGGCGTAATCTCAGGCTCGCCGATTGGGTGACTTTCTACATAAGTCTGCACATCGTCAGCATCCGCAAGACCATTCAAGAACACTCTTAATTTACCTTTCGGGCTTGTTAAAAACATTCCACAACAGTTCACATTATTAAACAGATTAATATTAAAAAAAACAAGCTGCTATATAAATCTATATACATTTACCTAAAAAATCATCTTTCTTGTTTTTAGGATCATAATTCGTGGGAAAGATTGCTGTGTTTGGCTGCAACAAACAAAACACAGTCAAAACATATGATTTAATGTAAATATTATATATATATATATATTAAAGGTGTTAATTTGACTCTTTACATTGAAGCTTAGGTTGGTCAAAACAGGCGAAATAGCCCAATGTATATCTTAATGCAGACAACCTAAATCATTTCAGACATAATGTTTGCTTATTATATTGCAGTTATGTTCGAATGAACACAAACAAAAAAGTTGTTCATTTAGCTAAACACATGAACATGAACATGTCTCTTTCGTTCATCTATGTTCATGAACGTTCGTTTATGATCGTTAGTTAATATATTCATTTGAATTGTTTGTCCCATTACAACTTAGTTTAGTTTTAATAACCTTTTAGGTTACTGCACTGTTTTTCGCAATACTTTTAACTGGTTTTAGCTTAGTTATGTTCGTTTACGTTCGTGAATCGTTCGCTTATCGCTTATACTATTAACGAACGAACATAAACGAACACAAGCATGTTCATTTTCTTAGCGAACTAAAACGAACAAAAAAACCTCATTTGCTAAATTGTTCGTGTTTGGTTAACTACTCTTGAAAGACAAAGAAGATAATATAATTCATACAGGGTTTAAAAGGGACTTCGCAGGATCGGTGATCAACAACGTGTTAGAAGCCGAGTATTCTCCATCAGACCATGGAAGATTCGGGTACTTTTTATCCCATAAATGATTAAGTTCTTTGAAGAACAGTGGCTTATCTTGGTTTTCTAAACACATGTAACCTGACTTTGTGCAGTGTTTTTGATCCTAACAGGTGTAAACATAGTTTAGACACAGATATTATATGAACCATATAATATACAGCTGCTATAAAGATTAACTCACCCAAGTGAACAATAACTTGTTTTTCAGATCTCCCATAACATTGGTTAGATTTCTTTGCAAGTTAAATCTGACACAAATGAATTTATGAAATCCAGTAAATATATAGGAGCACTACAAACACACTATCCACACACCACTAACATATCATACGGCTTTCCACATATCACCCAGATCATATAGCATTCAGTGGCGGCCCTGGGATTTCATGTGCCCCGGCCGAGCCGGAAAAAATTATGCCCCTTAGGCCTTAACGAACTAAATAATATAAACTAACTTTTTTTAAACGACGAGTAAAGCTATAGCAATAAACATAAAAAGTAGCAAAATCATAGTATTATGATGAGTTTATCACCGTAGTGGGCTTATAAGTGTTCAAATATCTAATATATATACATACATACATACATACATACATACATACATACATACATATATATATATAGATAGGATTGGGATCATGTGAGAACCATTTTAAAACTGAGAACTATTTTGGACCACAAAAAAACTCTTTTTAATAAAAATAAAAAAATTTATAAAACAAAAAAAAACGTGAAAATAAAAAAAAAAGTAAAAAAACCAAAAATTTTTATCTTTTATCCTGGTTTCATAAAAAAATAAAAAAAATATCAGTTTGGCAAATTATACATATATGTGAAAAATGTTACCAGGCGCCCACATTGCCCCTCCCGAAGGCCGTATGATATGTGAACATTTATTCTAAAATTAAAAATAGAAAAAAGATATATACTAACTCCTTAGCAGAAGACCATAATCCAACATGAAATCTTTGAAAGCAAAACTTCAAAAAGTCAACACAATAAGGCCTCTTGTAAACTGTCACACCACAAACAAGCAGATACTAAATTAGTTATCAATAGCATAAACTGTAATGCTACATCTAATAATATAATATTTAACTTAAGTGACTGACTGACCAAGAAAGTTGCCGTACGAGAAATCAGGGCGGCGGTTTCTGGGAATGGTTTCGGGTCGGCTACAATGTGCTCGGTGAACAATGATTCCTCGGAATGGAATAACCAGCAGTTTCTTTTTGGGTCCTAGGTTAAGTCGATCTAACGAAATGGTTTCATGTTTTTGTTCAGTGTCGCTGGAAGAAGCTATTGTCACGGGTTGTTTAGTGGTGGGCTGGTGATCAGATGTAGCAACGGGTGCTTTGATCTTCCAAGCTTTAGTTGCCATTGTTGTTGTTACTGATTTAGGGCTAAAGGTTTGTGTGATCGGGTTTGTAACCCACTTTGGAGAGAAAGCAGTGCGCACGACTGTGTTTGAGACTTCTGATTCGTCCGTCTTAGGTGGGACTGCAAACTTCTTCACGGACGGTTTGGGTGGTCCCACTCTCACCTCTTCCTCGATCCACACATATTCACACCTATTCTACATTTCTACACCGGGATCGCTTGAAAATTTTAGAAGAAAAAAAAGGCCCATTTGATCACACTAGTTCCTTCACTAACCCCCAAGCTAAATAATTCCAAACTAAACGGTCGGGCTCGACCGTTTAAGTGTATATTTGTCGAGAGGTGGTTGGTTCAAAAATGGAAACGTGTCAGATAGATCTGTCGGATGTCAGGTCTGTTATGGCGGATCATTTCGTTTAAAAAAGGGTCATTTTGATTATTATTTAGCTTGAGGGTTAGTCAAAGAACTTGTGTGATCAAATGGGCCATTTTGAATTTTTGGTAATTTTCTCTTAAAAAAGACCACTAAAATCACAATTTTAATTATGTGATAAATAATTTCACCACTTTACTAATTGGGTTGTATTTCCAAAACCTAACATGAACCGAAGGAAAATGAAAATGATAACAAAAAGTTACTAAAATAGCTTATATAAAACAAAAAAGGAAAATATTTTCTATATAAATAAAAACACCACCAATGGAATTTGAACCTTGACCTTTGATGGGTTGATCTCATATACTTGAACACTTTCCATTGCATCAAGAAGTAATGTTTTATATTTATGTCTTAAAACAAAATTATATATTAAATAAAATATTTTTTTTAACGATTGTGAGCCTTTTGGGAGAATGGGTCTGGGTCCGACCACCTCCTCAACCCCACTTTGGGCCAGCCCTAATTATATATATAAATGATTTTAATAATTTTTTAATAGGTGTGCGGAGTTTTGATGTTATTGATAAAGTGAGAGACTTTGTAACGGTTTGTGACTATTCAGCATTATGGATGTTCTTAGAGAGTCCCCCCCCCCCCCCCCCTCTCTCTTTTTGTACTCGTGTCATAAGCCCAAATGTCCAATACAAAATCTGTTATTCTTCTGCTGGCATGGATTGCTTCTCTTTATTGCAACATGCCCCTTTGTATTTTGCTTCGGATAGTTGGATTTGACCATGCGACCCGTCCGATAATCTCTCAGTGTCCTCCATGAAACGACAACTATTTAACTCCTCGAATGATATGGTTTCATTTGTTAGAAAGTGGAATAGTTGGATACCAAACAAAATAAATATTTTTGCGTGGAAAGTGAAAATGTATTAGTGGTCTATGCAAGTGACTTTATCGCATAGAAATATTCATGCGAGTTTGCTTAATGTGTAAGTTGTGTGGAGAATATGAGGAAACGATCGAGCAATTATTAACCTCTTAGGTAGCGTTTGGTATGCAGGAATAACAGTAGGAATTGAATGATTCATTACGTGGGAATGAAAAAAGTGGTGTTTGGTTGCTCAATGGAATGGAATCATCCATTACACATGGAATCTCATTCCATCAAAACCATTCATTCCCACCCCCTTCTTTTTTTTCATTCCATTCCTTCTTCACTCTACTTTCTCAACAATACTACCACCTAACAACACCACCACCACTACTATCGGCACCACCACCAACTCCGTCGACACCACCACCACCGTTGCCACCACCATCGCCACCGCCACCACCATTTTCGTCGTCGGAGCTACCACCGTTGCCATTTTAAGTTTTTTTTTTTTTCTGGTTTGGGATTAAAAAATATTTTGAGATATGAGTGTTGTTATTATTTCTATTTCATTTCTACAATTTTTTTGGATACCAAATAATAAAAATTAATAATTGATTTCATTCTCATAGGTTAACCAAACAAGTAAAATGAATGATAATGATCTATTTCATTCCCTTGTCCATTCCATTCCTTTTCTCATTCCATTCCCCCTTCATTCCACTACCTCCAACCAAACATACCCTTAGTCTCTTTGACACCTCAGTTTGGCAATTTATGAGGAATTAGTGTAGGACCCCTTCAATTTATGACCATTCGGTGAGGGATCTTTTGATTCATAATTCTTCCAACTAGTATGTTTACTTCGCGCAACGCGCGGAGAACTTGGTAATGGGCTTGAGTTTTTAAACGTAGATATGCAAACACATCATAACGACTATCATTTCGATACGAAAAAATGTTTATCTAAATATAAACAAAAACTTGGTTGGCATCGGTTCGGCTCGTCTCATTACGATATCGACGTGATACTGCACTCGCTATATAGCTTACAATAAAAAAATTAAATTCTATTACGAATACAATTTCTTTTTCAACGAAACTTATATACTTTATTGTGAATACACATTCGTTTTAACGGCACTATATGGATGAAATAAACATGTCGTAACGACATACTAAAAAATCTAAAACTTGTATGGTGGTCATTAAAAAAGATCATTAACTTAAATATACATATATAATAACAGACTAACGAACAAATTAAAACCATGAACACTTTAGGTGGCAAAATTAAACAAAGTTTAGCAAAAAAAGATGTTTGGGATCAAATTACAATAGTTTAGAACTTTGAGGGAGCTAATTTGAAAGAACTTAAAAATTGAGGAACCAAAATAACAAAAGCTTGAACATGCAAAAGATGAAATTCCAAAAATACCCCTGAGTACCGTAGCTTTATGTAGCTTTCTGTTTCCTTTTATATATAGGTTAATATTGACTATCGAAGGACAAGATGATTCATGGTATCACTCTTACGTTGTGTTGGTGCGTATAGAAAACGAGACATGATTTGGTTCACTCTAGTATTCCGACAAGTGTGGGAAAAACTAAGGGTCTGTTTGGTATGAGGTAATGGTATGGACGAAGGAATGGAATGAACGTGGTAATGGAATGGACAAATGAATGGAAAGGTTTATTAGCATTCCAGTGAGATGTTTGGTTACCACATGGGAATGAAATTAATGATAACTTTGTGTTGTTTGGTAGGTAGGAAAGAAAATAAAATTAAAATGGTAGTGAGTGACAGTAGTGGTGGGAGGTAGGTGGCGGTCGTGAAATTGGTGGGCGGTGATGGTAGTTGGTGGTAGCAGATAGTGGTGGGTGACGGGAGATAATGGTAGTTGGAGGTGGGTGGTAGTGGTGGTTTAGGGGTGGGTGGTGGCGGTAACGGTGGAGGTGGAGGTGGTGGGCGGCGGAGACGGTTGATGGTGGCGGCAGGCTGGTGGCGGTGGTGGGTGCCTGGCACTAATGGCGATAGTTGGTGGCGATGGTGGCGGTAACGGCGGCGGTGGACGTCAATGGTGGTGGTTGGTGGCGGCGGCGGTGGTGTCGTGGTTGGTGGTGGGTGTTGATGGTGGTGGAAGGGTGGTGAAGGTAATGTAGGGTGAAAGAGCGAATGGAATGAAAAAAAATCATGGGGTATGGATGGAATGAAATTGAGGTGTTTTAGAGGGAATGGAATGGACTAGGTAATGAGTCATTTCATTCCTTTGGTCAACCAAACACACTTTTCTCCATTCCCTTTACAATGGATCATTCCATTCCGTCCTCCATTCCTGCGAACTAAACGCTACCTAAGGAGTCTGTTAAATATTTGGATTAAAAATACATCTAATTGAAAAGTTTATTATGGAAAGGTTGCTGTAACTTTTTGTTGTAAGTTTTTTTTGTTTGTTTAATGAAATTTGCCGTAAAAAACAATTAAATAAATCAAAAATAACAATTGTGTTGTGCTAAGTGACTGTGGATGTGCGCTACATTTATGTTCTTTTTAAAAGGTCAAAGAATCAAAGATGCACCGACCCATGCCGCAATTTGCTTACGACACCATTTTGTGGTGTGGTATTTCTTTAGGAATTGTTGCTCTTTCATGCCAATGAATTCATATCCCAATTAACAATTCGAGAGTGGTTTATTCATCACTTAAATTAAATTGTTATTTTAATATGTATTTTACTAAAATTGTTAGTTGCCCATTCGGAATAAGATACTGAATATTCCGACGAATAAAATGACAATTATTTCATAATAAAATCATAAAATAACATACGCTAAAGGAATCCAAGCAATATAAGGTAAATCATAAATCAATCATTTAATTTTATTTCTTTTGCATAGCAAAAATCTACCTATACTAATAAAAGAAAATAATTCAGGACAACATATCATTTGGAGATTAATTTCTGGCCAAAATTTCTCGCTCAAACTTTTCTTTTATTTTTAATGAAAACGCATTTATATCAGTTGAATCAAAACATATCAACCAATTCTTAATCAAATAAAATAATTATCTAAATTATAGGGATTAAGAATATGCAAATATTTATGTCAATATAGTCAAAATATTTATATTTTTAATGAAAATAAGATCTATAATTTTTTTTATTAAATCAATTTAAATACACTTTTAAGTGTAAGAGAAGAATGCTGTAAAAATTCAATAAATGTTATTTTTTTTTAATATATTTATAACTTTAAGATGATAAAGACAAGCACAAACTATGAATGAATACTAAATTTATTCTTACATATTGATTCAACCTCCATGTATCTATGGGGTTGTCATCAATCCCTTTTGAAACTGTAATACAAAAAAATGTTTTATTCATGCTAATTTTATTAATAGGACAGTTCTTGGGTTTCGGGTTTTTCGAGTCTGGTTCTTCGGGTTTCAAAGTTTTAAATCTTGGTCTGAAACTCAACCTAAATCTCTCACAGGTAATTCGAGTTCGGGTTTTTCGGGTTGGGTTAATCGGGTTTCGAATATCCTAGAAAACAAAAATTATTTTAAACACTACGATGTAAAAATTCAAAACACATATTCTTCTTTGCTCGTAACATAAATGACCAAAATAATAAAGAAATATAACTTGATAAAAAAATTCAAAGAAGAGTAAAACAAACTCCAACCGTAATCGTCTTCAGTGAATTGTGTTTTGGTTGTTCAATTACGGTTACCATTAGTCATAAACGTATATTATAGATTAATAATAAGCATTTGATGCATAAAAGGTGGAATGACAATAGTCGATTAAGGCCAGATTTTGATAACTTTAGTGGCTATGGCTTAGCCTATTATACCTAAAATTATATTTGGCTTAAAACTTAAAGTTTATTCGGGTTGATCGAAACCTATAAATCAGACCCAAAAACCATCCTGAATTACTTTGATCGGGGTTAGTCTTTTCTCGGGTCCGGATTTTTTGAGTTGGGTTAGTTTGGGGTTCGGTTACAGATTTTCTCGGGTTGGGTTTCGGGTAAAACTGAGAACCCTAATTTTATATATGATGCTATTTTTATGTCATTAATAATGAAACATTTTATCATCTTTTGTAAGAATTCATTATTTCATTAAAAATATTACAACTTATAAAATCATCAGATGCATCTTTTACGTTTTCGTGATTATGAAGAAATTGTGTAAATACATCACGTATTCCTATGAATTGACCATTAGAAAATATAATTTCAACTTATAGAACCATTTAATTTGATAAATATAGGTTTAAAAAAAACAATTAGTTATTTAATGTGTATATTTTAATTGTATTTCTTTTAAGCATCCCGTGCATTACACGGGTTCTAAAGCTAGTAAAAGATATTATAGTTGTATACCAAGTAGATTCATAATGTTAGGATTGATCGAGGGGAGAGTCACCTCAAAAACATTTTTGAGTAGGGATGAACATTTTCGGTACCAGTATTTCTCGAATTTTACATGAAATACCGGTACCGGACCGAATATTTCAGTACCGATACCGGTATCAAATATTTCAATTTTTCTAGATCGGTATCGGTACCATTCCTAGCTCATCCCTAGTTTTGAGTGGCGTTTAAAGTACGTTTATATAAAAATAGTTAGTGTAACAACTCTTTTATTTATTTGAACTTCAGATTAGTTTCAATAATCTTATTAGTTTACAACTGTCGAGATATTAAAGTTATATGTTGATTTGTGAATTTTCGTAATTTATTTTCTTTACCAATATTTCTCAAAGATAAAATTGTACAAATGTTTCTTGTGGTTTGATCATATTGCAAGCATGGTCCATATATTTTAAAAATTAAATCCAAAGTCCAAACGTTTTTGAGAGAGTTGCAGATTTAGTCCCGCTTGTTTACCCCAAATAGTTAAGAAACATAATGTTGCGTGTCATTCATATGAGGATAACTATGTATTTGGCTATTTTCAAATTCTTAACCCTTATTAAAATACTTCTTCAAAACTCTATAAATATTAACGTTGACTTCATCACATTCAATCAATGCAAGATTGAACGTTCAGTGCATAATCAAAGATAATGAAGTTGACCTTAATAGTTCTGGAATTTGAAAGAGTGTTTTATCAAGGTTCCAAATTTGAAATGACACAATTACCTTTAAGAGCGTGCATGATTCGCTTTAACTATTAGCCTTAACTAATTTAGCCAATCGGCTTTTGGTAAATCGGTTCGGTTTGGCAAAATCAAATGTAAGCTAAAATCAAACCACTACGCAATTTTCTCGTTTTTCAAATGATAAAAAATAGTAATAATATATTGTGATGTAATAATAAGCCAAAAATAGAAAAGATACATTTCATGTATTTCGGAGGGAGTGACTTATTCATCACGAAAAGCGGAGGGGCATAATAACACTATAAATACCAGCTTCCTTTCACCACCTACAAACACAAACTAACTTATAATTTCTCTCTTGTTCTACGATATCAATCAATCAATCAATCAATCATACCCAGTAAAATCCCACCGACAGCAAAGCTATAAGTAGGGTCTGAGGAGGGTGGGATGTAGGCACACCGTACCTCTATCCAAAGGAATAAAGAGGTGGCTTCCAGAGAGACCCTCGGCTCTAAGTACATGTGTATGAAGCAAAATAAAGGAAATCAAAGTTTAACAGTTATATAAAAACTACTACTAATTATAATAATATTAATAATAAGATCACAGTTTAACAGCTATATAAAAGCTAATAATAATTATAATAATAATAATAATATATGTAAGGGAAATACTATTATGGTATGTGACCTAAATAAGTTAAGTCTAAGCCCTAAGGTATTCAATTCTCTCTAAAAATCCTTAACTTTAATTCTACTTCTCCAATTATTCCTATCCTCAACCATGTCCTCGGAGAGGTTTAGGTCTATCAAATCATGCCTAATCCTCTCATCCCAAGTCAATTTCGGTCGTCCTCTACCCCTCCTCCCCTCTATAGTAATGTTTTCTACGGATCTAACAGGATTCGTCGTCTGTCTTCTCTTTACATGTCCAAACCATCTCAATCTCCACTCTCTTATCTTGTCTGCTATGTTCGCCACCCCTAATCTCTCGCGAAACACAACGTTTCTTATTCGGTCTAGCCTTGTGTGCTCACACATCCAACGTAGCATTCTCATTTCTGCTACCTCCATCTTCCGCACTTGTGCCTTCTTGATGGCCCAACAATCTGTTCCATATAGCATTGCAGGTCTAACTGCCACCCTATAGAATTTTCACTTTAGTTTAGTCGGGAAACTCTTGTCGCACAATATTCCTGTGGCTGCTTTCCATCTCTTGTTCTACGATCAATAATCATAATCTGTCCGTGCTAATGGCAACCATCAAGTCAGTAGCCGCTCGTCAAATCTTCGATAGCAGAGGCAATCCTACCGTTGAGGTTTGTTACTCGTTTCCGTACATCACTTTGTTTTAGTTTACATCGATATATGCATGTCGAATCGTCAATCGATGATGTATATATTGCGATTGATATTGTGTTTTCAGTTTACAATGATAAGTTTCCTTGAAACGGTAATTGATATATATATATGTATATATATATATATATGATTTGATTTGAGATCAATATGCATGCATGTATGTTGTTGCATTTTTGGTTAATGTTAGGTTTTCTTTGAAACGTTATACGATATTCGTTGTTATGATTATATTTTTAAAATCCACGTGCATGTATATATATATAAGCGTCAATCGATGATATATGTTGTGATTGTTTACTGCATTTTCGGTTAATTGTAACGCTTCATCAGTTCATTGTTATTATTGATTATAGTATAATTAGAGCAGCTGAAGCTATTTGGTTCTGTTTTAATATATGATTAGATTTGAAATTTTATGTACAGTTTATATGAATTAGTAAATGAGAATATCATTTATTATGATCAATCATTTGTATTGCCTTAGCTTATGCCTAGAAATGGTGATAAATTGATCTTTACCTGCAATTTGGATGCTAATTTTATTTATTTTAGGTTGATATTACTCTATCAAATGGTACATGGCACCGAGCAGCTGTTCCTAGCGGTGCATCCACAGGTAAGATCTGTTTCTCTTATCAAACAAAATTTCAAAACTTTTCGTATTACATTGATGCATCTATTTGTAGTTTGTAAGCAGGTGTAATAATAATTGACTAGAATTTTGGACAACATAATAAGATGTGCATATGATTATCGTCTTGTAGGTGTCTATGAAGCTCTTGAATTAAGAGATGGAGGCTCGGATTACCTGGGAAAAGGTGTCTCCAAGGTGAGCTTATAGTCTGCGTTAATGCGTCGTGTCTATGCCTACACATCTTGATTCTGATATTCTGATATATTAAACTTTTTTCATTCTTTGACTAGGCTGTTGCTAATGTGAACAATGTTATTGCCCCTGCTATTGTAGGCAAGGTTTGTTTCATGAGCCATAAGAATGATTTTTCTAATAATTTAATTATATGATACATGTATGTTAAATATATCTACGTTTTACAGGATCCGACTGATCAAACTGGCATCGACAATTACATGGTTCAAGAACTTGACGGAACCAAAAACGAGTGGGGCTGGTGCAAGCAAAAGGTAGTGTTTCAAATACCGGATTGATTTGTTTTCGTGCACAAATTTGGCATTAATCTTAATTATGATTATTATTGATTTGGTGTTTAGCTTGGAGCAAATGCTATTCTGGCAGTGTCTCTTGCAATTTGCAAAGCAGGGGCTAGTGTCAAAAATATTCCCCTTTATAAGGTAAAATGTTAAAATCTTTTTGTTTGTATCGATGTGAAGTCGACTAATATGTTTGGCTGATAAACTTCTTCCAGCATATTGCTAACTTGGCTGGCAACAAGAACTTAGTTTTACCGGTTCCAGCATTCAATGTTATCAATGGTGGATCACATGCTGGAAACAAGCTTGCTATGCAGGTATATTTTCTTATTACATACGCTCTTTGTGATAATTTGGATGTTTATTATTCTTTTTATTTTTTGTAGGAATTCATGATTCTTCCAACTGGTGCTGCGAATTTCAAAGAAGCAATGAAAATGGGTGTTGAAGTGTACCATAATTTAAAGGTGGGGAGTTGAAACATGCTACTTGAGATCGGCTTGCTAAAAGCTCAAATTAAGTAAATCTTAACTGGCCCAAGCTCGAGCGAGCCTAAAAATAAACTCGTTTTAAGAAACAACCGAGCTTTATTTATCGAGGTTGGGCGGCTCGAAATCTTAAAGAAACCTATTATTTATATAATTTTTGTATAATATTTGTAGTATATTTGTAAGATCGTTTTTATAATATATTATCATTATGATAGAAATAACTAAATAGTATATATTATTTTAATAACAGAGCGTATAGAAAAAGAATTATAAATGTATATATTAATAAATAGTAAACAAGCCGAGTTGAAAAACTAATCACAAGCCAAGCTCAAGCCTTAGAAATAGAGCTTGAAACGAATAAAACTTGAACTTTTAAAAACAGAGCTTGAAACAAGCCAAGCTCGAGCTCTTGTAAGTTTTGGCTCATCTCGTTTTCACCCCTTTTATCAACTTATAAATTTTGAATTATGATATTGTCATGTTAATGTGAGATTATTAATCTTCTCATGTGTTTGCAGGCTGTCATCAAGAAGAAATATGGCCAGGATGCAACAAATGTTGGTGATGAAGGTGGCTTTGCTCCTAATATTCAGGTAATCATGGTTTAACAATTATCTTATATATTATTTAAATATTCATATTTAAGTCTTTTATCATCTTTTAGCATTGATATCTTCTTAAATCTTTAGGAAAACAAAGAGGGCCTTGAGTTGCTCAAAACAGCCATTGCTCAAGCTGGTTACACTGGAAAGGTGATTACTTCACTCATTTACACATAAAGTTAGATTAGTGATATAATACATAATTATGCTGTAATCATATCTTACACAATAATTATAGGCTGTAAATGAACCAAGCATTTAGTGAACCGTTAACCGGAAGTTCATTTATGCTTTTTTATTTAATATACGAATAAACACCAAACTTTTTGTTCATCTAGTTGAATAGACGAACATGAACACATGTCTTGTTCGTTCAGTTATGTTCGCGAACGTTCGCTTATGTTCGTTTACATTCAATTACGTTTGTTAGTTTACATTTGTTCAAGTTTGTTCCTTTGTGTTTGTAAATAATTAAATATTTTAAGGCCCGTTACAATTTAGTATAGTTTTAGAAATACAAATATTACCCATTATAATTCGTTATATCATTAACGAATGAACATAAACGAGCACGGACATGCTTATTTTTTTAACAAATGAACACGAAAAGGAGGCCTTTAAATGAACGAACATGAACATGCTGCGTTCATGTTCGTTTACAAGCCTAACTAATTATTTAAAAAGCTTTAAGTTTGGTGTTAACAATCCATTTTTTAGGTTGTGATTGGAATGGATGTTGCTGCATCTGGATTCTATGGAAAAGACAAGAACTACGATTTAAACTTTAAGGAAGAGGTATTTTCCATACATATATTCATTATTATTTATTTTACTAAAAAAAGACATTTTTAAACTCTAATACATGTTACTTCAATTAATTTCTTTATGTAGAACAACAACGGGTCACAAAAGATTTCAGGGGTACAACTCAAGGATCTTTACAAATCATTTGTTAGCGAGTACCCTATCGTGTCAATTGAAGACCCGTTTGACCAAGATGATTGGGAACACTATGGAAAAATGACTGCTGAATGTGGTGATAAAGTTCAGATTGTTGGAGATGATCTTTTGGTCACTAATCCAACGGTTAGGATTGTTGTTTTTAAATTATAAGTACCTGAACTCTAGTTTTATTGTTTTTTTTAACATTTTTTGGTTTTTTAAATTGTGTTTACAGAGAGTTAAGAAGGCTATTAGCGAGAAGGCATGTAATGCACTTCTGCTCAAGGTACATCATTATTTTTTAGTTATTGACGGTCGATTCAGGTTATGTTTTATCTCTAACGGGTCGAACAGGTAACTCCAAAATATTACTCTTAAACAGAAAACGGGTCAAACTGATCAAAAATAAATCCTAGGCGAAAGAAAAGGATTCTTGTCATAATCCATTTTGTTATCTGTTTCCAGTTTGAGTTGACCCGACATGGCCATTCCGTTTTGAAATCTTAGGTTAACCAAATTGGATCCGTCACGGAGAGCACTGAAGCTGTGAAAATGTCCAAACATGCCGGTTGGGGCGTGATGGCCAGTCATCGCAGGTATGCAAAATCATTTACATCAAATATATATTTATTTTTTTGTTTTTTTATTAGTCAAGATTTTATATTTTTGTTCACAGTGGAGAAACAGAAGACACCTTCATTGCTGATCTCTCTGTTGGTTTAGCAACGGTAGTAATGATTAATATTACACGTATAAAAATATATAAAAGCGTAATAATAAAATAAATAATGAACTGACTAAGATTATTTTATGTAATCCAGGGCCAAATCAAGACTGGAGCGCCGTGCAGGTCAGAACGTCTTGCTAAGTACAATCAGGTTGATCTTTCTCACCGTTTCGACTCGTTAACTATCATTCCAATAATATTTAATGTTAACCAAATCAACCCATCTGAATGTGTGCAGCTGTTGCGTATTGAAGAAGAACTCGGGTCAGAAGCAGTCTATGCTGGAGCTAACTTCCGAAAGCCAGTTGAGCCGTATTAGATTCAGTGGAAGACAGATTTCGGATGTCCATTCAAATAAAAAGCTAAGGGAACTGCAAAGCATTCTCATAATAATGGGGTGATCAAAATTTTGTTTTTGCTTTTGTTTTTGTTCTTTCCATCTACGTATTATGTCGGGAAGATGAAGTTTGTAAGCCGAGGTGGTAGTACTTTTATAACGGATTTTGTTTTCTGGTAATTATCTTTTTGGTTGCCTCTTATCTATATGTTATGTGAGCATATGTTCCTCCATGTTATAGTGCTACAAGAGTTGAGTAGTCTTAAAATACATGCTAAAATGGACTTTAAATAACCAACACAGACTTTAAATACCCGAAGGTCCTCTGGAGGTTGTCTGGAACTCTGGATGTCCTCTTTTAACATAACATTTCAAAGGTTCTCTAATGCATACGAGGATGCGAAGGTCCTCTACCGGCCTGTAGCTAGTTAACTACTTTAAACATATACTTAATATCGCGGGCTTCAAAACTCATTGTGTACTTTATTTTGGCCAAGGGATTACTATCAAGGGCGTCTCCGATATTTCAAGTACGCAAGACGAATATTAATAAATGACCCTTAACACTTAACACTTTAGATTGCTAGTAATCAAGCAAATTATAAGTTGTCTAAGGGGTTTTTGGCAACCTTTGCATCAGTAAGTGCTGAACCAGCAAAATGCAGTCAGTGCTGACAATGCTGATGTGGTGATGATTGGTGGTGGTGGATTGAGGAGGTGGTGTGTGAGTGGCACACTTATGGTGTGTTGTAGTGTTCCATTCAAACTTTTCATTCAACATTATTTTAAAACTTAATGGATAAGAGGTTTGCTCATCGATTCAGGAGTAAACACTTATGCTGTGCTGCAGAGTTTCGTTTTTAAGGAGTGAAAAGAAATGATTATGAAGGAAGTGAAGAAATTTCGTGCTCCCGGAAAGAAAGCATGAGAAGAGAAAGGAAAAGATATTAAGAGAATGGAAGAGAGGAACATCACATTCAAATTGGAAGGATTTTGAAAGAACGGATTTTTTTATATGAAAATTATCTAATTTATGCATATTAAACACTTTTTTGTTAGAAGAAAAACTAAAGTATGCTATTTCAACACACCTTGGTCTAGGTGTGTGCATGGTTTGAGAGCGGGCACAAACCAATAGTTCATGGGTTCCCAATGGGTATATGGGTGATCGGTTGATTTAGCTGTTTGAGCTTAAATTAGCAAAGTAAATAGACCAAAATAATAAATTTTGATCTACACATCACGTTCAAAATTCAACTCCATAATGCAAGCTGACCCTCATTAAAAGGCTTACCAAACACTCCATAAAATTTCATTAACCGTAACCTCGGTTTAGTTTTCATTAAGTGGCCTTTCAACATAAGAGCTGACAGTTCATATCAACAGAAAAAGGGTTAACAGATGACGTATTTATAGGTCATCATTTATCAAAGTGATGTAAGTTATTATCTCATTTGCAAACTATAAGAGACGATCAAAACACGAGATCAAAGATAGCAAGAGAACAAAATTGTTGGAAAATAGTTGTCCATTGGACTTGATCCATCTCCTGTTTGGAGTAAAAACAAAACTAGCACAATTATCCAACTTGTGACAGCAGCATAATCATCATCAATTCACCGTCTTTCAAATCCAAAGGACTTACAAAACAAAATATAAAAATAGAACCCTACTTAACAAAAACTACCAGCAACACTCATTCTTAAAGAAACATCCTCAACCAATTTTACTTGTGCTTGGCCTGGTTGTGAGATTGCAGAGCCACATCTGATTTGAAAGTCCTACAAACAAACAAGCAAATGAATCACCAAAATACAAAATTATAAATCAACTTATAATAATAATAATAATAACAACAATACCTGTTACAAGACTGGCAATGTGCACCACCAGAAGTAGAAGCTGGGCTTTCTTTGTTTGCCGGAGTCTTCTTACCCTTTGCAGGATGAGGTGTTGCCACATGCACTACACCTTTCTTACCATCTGTCACAAAATTTATAATAATATGTAATATTAAAACTATAAAATGTTTAATTCTAGGAATACTTCAGATTTATGTTTTGTAAACGAACTAACCGATCTTTTGAGGGGTGGAAGTTTTTGCCTTCTTCTCGTTTGCAGGTGTTTTGATAGCAGACTCATTTGCTCTCTTCTTTCCAGATAGTTGCTAAAATAAGTAACAATAACAATAAGCCAAATGAATGATAAATATGGAGGAAAGTAAGAGATGTCACCGTTTCACTAACCTTCTTGGGTGTCTCTTCCTCCTCATCACTGCTATCATCGCTATCTGAGCTCTTATCATCCTAAAAGGTAAAAAGCAATTAAAACCAAAAGATGCTGGTTTAAGTATTTTATGTATAATATATTAAAGGAACTAACCACAAACATCACAGGTTTAAAACAAAAGTGTTCAGGTCAATTTTGGGTTAAACTGATACTAAACTGGTTAAAAATCTTATGCCAATATTTAAAACATGAAGAAACTGAACATTTTTATAATACAGTTTCATATAATGCAATTTTAAACTTTTTTGTGTTTTTATCTCGATTTTGTTTTTTTGTGTAAAACGCAAAATTGACGAATTAATATAAAAAAACCATTGACCTAGAAAACTTTCTAGTCAAACAGGTCGTTTTTGTGTCAACCCACAAATATGCGTGTGCAGGGGTGTTCAACCAAACATCATCATCATCATCATCATCATCGTACTCAGTATATCCCACCAATAGCAATGCTATGGTGGGGTCTGAGGAGGGTAAGATGTAGACAGCCTTACCTCTATCCCATAGGGATAGAGAGGCTGCTTCAGGTGAGACCCCCGGCTCGATAGTAGTTTTGCATCAAGCCTTGGACATAAGGCACATAGCACTCAATCATCGGGACACCGGCTGATTGGTGCATGTGCCCTTGTCTTTCGGCTATCAATGCCACCACATGATGCCTGATTAACCTTCCACCACTTTTAACGTTATTTTCACAAGATTAGTAAAATAACGTCAAAATTAGTGCAATTTTACTTTTGCCCACCCAAGGATTCACACATATATACATTATATGCGCGCACCGCAAGCAGGGCGTGTTCAACCAAACAAACAACCATTAATATATTTTTCATATACTAATACTTTAAATTTACATTTTTAAAACAAACATTGCAAATTTTTACAAAGCAATTACAGTTTTATGTTTAATTATACAATTGATGTCAACTTTTATTTAAGAAATCATCATGTCATAAAAGACAAAGCAATTTAAATTATTACATAAAACACATTTAAAAAAAGAGGATAAGAGGGTTGAACAGATCAACATGCAAATCAAACAGTTTAACCTAAACACAACCCGTTTGGTTAAACTAGTTAGCAGGATTGACCAAAAACAAACCCAAAATCGTTTATACCAAACAGAACACACAAGTTCATACTATGGGTGTGAATTTCTGACACAACATGAACACGAAACTTGCGTGTTCTGTTCGGTATAAACGATTTTGGGTTAGTTTTTGGTCAATCCTGCTAACTAGTTTAACCAAACGGGTAGCGTTTAGGTTAAAACTGTTTTACTTGCAAGTTGATCCGTTCAACCCATTTATCTCTCATCTTTTTTTTTAAATGTGTTTTTATGTAATAATTTAGTTATACAATTGATGTCAATTTTCATTTTAGAAATCATCATGTCATAAAAGTCAACCAATTTAAATTGTTACATAAAACACATTTAAAAAAAGATAAAATGTGTTGAACGAATCAACATGCAAACCAAACAGTTTAACCTAAACACACCGGTTTGGCTAAACTGGTTCGCAAAATTGACCAACAACGAAGCCAAACTCGTTTATAACGATCAGAACACACAAAAGTTTCGTGTTCATGTTGTGTCAGAGACTCAGAAATTAACACCCATAGTACCTACAAGATTTTCGGTATCAGTTCATGTTTGAACTCGTGTCATGGTGGAACCACAAACACAACCATTTTAGCACCCTAGTTTCAAATGCATACCTCAGTTGAGTCTCCAGACATCGAGTCATCAGAGTCAGAGTCAGAGTCAGAGTCATCTTTCACAGGTTCCACGATCTTAACCTTTTGCTTGTTATCTTTCTTGTTAGCTGCCACTTTGTTTTCTTCTTTCTTGCCTGCAAACCAACATAAAAATTTTATTAACCACCACCAAAAAACTCATAACCGGTTAACCAAAATTTATACCATTAGGAACAGGAAGTTCAATAGCATCTTCATCCTCCTCAGAATCTAAACAAAACAGCAAATATACTATAATCAATTAAAAACCTAACACTAAATAAAATAGTGTGCAAAACTGTTAATGTATTATGTGCACTTACCAGATTCGCTATTACCAGTGATCACACAGCACAAAGAAAATTGAGTCAAGGAATCAAACAACACACAACTTCTTTATTGACATAACTATAGCTAATAACTGAAAAATATTTAAAAAAATAAATAAAACTAATTGAAAAAAAGGATATGATTCATCATAAGGTTGGTCAGCTTTGTATCCATAGAAGAACACACTGCCGTTTTTCCAGTTGTGTGAGAGCGTAAAGTCTCTGTCAAACACCAAGTCAAACAGTTGCTGAGGCAACCTCTCAGAGTTAAGTGTTCCGAGCACAAGCTTTTTGCCATCAACGATGATATGCAAGCAGACAGATTCATTCTTAGCATTCTTCATTTCTCCCAGACAAGCCTAGGTATCAGAAAAGGTTAATGCGTTTATACTTTATGCAATCAAGTAAAAAGTCATTAACATATATCATTTCATAATATCTTTAACATATATCATTTCATAATATCTTTATATACCTGTGACAGATGCAAAACTTTTTCTTCACCAAGTTTTACCTCGAATGACTGACCACTTTTAACTTCAACACCTGCAAACAAAACAGTATTAGACTATTGAAAACAAAAGTTTTGATGTCACACGCTGAGACAACCAATCAATTTCTACAAAAAATTAAAATTATTTGAATCCAGATGCTCATCAAAGCCAAAAGTATAAATCATGTGGTACACAATTATAAATTAGCCAAATATTAAATGTGAAAATAAGCCGATATCACAAATTAGCCAAAAGTTAAAGCTACTGTATATAGGATCAATAAAAGACACTAAACAAGCCAAACCGAGCTCGAGCCTGTAATAAAGCGCATTTATTTATCAAGCCCAAACTCAAGCCTTGTATGATAAAATCAATTAGGCTCCTCAAAGCTTAACAAGCCTTGTGTATTTTTAAGTTTAAACTTTGCTGAATTTCTGTGTAATAATTTCACACTACACAGCCGAGCTCGAGCCAAAATATGACTTGGCTAAAATACCGCACACGAGCTCGAGCCAAGGCTCATTTAAAGCTTTTCTCAAAACATATATAAACAATTAAATTTAAAAATGTGTATAAATTAACAAATAATAAACGAGCCACGCTTTCGAAACTCAAAACAACTAGCAAGCTAAACTCGAGCTCTCGAAAGTCAAAACAAGCTGTACTCGACCAAAGCAGAGCTCGGCACAGCCAAAAGTATAAATCAAACTGTTCACAAACCCTAGCAGCTAACATTCTTCGTTAAACCCTAGACAATCGCTTCAATATCATTCTGACCTAATTACTCACACTAATTTCAAATTAGAAAACGAGAACGAAGCACATAGCATAATCGGAACAACAAACACAACACGAGATGATAATATTAGAAGAGCATACATAACGTAACCGCTCATACACGAATCAATCGTTACAGGTTTTTTAATAAAAGGAGCACTAACAACAGGTATGAAAAGGAATACAGAATATCATTATTATTATTGTTGTGAATATTTTACCCCAAAACTCCATTGATGCAAAGAGAAGAAGTGCGGCAGGGAAGAATGAATGTTTTGAGCACAAAAAAAAACGTTAGGGTTTTAAAGCAAATGAATACGGGCTTATATAGGCTGAAGCTGTATGGATGTGTGATCCCCTACATCGCGGACCACCGTAAGCTTAAACAAAATAATATAAAAAATTGACAACTTGTAATTGGGTGGACGGGTGGCATATGGTCCTAGTTGGGGACATATTGTGTATCCTCTAGGCGTCTTCCATATGCTGCGTTGTTGCTAGTGTCTTGTTTGTAATAATAATTTGTTTATATGCAAATGTTTTGATTGACCATTTAAAAAAAATTACACTGCAGACTTTCTTAAACCGTATTCCAGCCCGGGTAGCTATTTCGGCCCGAGGCATTGTAATTTGTAATTGAAGGATGGTGAACACATGCTACTTACCTTAAAATGTCAAAAGGCAGTGGAATTACAATACGGTATGTTTTTGTCGTAACTTTCTGGGTTATGTGGTTAATAAGGAATAGGATAGTATTCAATAATATACCCATTCGTTAGTAAGGTCATTCGGGTGACATTAACTCCTTTTTCTTCTCGTAGATCAAGAATTTGGCAAAATTGAAATCACTATATTGGGAGAAATGGAGCTGATTAGCTTTTAAAATTTTCCTTTTGATTGTAATGTCTTTTATCTTTTGTAGTATTTGACCCTACTTCTTGCTAGTTTATAATATTTCAAAAATAGTAAATTTTAATATGATTTAAATTCCTAAAAGACAAGTTAATACTTCATGCCATATAAATATAAATAATATAATCAAACATACGTTACGAAAGAAAAGTTCATTTTTCACATAGTGAACTACTAAATGAAGCGTTACTTGACTAGGGGTTAACGAAAAATAAAAGTTAAAGAATTTATGTAATATGCTATATATAAGAAATTATTAATTTATATTTTATATGAGGTCTAAAGAAATTATCAAAAATGTATTATCTTATAATTTTAGCGAATTATTAATTTAGCACCCTATCCCCGAGTCGGGACCGGCAAAAAATATTATCTTAGAGAGTTTATTAAATAATCGAGTATTAATTTATCGAGTTTCTACTGTATCTAAGAGACTAATGTTGATTCCTGAACCAACTCTAGACATCTGTTCTTGAATGGAAGCCAATGTTCTCCGCTACACCCGATAGGTAGGATCAACTTAAATTAGAGACCGCTTGATGAACAAAGTTAAGTTCAAATTTTAAGATATTAAGTTTGACTCAAACTGCAAGCCTAAACGAATCTATTAATTACGTAAATATACTAGTTTTTATGAAACATATAAATACATATTTAGATAACAAACAAACATAGCTAATACAATCCCACTTGTGGCAAGTAGAGTCCCACGTAAAGCTGAAATGAGAGCAAACATTTTTCCCGTATCCCATTAGAAAGAAAGATTGTTTCCGTTAAGACACCCGACTCAAAAGATCTCTTTTCTTAACTGTGCAGATATCATACACTTTGCTTAAGCAAAATGAAGCAAAACAAAGCAAAGATTACTACCACGCAACCGATGACAAAAAATAGTAGTAGCACTATCAACACTAGTAACAGTAGTAACATCGACTCGGAGCCATCTTTTTTAGGCTCCACAATCTTCACCTTCTGCTCACCGTCTTTCTTGTTAGAATCAGAATCATGTTTTTCAGGTTCCACAGTCTTCACCTCCTTAGATTCGGAATCATCTTTTTTAGGTTCAACAATCCTCACATTCTGATTACTATCATTCTTGTTAACTACCACTAAGTCTTCTTCTTTCTTATCACCCTGCTTGCCTGCAAAAGTCCAGCATATATGTTAAAAAACAAAACAAAACATAAAACAAATAAAAAAAAATTCCTAATTTTTATACCATTAGGAATTGGAAGTTGAACAGTATCTTCTTCCTCATTGCAAGAAGGATATGATGCATCATCAATAGGTTTGTCAGCTATGTCCATGGTAGAACACACTGCCATATTTATGGTTGTGTGAAAGCTGAAAGTCTTGGTCAAACACCAAGTCAAACTTGTACTGAGGCATATTAGCAGAATGAAGTGTTCCAAGTAAAAGTTTTTTACCATTAATGTTGATATGTAAGAAAACAGAAAGATCGCCATACACATTTTCTATGCAAGCCTATGCATCAAAAATAACTTGTTATATGATCAATACAGCATATAAAACATATCCCATGGAAATGATGGAATGAGATTATTATTTTAGACCTGTGAAAGATGCAAAACTTTGCCTTTCTCAAGATTTACATTAAGTGATTGACCACTTTTAACCTCCACACCTAATATTACAATATTGAGAACAAAAGTTTTGATTTCATACGTTGACCATCGATCAATTTCTACAAAATTTTTAAAATTCTAAGAATACACATGCTCAATATGCAACAGTATAAAATGAAAATAATCGATTGGTAACCGAAATAACCAATATGTTTAATGAAGAAACACTAACCGGACCCCGGGCAGATTACGGGTAACCTGGGGGTTAGATAGATGTTTCCCACGAGGGGTTAGACCCGGCAAAGATGGTTCTTCTGATAACCTGCAAAACAGACACCGTGAGCTTGTCACTGAGAAGGGGGGGTTCCTCCTTGTGACCACCCTCCGGCGTGAGAATCAGACTAGATTGCTCTTTAAATATAAATGTATATTAAGAGATTGCTAGAGCAGATATCAGGTATAATATGATGATAATGTGATAAGATATGATAAGATGAGATGGTCATACCATTTGTGGTATTTATAGCCGAAGGTAGGTTTCCAAGGAGGTGTGGCCGGCTGAATAGTATTCCTGTTCTACCATCTGTGGCCTACGCACGTGCCCTGCTGGTAGTTGGTGGGTAGGCAGCGGCTGATAGTGACCAGGCCTGCTGTGTACTATTCCTTTTCCACCAACTGCCGGCTATGCACGTGGTATGACAGGAGTTGGTGAGTAGGCAGCGGCTAATAGTGACATACAGTACAGGAGCATGCTGCTCGCCATACTGTTGCCAATAAGCTGTCGTATCTTTAGTCAGATCTTTTGCCCATACCTCGTCAGGTACAGTACAGAAGATCTTCCCGTATCGTACGGACTGGCTTATTTGGGCGGGAGTATTCCCCCTCCCGCCCTTGTGCGGGATTGTTCCCGGCTTTGCTCATTCCTTCAGGTGACACTGAATGAGAGCTAAGTGCCTTGTGCGTGTAGCCTTGCTGCGCGGGTGGCCTTCCCTGATGGCTTGTATCCGCAGCTGCGGGAACAGGCAGAGTCCTTCACCATTGGGAGGCATTTCCTGCGGGAACAGCTTGCATACTGCGCGTAAGGACGTCACGTCTCTGAGCATGGTTGGTCCTGCGGATCCAGTTGGTTTCTGCGCAGACGTCCCTCTTCAAGGTGAGTCTTGCGGGTCCAACTGGGCTCTGCTGGGACTTACCTCTTCAAGTCCCCCCAGTCCAATGTTCTTCTCATGAGTGTTTAATAAAGTGAGGTGAACTTTTGGACAAGCAAATTTAAGGTTTTCCATGGTGATTCTTCCCGCGGAAGTCCTTGTCACTTGCAGAAATTCCCGAGTTTCCTGCTTGATCTTTGGGTATGATGCGGGTAGGTCTGTAACCTCCTCGCAAGTCAGGAGCGTTGAGTCCCACTTGTGTGGATTCTCCATGAGGTTTTGGTAGTTTTGAACATAGTGATCAATTATGTTAAAACCACCAATTCCATCCTGGAGCTTCAAACAATGTAGTTCTCGACGTTCCCGCTATGCGAGGATGTTATTTCCGTTTCCGCAAGCATTGCCCAGAATATCCTTCTTGGTTTCAATTCCCTGCGGAGCGCTAGGTATGTGAAGGGTTTTGCCTTGACACTGTACCCGCGCTCGTCTTATGGTTACTTTACTTCCAAGGTATTCCTGGCGTCAATTCCCTGCGGGTGTTAGGTATGTGAAGGGTTTTGCCTTAACACTGTACCCGCTTCCATCTTACGGTTACTTGGTTGCCAAGGTATTCTTGGCTTCAATTCCCTGCGGGTGCTAGGTATGTGAAGGGTTTTGCCTTAACACTGTACCCGCATCCGTCTTACGGTTACTTGGTTGCCAAGGTATTCTTGGCTTCAATTCCCTGCGGGTGCTAGGTATGTGAAGGGTTTTGCCTTAACACTGTACCCGCATCCGTCTTACGGTTACTTGGTTGCCAAGGTATTCTTGGCTTCAATTCCCTGCGGGTGCTAGGTATGTGAAGGGTTTTGCCTTAACACTGTACCCGCATCCGTCTTACGGTTACTTGGTTGCCAAGGTAAGGGGTATTTTCCCGCTTACTTTTGAATCTTTTTGAATTTTTTTGAAATTTGAAGAGTTGGTGAAAGGATAAGAACAGTCCAAACCTCTGAAACGTCGTGCGACGGTTTCTTCTTACTGTGTCAGGACGTGCAGGAAGTTATGGTGACGTGACAGTACATGGTAATTCCAGACGCTTTTTCAGGCGCGTGGGCGCGATTTTTCGGGCGCGTGGCCGCGAAATTAATGGTATGCGTCCTGTCAACAGCTGTTACCAGCTTGCTCTTTGCCACGTGTCATAGTTTCATTGTACCTTCGATTTCTCTCTCTTCCGCATTAAATGCATCGCATTAATTGCGATTAGTATATAAAGGGGGAGAGGGTTCTTTGTAATCCACACATTCACTCTTCTCTTCATATTCAGAACGATTTCCGGCGAATACTCATCTTTCAGTCGAGCATTCTCTTGAAATCGTTTTCTTCTTTCTTTTGCAAGATGTCGTCTCGTGATCTCGAATCTACAGCCGATGACAAGAGTACTGCTGGCGAGTGCCAGTGTGCTCTGCCTGTCGATCTGTATCAGTACGTCGTCAGGAAGTTCATGCTCGAGTCTCTCGAGCCTGAGTTTCCTGAACCCCATCAGACGGTGTACGATGCCCCCAGAGGCAAGATCGGGGTATATGCTGCATTCTTTGTTTATGGGAATCTTAGGTTCCCATTGACAAAGTTTGTGTACCGTGTCCTGGAGAGGCACAGTGTGCACCTGACCGAGGTGCACCCGATGGCGATTGCCAAGATTTGGCACTTCGAGTGGGTGTGCCGGATTCTGGGCATTGAGCCCTATGTTGACCGCCTGATGACCTTTTACACTTGGAGGTGCATCCAGGGGTGGTATACGTTGATAACCCGGATAAAGGGTTTGAAGATTTGCGCAACCGAGCGCAGTCTTCGCGCGTGGAAGCGGGAGTTCTTCTTCATCTCCGCCCGTGCCATCCCCCTTGCCATGAAATTCAAGAATGGGCAAGCACTTCCCAGCCTTCACGCCTCCAACTACCAGGAGGCGGAATGGTTCTCGAGGATATCCCGAGTCCAATCTCCGGTTTACCGGTTTGCGGAGTCCGGGATGGTGATGCTCGGGATGAGCCGGGTGTGGAAGGAGGCGGATGCGCAAAAGATCCCAATCGTCCTTGAATACGGTTCGAACTCTGTTCCTTACGGTATGCTCTGTTTCTTTTTGTTGATTTAGAATCTCTTCTAACTTTTTCCTGTTTATTTCAGAGGGGAACAACTTGCAGTCGCTCCTGAACCCGCGGGAGGCTGACGGTCCCGCTCGGATGGGTACTCGCGCTCTAGACGAGAACGAGTTGCCCATCCTAGAACAAACGGCGGATCGGTTCGTGGAGGTCTACCCGCTAGGCCACGAGATCCTGAGCGCCAGGCGGCCAGGTAAGGCGCTATTCAACCCTCGACCCCTCAATGTTGAAACCTCTGCTGGAATTCCTCTAATCGTATGTTCTGATGAGGAATCCGCAGATGGTCCTCCGTTGGTGCGGAAGAAGAAGGCTGCCGGCGGGAAGGGGAAGGAGAAGGTGGCCTCCACTGCCGATCCGGTGCCTCGGTCTGATTCGGAGACCGAGAGCGAAGAGGTGGCGGGGAATCCCGGTGGTGATAAGACCACCGCTCCGGAGGCTGCGACTGTCACCGGAGAGCCCAAGAAGACGACGGTGAGCGGCGCAAAGAGGCCGGCTCCATCGGGTTCGTCCCCGCCTCTCCGTACCTTTAGGCTCAAGAAAACCCGTAAGTACAAACTTCCTTTCTTTAACTTCATAGTTTTCCATCATTAATACTTATCTTCTTTGTGCAGGCGTGGATGTTGACGCATTCCAGGGTGGAGCGCAGAGGAGTACCTCTTCCCCAATGACGGTAGGCTTGGTCAGCCTACTTGAGGCGACGACCCAGGCGCCTGCGCCTGCTTCCGCTGGTTCAGTTGCTCACTCTGAGCCGACTGTTCCAGCTGTGATGACGTCACCGCCGGCTGTGAGTGCTATTTTTACCGCATCTTTCACCGAGCCGGCGGTTACTCTTGCTGCGGATTCCGCAGCCGCGACCGCGGCGGCCGCGGCGGCCTTTACCATGCCTCCTCCGTCATCGGCAACGACGGCCGATCCTTCAGGTATGCATGGGGCGTATCGCCAACCTCTGCCACCTTCCCATCTGCCTGACATCTTGGATGGATTTCCGTTGGGTTCAGGTGATGGGTTCGGCGGCTATCGGTCTGTTATTGACCCTACAGGTGCGTAGGGTTCTTTTGGCCTATTTTATATTTTTCAATCATCTTTTCCTAACTGCTCTTTGTTTTTTGCAGTGTCGGATTCCAATGAAGTGTATGTTCCACGATGGAACATTCGCCGAGGAACAACCCTTCGCACCCCTGTGGAGTGCGTGGAGTGGGGTCGTCACGCTGCTCCTAGTGGTGCGTTGGGGGAAGCCATGGCTAGCTACCAGGAGGGTAGGCTAACCAATGAGCTTCGGGTTCTCCTGGCCCGGATGCAGCCGCGCGTCGAGCTGCTTTGTCGTGAAAACGACAAGTTAAAAGCAGCTCGCCTTCAGGAAGTAGCTCAGGCGCGGGCTATCCGGGAGGAGAATAGGAGGCTTTCCGCCGCGGCGGCGGAGAAGGAGAAAGCGTTCAAGGCCCTTGAAGTTGAGGTTCAGGCCCGTCTCGAGGCTCGCTCCAAGGCTGCCCAAGCTGTTAATGAACAGCTTCGGCTGGCTAAGGAAACTGCTAGGAACGCAACTGAAAGGGCCACCAAGGCTGAAGCTGTTGCTGAGCCTCTACGCCTGGAGAATGAAGAGCTTAAAGCCAAATTAGAGGCTCTCCAGCAGGCTCATGATGCCTTGGCGATGGAGGACGCGAAGAAGCTCCAAGAAATCCTGGACCAGAGGGGCGTGCTTGACCACACTGAGCGGAAACTAAAGGGCGTCGAAGAGGCTGCTGCAAAAGATGTGTTGCTTGCCAACCTCAACAAGAGTGAAGCCGAACGCGCCCGTAACGAAGCTCAAGCTGCCCTCCAAGAAGCTCTGGTTGCCAAGGAATGGCTTCTTCGAGAAGCGTTGTCTCAGGTATGTTTAGCTTCATGTCTTCACGCTTTTCTTTTGTAAATAAAAAAGGTTTTGACACTTCCATATTTTCTTTTGTAGGTTGTGCATTGAGTCTTCACTGAGACGTCTTATGACGATGCTATGAGCGCAGCCCTCAACGCTTCTCACGAGGATGGGGAAAAGGCCGGCTTCCTGCTTGGTCTAGGGTTCGTTGAGAAAGGCATCCCGCCTTCCAACTTCCCTTTATTCGATGTAGATACTGAAGCTGTATACGACCAAGCAGTGAATCAGTATGCCGCCTTCCCGCATCCGGTGGTGGAGAAGGTAAACGAAGTTGCTGCTGCTGATGATGGGCTAGCTATCCTTAAAGCTTTCCTTGAACTGCCACGCTCTACTGATGGTGCTGGTCCAAGTGGAAGTGGCCCTGAAGCCTGATCCTGAAGATCCCTTCCCACTGCTAGGATAGATTTAGCTTGTGTAGATTTATTTTCTTGTAGGCGGGTAGTTACCCGGCCATTCTTGTAATGAATCATTGTGAAATATAAATCTTTGTGCGGGTAAGACTGCTATTTTCTCTGGATTCCTTGCTTTATAAACATTATATGACTTGCATACTTTAGTTTAAATTAGCAATTTTCCAAGTGTTTAGAATAAGTTAACCTTTGAACGTGGTAGATAATAGGTTGAAGTTTTGCTTCCTCTTTCGTGATTGTGCGGGTAGGACCGTCACTTGCACTTAGTAGGATGGCTAAACTTTACCATCTGACCTGCGTGGAGGTTTTCCTTATCTTTTTTTTTTTTTGAAATTTCTAAGTCTTTAGGATAAGTTAACCTTTGAACGTGGTAAATAATAGGTGTGAAGTTTTGCTTCCTCTTTCGTGATTGTGCGGGTAGGACCGTCACTTGCACTTAGGATGGCTAAACTTTACCTATATCTGACCTGCGTGTAGGTTTTCCTCATCCTTTTGTTAGAAATTTTCTTGAATAAGTTAACCGTTCGACGCGCGGTTGTCAATAGGTTAGTGTTCAGTTTCCTCTAACATGATTCATGCGGATAGACCGGCACTTTCATTTAGTGGGATGACTGAACTTTTCCCCTTCAACTGACCTGCGTGAAGGTTTGCCGTTTTTTGGGTTTATGCGGGTTTTGCCGCCTTCCCCAACCAACGACTTTCCACGTAATTAAGCGGTGAAAACCGGCATATTAGTGTTGAATAAATTAACCGTTCGACGCGTGGTTGTTAATAGGTTAGTGTTCAGTTTCCTCTATCATGATTCATGCGGATAGACCGGCACTTTCATTTAATGGGATGACTGAACTTTTCCCCTTCAACTGACCTGCGTGAAGGTTTGCCGTTTTTTGGGTTTATGCGGGTTTTGCCGCCTTCCCCATGCAACGACTTTTCACGTAATTATGCGGTGAAAACCGGCATATCCGTGTTGAATAAATTAACCGTTCGACGCGCGGTTGTTAATAGGTTAGTGTTCAGTTTCCTCTATAATGATTCATGCGGATAGACCGGCACTTTCATTTAGTGGGATGACTGAACTTTTCCCCTTCAACTGACCTGCGTGAAGGTTTGTCGTTTTTTGGGTGTATGCGGGTTTTGCCGCCTTCCCCATGCAACGACTTTCACACTTATGTATGCGGTGAAGACCGTCATCAGTGTTGATAGTTCATAAAGTATAAATGTAAAATCATCAGCGTCGATGTTCTAAGGAGAATCATTTCCATTAGAAGTGGCTCTTGGCCTTTTCTTTACAAATTTGGAATTGATCTACATGCAAACTGTGTAATTGAGCTCCCTTCCATGTTGTTGGGTGGGAGTGCCATCGAGCCAATACGCACCTGGTTCGGGATCTCGTTCTTTACGCAGCATGTAGTCTCCACATTGAAGCTGGAATTTTTATTCGTGTTTTCCCCAACTGGGGTTCTACACGCATCAGCCTGCTCTGCGTTCATTGCGCCACGAGGTGCGCGAGCGTCCCATCTCTGACAAATGCTTCGACCATGTCCTTCACGTCTGTGCATTCTTCAGTGTTGTGGCCTTTTGTCCTGTGAAAGTCACAGTATTTGCTCCGATCAGCATTGTGACGATGTCGGATTATTGGAGGCTTTGGCCATGGGAGCTCCTCAGTGGCGAATATCTCGGTGACGCTTTTGGTGAGTGGCGTCCATCTGGAGTTCTGGTTCGACCGTACGTTATCCCTTCCGCCTAACCGATGTTGCAAGCCGGATGAGGTGTCAAAGTTTACCCTTGACTGCCAAATGCCTAGCTTTCGCTTTTTGTTTAATCGGGCGGTAAGGACGTTGTCTTCCCTTGTTTTCTGGGTGTAGAGGTTTGTGCTCTGAGGGAGATCTCTACCCAGTTGCTTCTCCGTTTCCGCAAAGCGTTTAGCTGCTGTCATGATGGCATCCCATGTGGATGGCATGCCATCTTTACCCGTTAAGGTGCGGATGAGCTCTGGGTCGTTCGCGCCCTGAATAAAAGCAGCGCGAACAAGATCTTCGCTAATGTTACCCAGACTTAGCTTCTTCGAGTTGAAGCGAGTGATGAAGTCTAGCAAAGATTCATCTTCCTCTCGAATGCATTTGAGGATTGTCCATTGCTCCTCGGTATACTTTCTTTGCTAGCTGAAGTGTTGGCTAAACTTCTGTTGGAAGTCTGCCCAGTCGTATATGTGGTTGACCGGTAGACGATCGAACCACGCTCTAGCAGCCCCAACAAGCGTCATTTGGAACATGTAACACCACGTAGGTTCCGTCCAACTACTGACGGTTGCCCCCGCTATGAATCTGTTCAAATGATCATCTGGGTCAGATATACCATCATATGTGCCTATGCTGGACATTTGTTTGGCACTTTTTGGGGCAATTGCTTCCGCAATGTCCCTTGCAAATTTGGACGTTTCCGCATTTGCAACGTTTGGTCTGAATGTTTTGGAGAAGTCACGTGGACTTCCACCTGTGTTTTTTGGTTTGAAGGCTTCTCCAAAATGCCTTCTCGGTTGGGAGTCCGTTTCCTTACGCTTCCCTTTTGCCCTATGGCGAGGGTTCACGTCGGTGTCGGATTCCTCCGAGTCATTGTCCAAGTATTCTTCGAATTCGTCAGCCTGTTGGACGGAACGCAAGCGTTCGTCCAACTCAGCTTGGAATTCCTTTTGACGTGCCTCCGCCCATGCCTTAACTTCATCGAGTGTTTGGCGGGGGAGTCTTGTTCGTTTCTCTAACTGGGTATCGGTGAATCCCAGTGAGCGATTATTTACTGCACTTGCCCCAGCTGGGGTAGTGTTCGTAAAATTTACTTCACTTGCCCCGGCTTGGGTAACCGGGGTAGTGTTTGTAAAAACTGTGTAGCCGGTATTCCCCCCAGTAGCTGGGGTTGTGGTTACCGGAGTTTCTTTAACCATCTTTCCAGAAGTTTGAAAAAACTGAAAAGAAATGTTCTAGCTTTTATGCACGGATGGCGCCAATGAAGAAACACTAACCGGACCCCGGGCAGATTACGGGTAACCTGGGGGTTAGATAGATGTTTCCCACGAGGGGTTAGACCCGGCAAAGATGGTTCTTCTGATAACCTGCAAAACAGACACCGTGAGCTTGTCACTGAGAAGGGGGGGTTCCTCCTTGTGACCACCCTCCGGCGTGAGAATCAGACTAGATTGCTCTTTAAATATAAATGTATATTAAGAGATTGCTAGAGCAGATATCAGGTATAATATGATGATAATGTGATAAGATATGATAAGATGAGATGGTCATACCATTTGTGGTATTTATAGCCGAAGGTAGGTTTCCAAGGAGGTGTGGCCGGCTGAATAGTATTCCTGTTCTACCAACTGTGGCCTACGCACGTGCCGTGCTGGTAGTTGGTGGGTAGGCAGCAGCTGATAGTGACCAGGCCTGCTGTGTACTATTCCTTTTCCACCAACTGCAGGCTATGCACGTGGTATGACAGGAGTTGGTGAGTAGGCAGCGGCTAATAGTGACATACAGTACAGGAGCATGCTGCTCGCCATACTGTTGCCAATAAGCTGTCGTATCTTTAGTCAGATCTTTTGCCCATACCTCGTCAGGTACAGTACAGAAGATCTTCCCGTATCGTACGGACTGGCTTATTTGGGCGGGAGTATTCCCCCTCCCGCCCTTGTGCGGGATTGTTCCCGGCTTTGCTCATTCCTTTAGGTGACACTGAATGAGAGCTAAGTGCCTTGTGCGTGTAGCCTTGCTGCGCGGGTGGCCTTCCCTGATGGCTTGTATCCGCAGCTGCGGGAACAGGCAGAGTCCTTCACCATTGGGAGGCATTTCCTGCGGGAACAGCTTGCGTACTGCGCGTAAGGACGTCACGTCTCTGAGCATGGTTGGTCCTGCGGATCCAGTTGGTTTCTGCGCAGACGTCCCTCTTCAAGGTGAGTCTTGCGGGTCCAACTGAGCTCTGCTAGGACCTACCTCTTCACCATCCCAAAACAACGGTTTGATTTTGCGTTTTTTTTTTCAAAAACCGAATTTACAGTTCAGTTTCGATTTTGCATGTAGAGGTGTAAACGAGCAAAGCGTAGGCTAGGTTGGTATGTTTCGAGCTCTATTTCTAGAGCTTGAGCTGGGCTGATTTATTAATTATTAACTAGTTTATATATAGTTAAAATCGTCATTTATATATATTTATTATGTAGTTATTTTTATCACACTTTTATATATAATCATAACGATTAAATATATATACAATAATAGCTTAAATAAAAATTATATAAATAACAGGTTCGTCGGCTCGAAAAGTGAAGCTTGGTCTATGGCTCGTTCATTGAACTAGCTGATTTTTTAGGCTCGAGCTTGCTTAAGCTTGGCTCGATCCGAGCTTTTTGCGAGCCGATCTCAAGTTGTTCGCAGCCAGCTTGGCTCGCACCCCTATTTGTATGTACCGAAAAACAAACCAAACCGACTTTTATAAGCAACTAGAATCCGTATAAACCAAAAACCTGATTTTTGTTATTAAAGTTATGGATTATAAGTTTATAATTTTATTTTTCAATTGTTTAGTAAACATTGTAGCCAAAATAGATGAAGAATAAGATCACGAAAACGAAAGGAATATATGTACATAAGATCACGAAATGGAAACAGAAGAAGATATTTTACCCCAAAACTCCATTTTGTTGATGAGCGGCAGAAAAGTGTGTTTGAATTTGAAATGAAAAAACGTTAGGGTTTATAAAGAGAGCCCATCAAACAACACACCAGCTTGTCAGGAAAGGCGTTGGACCAAATTCTTAAACGAGTCGTGTGACTATACGACTTGATATTTATACGAGTAGTATATACTATAGTGTTATACGACTCTTATAGTCACATAGTACTCTCGTGCGACTAAATACTGCTTATCTGGGATGTTTAGGAAAAGGGCTGTTCTAGGGACACCCCCCCCCCCCTATACGCCTTGTATCCTATACAGTACGGGGCGTATAAGTGAGTGTCCCGAGTAGAACCCTTAAGAAAAAGAATATTCAAATTCATCTCATGTAGTCCCATAGTACTCGTATGGGAGGTAGTCGTATAGTCAGTCTCAGGAAATGTGGTCAAAGGAATTTGACAAAAAAGAAAAGTTGTCATCCTCGTATAGCCCGTACAATTCGTATGGCCTTCACTCGTATATGAAAATTCATATTATCTCGTACGGGTCAATACTACTCGAATGGGAGTTGCTCAGTTAGGGCTAGGGATGAGCTCAGTACCGTACCGGTACCGAAAATTTCGATCCTGAAAATCGCAAATTTTTGTTACTGGTACCGAAATGTTCGATTCGGTATCGGTTCGGTACCGGTATTTAAGGTAAAATTCGGAAAATACCGGTACCGTACCAGTCCAGAAAACTCAAAACCTTGGTACCGATTCGGTACCAGTACCAGTACCGATTTTGCACCCATCCCTAGTTAGGGCTATGGGTCATGGGTGGCCCCCGCCCCTTCCGTTTTTTGCTCAGTAGTATAAATTTATTCTTTTTAGGCATAAATTTTTTTTATACATAGTGTAAATTTACCCGTTTTTTTCTGAAATTTTGAGCATGGCCCCTCTCGATTATGAATTTTGTAATACATATTGAGTTCGCCCCCCTCGGCGTATGTGTCCAAGCTTCGCCACTGACGTCTCGTATGGCCTCCACTCATATAGATTTCGTAAAACCCCCATACAACTCGCGTATGGGGTTTAGTTGTATAGGCTCTCTCGTATAACGTGGTCAACGGAAATTGACAAAAAAAGATGTGACCTATACGAGTAGTATGATCTATAAGACTCGTATAGGTGGCTTTGGATAGCAAAACGGGTGTCTAAATAGCTATTTTCTTACAGAGTTTCGAAGCAAATTTCATTAGTATTGTCCCAAAGCTGGCCACCAAAAACATACACAAACAACATAATTACATTAGCTTAAATTTACATCAATTTTCTCAAAAAAATCGACTTTCCTCTTACCTATTACCGAACCATAACAACCCGTAGGCCTTGGCATCTTCTATAATTTTCCTTCGATTTGTTTTTTAATTTGATTAGTGTAGGTTGTTCATGGATTCATATGCACCAACACGCAATCATAGTTCACCAATATAACCCATGTATATGCACTTTTGTTTTTAATCCGAAGGACACATAAATAACACCATATAGCAAAAGGTAAACAAATGAACCGAATATTCACTTGATTCACCACATAACGGAATGTCTTACGACGTAATATGTCTAATGGGCTGCACGGTGCTGATTCTCAAACCGACTCTTAACACTTAAATTAGAGACCACTTAATAAACTAGCTTAGGTTCAACTTCTAAGACATCTTGTTTGATTCAAATCGCGAGAGTAAACGAGATTATTAATTATGTGCAGATACTAGTGTATTTATAGAACATATAGATACATAATAAACATTGTTATACATACTCAGATAGCAAACAAACATAACCGATATGACGAGTAGAGTCCCATTCCCATAAAGCCGAAATAAGAGCAAACGCCTTTATTGTAATACATATTCAGACTCATGGTTTTCAGGTTCAACAATCTTCACATTCTGCTTGCTATCTTTTTTGCCGTGTATCCATGGAAGAACACACTGCCAGTTTGCCAGTTGTGTGAAAGCTGAAAGTCTCGGTCAAACGCCAAGTCAAACTTGAGCTGAGGCATCTTATCAGAATGAAGTGTTCCAAGCACAAGCCTTTTGCCATTAATGGTGATAAAAGCGCAAACTTGTTCATAACTGTAATTCTTGTTTTCTCCACAAGAAACCTATGCATCAAAAAAAACAACTTGTTTATATGATCAATACAAAAAATAAAACACATCCCATGGAATTAAACAGATTATTTTAAACCTGTGAAAGATGCAAGATTTTTCCTTCACCAAGTTTTACATCAAGTGACTGACCAGTTTTAACCTCCACGCCTGAAAATAGAGCAATATTAGACATTTAGACTATTGTCATTTTAATAGAGGGTGCAAACGAGCCGAGCCCGAGCTCGATTAGACTCGAGCTCGGCTTGTTTGACCTCTATTTTTAAAGCTCGAGCTCGGGTTGCGAATAGTTTTTCAAGCTCGGGCTCGGCTCATATACTATTTCTTAATTAACTTTTATATATTTAAATATTATTTTATATATATATTTTTAGTAATTATAAATTTAATATAATATGTTATTTAGCTGTTTTTTCATAATATTAAATAGTTTAATAAATAATTGCTATATATATATAAATATATATTATAACGATTATATTAGATTATTAATAACAGGCTCGTTTAGGCTTACGAGCTGGCTCGAGCTTGATAAGTGAAGCTCGGGTCCAGACCCGTTTAATAAGCGAGCTTAGTTTTAGGCTCGAGCTCGGACTTGTTTAAGCTCGGCTCAATCGAGCTTTTTCGCTCTGAAGTAGCTCACGAGCAACTCGACTCGTTTGCACCCTGAGATCGGATCGATAATAAACTCTAAAACAGCCCGAGTCTTGTATGAGAAAATCGTTTTAAGTTTGTCGAGCCTTAATGAGCCTCTAACAATGTCAGACTAAAATAAAAAATAAAAACAAAAAGTATAGATGATGATGTTTAGAAACCCTAGCTGCTAGCATTGTTCAATAAATTCTAGACAATGGTTTCAATATCATTTTGACCTAATTATATTATTATTATTATTATTATTATTATTGACACTAATTTCGAATTATGAAAATGGATATTTTACCCCAATACTCCATTGTTGCAGAGAGAGTGAGAGAGATGAGCGGCAGAGAAGAATGAATGATTGTGAATGAATGATTGACCTTAAAATATTTTTAAGGCTTTTAATGGATTTTATTTTTATCATTTTTTTTTCCAATGTTGTCTTAATAGTGTTCACGTTGACTTAAAAGTTTTTGACTTGGGTGTTTCCTCAAGAAACCATATCGCTAGCTGTTACAGACGCGCTGCCAAAAGAGCATAATAATCATACCCGGGTAGGCTTAGGATTCGAGCTAGCAACCTCGCAAGCAATCGTTCAAATCCTTCATTGCCTTAATCCACTAAAAGCGACACAAGTGGGGATCGAACTTGGGTCTCCACTGAAGAACCCAACCTCCTACCATTACGTCACAAGTGATGGATTGGATTTTATTAAGAGATATTGGATTTTAATAATTCAAACTTTGACCTATTAGCATGTATTAATCATAACTTAAGAAATTCTCTAAGTAAATCCCAATTTTCACTCTATTGGTCTTCACTGAACATTTTTCTTAGCTTGAGCTAGCATGGTTAGTTTTAGGGCAAAATATGTCCTTTTCCCAAGTTAAAGAGACAAATGAAAAGGTAAACTTAAAAACTCATCTCCATTGCCACCCCCACGACCGTAACCGACGCCGCTCTCAATACCACCACTTGTGTTTATGAAGGAATTATTAATATATATATATATATATGTATGTATGTGTGTATGCAGGTAAGGATTCTAAGAGAACCATTGACAAATTGAGAAATTTGAGAACCATTTTGGACCACAAAAAAAACATCTAAAAAATATTTAAAAAATTATAAAACAAAAAAAACGAAAATTTTAAAAAAGTAAAAAAACCAAAATTCTTATATTTCATTCCGGTTTCATTAAAAAAACCGATTTTTTTTTCTTTTTAATTCGTATTATACCTATACACATGTATACTTTCATTTAAATCTTTAGTTACGTAATGTACACATGTGTACATTATCATTTACCTTAAATCATACATATGTGTATAGAAAAAAAACATGTGTGTACATATATATACATATTATACATATATGTATAATTTAGCTAAATCAAGAATTTTTTTTTACATATTATACATATATGTGAACTTTGGTTTTTTACTTTTATGTTTTTTTTGTTTTATGGTTTGTTTTATTTTTGGGGTTTTTTGTGTCCAAATTGGTTCTCATAGTTCTTAATTTTCAAAAAGTTGTCACCTAATCCTGATTCCATGTATATATCTATATTACATATAAAAGATTTAAGATGGACAAAATAGTAATTGCACCCTTCCCACTCTTTCTCTCTCCAAGACGCCGTTACATTGAATGAATCAATTAAATCTCTGACAAAGTCTCCAACGTAATGTTGATCTCCGGCACATTCAAGGCATCATCCGTTGCCCGTATCACCTTCTGCATCCCTAATCAATTGCTATCAATAACGTCTGGCAGTTAAAATCAATTAAGGAACCTGATAAGTTTTGCAGTCAATGGAACAAATATAATGAAATTAACGCATGAATCATTCAATCCTACATAATACAACGCTCCCACCACCAGTCATTCAATCGAATCACCAGTTTTTTTCCTCTAGGGTTTCAATTCAATTCAAGGGAGCTCGCAAAAGGTAAATATTTTCTTCCGTTTCACTTTGATGTGTCTATTGACATCCAAAATCGAATCTTAATTCAACATCTTATATCTACTCAAAAATCAAAGTCGAAGGTTCAATTATCAGTATTGCAGGTTTAATGTTTCAGGTTTCTGTTACATATCTGTTACCAACCGTTCCACAGCAGTTTCTCAAATCCGGCAAATCTCGATCTTACCGATTCATACTTACGGTTCATCTCGATCATACATATTCAGGTACTTGGTTTAATTATGCTTTGGTTTTCGCCTTGTTTCAGTTCAGTGAAAACTATGCGTTTTACACTTTTACTTCGTCCCATTACTTACATGTCAGTGTAGTTTTTGGTTCTTGCATTCATTTATGTTTGGCATTCCGGTCAATAAGATTCAGATAATCAATTTTAATGAAAAGGGTTGTCGTTGTAGGAGATAGTGTTTGGATATGCTTCTGCTATTTGATTTTATGATAAACCGATAATAAGATAATTACTTCTTTTGAGTGTTTGACAATTCTAATTGAAGAAACGTGGATCGACTCACTGGTAGACGATCAACTTTCCTCGGGTATGAGTATGCTATTTCACCGATGGTTCTCCGGAGTATGAATTCTTCCACCTACAAAACGAGCAGCACCGTGAACTTACCCCTCAGAAAGGGACAGAGGGGTCCTCTTTGGGGTAACCCTCCGGTGTGAGAATAAGAGATTGTAGGAGAAGATAATAATAATCTGAGAGTGAGTAAGCAATTGGAATGTATTTTCTTGCTTACCTCCCCTTGTGGAGGTGGTGTGGTATTTATAGTGTTAGGGTTTCCAATGATTGGGCTCAGATCCCATTAGGGCCTTTTTGGCCTTCTCCTATTGCTTTGCGCCACGTGTCCTTAGGACACCTGGTGCTTTTTCATTGATTATTCTCTGACCCAGGTATTTCACCTGACCCATGTGCAATCACGTGGTAGCACATGGGTTTTGCTGAGTTGTCCACCTTTCATTGGCAGCTGTCAACATCAGCATATTCTTATTCCTTAAAGGATACCTTCTGGAAGGTTGTCTGACGAGCACAATCAAGGTTGTTCTTATCCTGATTTGGATAAGGACGAGGTTGATTATGTGCATGTGTGATATGCGCCTATCCTGAGGATGCGCGAGGTCTTCTCTTTATTCTCACGCGCAGATGTGATATGCGCAAGCATATGTAAGATGCGCCACGGGCAGATGCGCCACGCGCAGATGTGATATGCGTGAGCATATATGATGCGTGAGCATGTGATATGCGCCACGCGCAGATGCGCCACGCGCAGATGTGATATGCGTGAGCATATATGGTGCGTGAGCATGTGATACGCGTGAGCATATGTGATGCGTGAGCATATGTGATGCGTGAGCATATGTGATATGCGCCATGCGCATAGGTTTTGGCTTTGTGCCTTCATGATATCTTGATTTCAAGCCTCTTGTATATATCTTGTGGGTTGACCCGCCCCGCTCGATGTTAAGGCGGGTACATACCTCTTCACTAATAATTTAACATTATACATGTAAAATGATATCTGGTGATCAAAATAAGCCTTTGCAAATTAATCTGATTATTTGACAACATATTTTATTTACATTTCAAAACCAATTTTACTGTAAGCAAATGCACTTGAAACCTAATAACCAAATACTCATTTCTAAAACACGATGCCAAGCAGGTGGTGTCTTGAAGGGTTATAGGAAGGGAAAGAATACTGAGCACAGTTGTGGAAAAGGAGTTTGAAATTGACCGGCTTATGGAGCTTTATATGAGGGAGTTAACTGTGGCCGGCTTATGGGAGCTTTTTACAGGCATGAGGCAACGAGGGGTGGATTTTGGCAGTTTGTGATTCTCTCACAGCAAGTTCTGTTAGCTCTAATATGAATGGGGCTGTGGTTTTGGAAGCTTGTAAGCAATTAAAACCAAGAATGGAGCCAACTTTATTTGTGGAGGTACATTAATGACACTTAATTAGTTTATTTTTAAAGTAGTAGCAACAAAGGTTTCATTTATTTCCTTCTATTTTGCATTTGGTAAATGCATGTTATTTGCCAACTACAAATGATATGGTCAATCAAATTTTGTGGGCTGTTGATGAGGTTTTGCATATTGGAAGTGTGTTGGGCACTTTTGGTCATTTTGAAGTATTACAAGAATAGAAGATGGGAGGTCAACACGTGAAAAGAATTTTGAATGTTGCAAATGTCATAAAGGCAGATCTGGTTTATGTTGAGAAATCTGAAACTGAATTTTATTGAAAACTTGATCTAATAATCAATTCTGACTTTTAATTGGTCAAATTTAATAATTAGAGCTGGTTGACTAATCAGGTTAATTTGACCGGTTAGTCAAAAGTGACAGTCATGGATTTTTGGGTTGGGAAGGGCAGGTGAGTTTCATGGGTTGATGTTAATACCTCATGTTTGTAACTAATACTCAACATAGTAAAAGTCATCACCATGTTTCAAAATTCAAACTATGATTCTTTATTAGATGTTCATTGCCTATATTTTCATGAAATGGTCATTTTTACTTTCATAATGGTTGCTGGAACTAGAAATGCGGAAAATAGCTACAAGTGCATCAGGTCAGCATTCATCAAAGGCATATTCAATTATTACTCAATTGATATTTCTTATGGTCTCATCTCTAAGGTTAGAAATAAATTGAATGGAATGCATGTTGTGTTTCTCATTTTTATTTTAACTTATGTTAAAATACTCTCTTTTTTTTTTGGTTTATTGTTTAGTTTCAATGAGTTTGAAATTAGTAGTTTTAGAAATAGGCGTTTAAAAATGACCACATTGATATAGTTGTTTAAAAATGTAAAATTAGGTTTTTGTTTTAAATCTAATTTGCAAACTAATTATCTTATGTTTTAATCATCTATATTTAACTTTGGCGCCATGTTATTAGTTTGCAACAATGACCCTGGGGCTTCATGGGACGAGTTGTTGCTGGTCCTGCAATTACACGTGCTTGGTGGCGACACCTAAAACCGCAAAATAATTTTTATGTACCGGTTAGTACAACTAGAGGTGCCCAAATCGGTTAACCTGTTAACCATTAACTGGTTAACATGCTAACCGTTTTTTTTGGCGGGAATTAACCGGGGATTCATGGGACGAGTTGTTGCTGGTCCTGCAATTACATGTGCTTGGTGGCGACACCTAAAACCGAAAAATCATTTTTTTATGTACCGGTTAGTACAACTAGAGGTGCACAAAACGGTTAACCTGTTAACCATTAACTAGTTAACATGCTAACCGTTTTTTTTTTGCGGGAATTAACTTGTTGGACCGGTTTTTTGGGTCGGGTAGTAAGCGGCTAGAGAAACGGGGTAACCGTTTTTTTTTTGGCGGGAATTAACCGGGAATTCATGGGACGAGTTGTTGCTGGTCCTGCAATTACATGTGCTTGGTGGCGACACCTAAAACCAAAAAATCATTTTTTTATGTACCGGTTAGTACAACTAGAGGTGCACAAAACGGTTAACCTGTTAACCATTAACTAGTTAACATGCTAACCGTTTTTTTTTGGCGGGAATTAACCGGTTGGACCAGTTTTTCGGGTCGGATAGTTAGTGGTTAGAGAAACGGGGTACGCCACTGTTACTGTAGTTCACTAACGTACACCCCGCCCGCAAAGTATTATTTGTGAGGCAGATATTGTTATTGCTGCAGCAGGACAAGCTAGGGGAATTTTTCATGGTGTGTTCATCTAGAAATATTTGATTTTTTATATATTTTTATTATTTTATCAGTAGCTAATTGAATTACTTAACCTAATATTTGATATTGGATTATGTACATTTTAGGCACCCTCTAAAGACATTCTTCCTGTGGCTAGGCCCGACCCCGAAGTTGTTGCTATGCTTACTTCTGGACTTACAGCTTCAATTTTTTTAGAAAAGGTTTGTTTCTTAAAAAACATTATAAAAATGTTATACTCAATATATTTTATGCTTTAGTTACAATACTAGAGTGAATCATTTTTTATGCTGCCAGCACAAATGAAGCCTGGAAAGACGGATCTTGTCACTGCTGCTGCAGGAGAGACCGGACAATTTGCGGTTAAGGTAATTTAATATTTTGAAACCGTAATTTTAATGTTGTGTTGGTGAATATTTACAGATACCCATTTCATAATAAATTAAATAAAATCAGTTACTTATAACAGTATGTTTCACCGAATACACAAAGAGAACATCATGCGTGACACAACTAAGCATAATGAAGTTTTCTTATTCGATTATTCAGTGAAAAAAACATGTAACAAGCAACTGATTTATTTTATTCACTATTGAATGTGTAAGTACAATGTTTTTTTTTCATTTGAAAGGATATATACGATATTATGAAATTTAAATGGATATAAACATGTCCATTTTTTTCGGTATCAAGGAGAGCATGGATGGAAACCACGAAACTACACGGGATTATGTGACATAATACCTAAGGGCACAAGTTGTTTTTTCATCCAAGTTTTTTAATCAGTATTACATATTGATGTTGGTAACTTAAAAAAAACTTAATTGTGATTAGCTTTATTTATTTATATATTTATTTATTTATTATGATAGTGTTATACAAACTTCTTTTTTATTTTTGTGTGATAAATTATATTGATTACAAATTTTTACATCACAAATGTTGGTACAATAACGCACCAATCCCCTATTGATTGAATTTGTGCTGTGTCCCCGCCGCAACGCGCGGGCTCTTTGCTAGTATATATATATGTATATATATATATTAATAAATTAATAATACATACTATATAAAGTTATAATTAAAAAACTATATGAAAATAATTATAAATATATAAAAATTAAATAATAAATAGTAAACGAGCTGAATGTTTCGAGTTTGGTTCGATTGCCTTCCCTGCTAATGGATAAATGCGATCCCAATAAATCATTGCCACGTCAGGGTCCAACTCGACTCGAAACATCTTTAGCAAACGTGCATGAACGAAAGGTGTGGCGAGTAGATTCGGTCTCCAAGGAGAAAAAATGGCACGAAACAGAGTAAACATCAATGCTCCAAACAAGGTTTGAGGCCAAAGGAATTATGGTTTGCAGAAGTCTCTAGACGAAGCATACCACTTTGAAAGGAGTCCATTTAACCCACACAAAGTCCTTGAGAGGTGATGCCAAGTCAACAACTTTCGACGAGATGTGTCTAATAGGCTGCACGGTGTTGATTCTCAAACTGACTCTAGCCATCTGTTCTTGAATGGAAGCCAGCGTTCTCCGCTATGTCCAATAGGCAGGATAAACTAGCTTAAGTTCAAATTTTAAGATAAAAGGGTTAGTTAAAATCGCATGTCTAAATGAGACTAATAATTATGCAACTATAGAAGTATTTTTAAAACATATAACTACATAATAAATATTATTATATATGTTTTGATAACAAACGAACATAGTTGATAACATTACAAATATCATACACTTTGCTTAAGCAAAAGTGAATCCTAGGCATGTAAACAAACCGAACAGACACAAACACTTAATCTTACAAATATTTGTGTTCATGTTCATTCGTTTAAATATTATTATATATGTTTAGATAACAAACGAACATAGTTGATAACAACATTACAAATATCATACACTTTGCTTAAGCAAAAGTGAATCCTACGCAAGGTTGCAAAAGTCGCTAGACGCTCCCAGGGCGGTCGACTAGGGAGTTACGAGTACTCGGTCTAGGTGGGATGTACTCGGGGAGTACTTGGACATGGTATTTTATAAAGAAATTAAGTTGTCGAGATTATATATATGCCAAATATCAAAAGTTTACTAAATATTCTACAAAATATAAACGAAAAATATAAAAACAATTAATAATACTTACATATTAGTTCAAGAACATGTCTCAATTGATGAAATACGTACCTCAATCGAACTTAAATAAGAGGTTGCGAGTTTAGAACTTCGAATCAAATGATAACAATGGTGGTTGCGAATTTAAAACTGAAATTAGGTTGCGTCCTAGCGTGAAAAGAAAAAAAAACAATGGTGGGCTCTTAGAAAAATTGTTTTTTTTTAATAAAAGTCAAAATTTTGCTAAAACCGAGTTGGACCGCGTAGGCCGAGTAGAGCCGCCTAGGACCGAGTTTGACTGCCTAGGGCCGATTCCGAGTTTTTTGACCTTGGAGAAGAAAAGCGGTGCAGTGAAGTGCCGAGGAGCGCCTAGGCGCCGAGTAGCCGAGTTTTACAACACTGATCCTAGGCATGTAAACAAACCGAACAGACACAAACACTTAATCTTACAAATATTTGTGTTCATTCGTTTAAAAAATGAGCATGCTTGTGTTCGTTTCTTTTTGTTCATCTAAAATCTGTACGAAGATTTCCCGAACATAATTGAATAAAGATAAACAAACATCAAGGAACATGTATGAACAAACGTAAATGAGCACATAAACACAAATGAACACAAACAATAAAATAAAAACATTAAGTAGATGTTTCATCCAAAAATGAACATTAATAAACAAACATAAATAAATGAACGTAAACAAACGTTCACAAAAATAAATGAACGAACGAAATATGTGTTCATGTTCGTTTGTTTCATTAAACGAACACAAGCTTTTTGTTCTTGTTTGTTCATTTATTAAATTAACGAACATAAACGAACTTCCAGTCAAACGGTTCACAGACAATTCACCAACCTTTCAGGCGGTTTACGGGCATATGCAAAAGAAAGCAAATGAAAGCCAAAATTACTACTATGCAACCAATGACAAAACATAGTAGTAGCACTATTAATACCAGTAACAATAGTAACACAGAGTCAGAATCATCTTTTTAGGTTTCACAATGTTCACATTCTGCTTGCTATCTTTCTTGTTAACTACCACTAAGTCATCTTCTTTATCAGTTATGTATCCATGGAAGAACAATCTGCCGTTTTTCGAGTTGTGTGAAAGCAGAAAGTCTTGGTCAAACACCAAGTCAAACATTAGCTTAGGCATGCTCTCAGAATGAAGTGTTCCAATAATAATTATAAACAAGCCATCGATCAATCAATATCTACAAAACTTAAAAATTCTAAGAATGCATATGTTCATCAGGCCAAAAGTATAGATCATGTTGTACACAAATACATACTAGCTGCTAATTATTACGCTAGCAAAAAAACAAAAACGAAAACAGAAAAAAAAACATAATGAAGATACTGTAGAACATGGGTCACGATTTTATTAAACAATATCAATAAAATAAATAAATAATCTCTTTATACAAATTTGGGAAATTGTAGTACATATACCGTATACAAATTTAAACGAGAATAACAACAAATATAACATATATATATGTCTTGATTCATACCGAAGTCCCTAACGTGTGCTTGAACACCAAATTCTTTGATGAGTTGAAACCGGACAAGAGTCGAGTTGTTCATCGTGTTGAAATCGTATCGGAACCGCACTCTCATGGCCTAGTTCGTGTTGACAAAGACCCAAGCATCTCCTCCGAGTCATGTCTTCTTGTACACCTCTGCCCTTGGTGAACCCGTCTTGATCACCCGAAGACGTCTACACCTTTCTAGCTGCAAAACTGAACAAACTCTGGTTCCTGGTTGTGGCTGAGGATTTCTATTAAATAGAGGTCCCTAAAAACAGATTTCGGGCCACCTTCGTGAGCCCGTCTGTTTCCTAGGGTACAACAGCCGAAGCAGTATGTACTGCCGAGATTACCCTAGCACCCGAACCATATTTGAAACGCAAGTTCGGGATCATAAAAGTTGGAAACGAACTGAACTGTCTATGGTGTGTGACTTGGTTGTTGTGAGTTTTGCTCGAACATTCGACTGACCTGATGGTGATTAACCTGCTCTATGAACACCCACCGTAACACCTATATATATATATATATAGTAGGTTGAGGGGTGACTCATCACGCCACTTGTCACCACGCATGAGACACCTTCGCCACTTGTCAGATGGTGGCACGCGGTTCACCAGATGATGACACCTAGCATGCTGACTCATCACCACATTAACACTTGGCGGCTGTAGTAGACACTTGTCATGACATTCTTATGGTGACGACACATGTCGTGATGACTCGTCATATGACTAGCACGTGTCCCAAGCCCCGGTCCAACCACCAAAAATACTTAAGCGGCTCTCAAGTGTTCTCCCAACGTAGGACAAACGCATTTCCCTTTTTATCGATGTTCAAGTTCTTAACCACACACTTTAGAGTATAAATGTCGCATGCATCTTTACTCTTTGGACACATTACTAATTTATTTATTAGTAATAACACGTACTAATAAATATTAATTATTGTCCAAAATTTCCAACAAATATTTAACCCCAAAACTCCATTGTTGCAGAAGACGATTCAAGAGCGACAGAGAAGTGAGTTTGCAGCCGAAAAACGTTATTAGGGTTTATAAAGTGAGTGGGATGCATGGAGGTGTCATAATAATACTCTACCACCTCTAATTTTCTTTTTTTTAAATTACTTTATTTTCTTTTTCTTTTAAGTCAATTTAGATCACTCATGACCATTGCTGCAAAAATCTCGACTAGGCACCGATTAATCCTTGATTAATAGCTAGCCCCCATTTCATCGATTAATTCAGGCTAGTCGGCTAATTAATCGGTCAACTGTCAAATCCAGCTAAAATCGATAGTCTCCGGCGAGGTTCTGACCAAAATCAGCGGGGTCCGACGATATTCTAGCCAATTTCCAGCCAAAATATGTTTTTGTATGTATAAACTAAAAATTACATATAAAAATGTGTGCGTGTATATATAAAACTGAAAATATACATTAAAGTCCGATGCCACCGCCCGATTACCGACTAGCGATTTTTATAACACTGCTCATGACCTACCCGATTATCTCCATTCCCTGAGTACGGAACCGGGGGCTCTAAGCTTAGAGCCGGCCTATAAGGAGGGCAACAACCGAGGCCTAGTATCTCAAAAAGCCAATAACTTTAAAAAAAAAATTAAATATTTTTTATATATACAATTTTTTAAAACAAAACCTACAAAATGACTTATATTCTTGGATTAGTTTCTAGCTCATTTCGGTCATCCCTACACAAGATTTATCTTTGTATTTTTTTTAAGTGTAACTTGATATACCAAAGTATCAAATAAAATTGATGTTGTGCATGTCAAATATAACTATGACAAATCATAAATTAATTTGTTTTAACCAATATTAGTGTAAAAACTTCTTTTACATAAATTGTAATTGGTTAATAAACAAGCTAGAACCCGAGTTTGTATAAGTTTTGCTTACGTAAATACAATAAATATTGTTACATAATAAATGTTATTGTATATATTCATTTAAATTTAAGTAAATAGTATATAATTACAGAAAATTATAAAATACAATTATATATACATAAAGATAATTGATTAATAGAATGTCAAAGACAAGCATTAGAAATAAAGCTTAAAACAGTCAAGTTGATGTTCTCTCAAGTTAAACAAACCAACAGTCCATCTCGTTTACTTGCAAACACAAGGATTTATTATCGCAAACTATACTATTGCAACATTTTACAAAACGTTTAATAGCAAACTATACGACTACAACATTTTCCAAAACGTCATTGTGTTTTGCCTAAAACAACGGATATTTTTTTTTTATAACTATAGCTTTAAACATAATTATGAAAACTATATTATCAAACTAACACTCTAAAGCTAGAAATATAAAATTATTAAAAGGAGTCAATAAATCTGCACATTTTGACACCAAAGCATTCTGCACACCATCATGGGTTTTTAAGAGGGTCCAAAGATTTCATGATACTTGAAAAAGAAGGCCTCTTTGATGGATCACTGCAGTATCAACATCATATCAATTAATCAAACACTTTGTTCAAAATAAATAATCTGTTTAAATAAATAATAGAAACGCAAAAATGAAATATACGTGAACTCACGGTGCCCAACAAGCTTCGATCAAGGCTGCCACTTGGCAGTTCACATAGTGAGGGATTTCAAGCCTTTCATGCTTACAGACTACTGCTGTCACAACCTACAATAAGAAATTAGAAAAAAAAAATCATAAAAATTGTTGATTTCGTTTTTTTCCTAATCTAAGACTAGGGATGTAAGCAAGCCGAGCTCGGCTTGTTTAACTTACGAGAGCTCGAAATCAACTCGGGCTAGGCTCATTTATTGATTGCTTTATATACATTTTTATTTATTTTGTAAATATTTATATATTTTTAAGTATAATTTTTATCTATAACATAATATATATTTTTAGTTACTTTTATCTTAATTTTATAAATAAGAATAGTAATTACTATATAGAATTATAGTTATGTAAATAAGGTTTATTGGATTTTAATAATCCCTATTGACTGGTATTGGCCGATAATAATCCCTATTTATTTTATCACCACTGGCGGTTCCAAATTTAAAAAAGTTAGCCCCCAATGGTCCCCGTTAAAAATGACTTAACGGCGTTATACTTTTTTCCGAATTTCAAACTAATGTTTTAGGACTTTTGATCGGAAGGAGGATATGAGTCAATTGATGTAAAACTTCGTTCGAAATGGTGCTCCAAAACGACGAAACAATGCTTTAATTCGGGTGTTTGAACTTACAATTAACAAAAATCAAGTCGTCTGGATCATCGTTTCAAGCTAAGTTTACATCAATCGACTCGTATCCTCCTTCCAATCAAAAGCCCGGAAACAATATTTTGAAATTTGGAAAAAAGTATAACGGCGTTAAGCCATTTTTAACGGCGGACCATTGGGGGCCAACTTTTTTAAATTGGGACCGCCAGTGGTGATAAAATGAATAGGGATTATTATCGGCCAATACTAGTCAATAGGGATTATTAAAATCCAATAAACCTTTAAATAATAGAGTCCACTAGGTTTGCGAGCGGCTAAAACTCGTTAGGTGAAGCTCGGGTTCAAACTCGTTCATTAAACAAACAAATTTTAGGCTCGAGGTTGCCTAAGCTCGGCTCGGTTTGAGCTTTTAGTGAGCCGACCTTGAGCCGCTCACGAATGGCTTGACTCATTTTAGGCTTGCCGAGCTTAAACGAGCCTATTATTCATGAAACTTTTATTTCATAATATTATTCATGTAAATATATACATTTAGATAATACTTAAATATACATAAAATTACGACAAAACAATTAAAAATCATATATTATAATTATGCATAAAAGTTATAACTATAAATATAGATAGTCATAATAATTAAATAACTAATAGCAAGCCGACCTCGAGCTTGATAAACTACTCACAAGTCGGGCTCTAGCTGAGCTTTGGCTCAGCTCGTCTCGTTTACAGTCTTATCTAAGAATAATAATAATAATCAATGGCACAGACCTGAGCAGCATTTAGATCACCCCAAGGCATCTGCATAGTAACAAGCTCCCATAAAATAACACCAAAGCTATAAACATCTGATTTCTCATTTGATGCCTCATTAATTAAAACTTCGGGTGCCATCCACTGGGGCTGTTATTGTTATTATTACAAATATAACTATAATCATACAAACATAAAATATATTTAATTAATAGTTAAGTCAAAATAAACTCACAGTTCCTGCTGCTGATTTGGATGACAGGAACGTATTCGCTTTCAACCGCGATAGGCCAAAATCAGCTACCTGAATAATAAATAAAAAACAACACAAACATATAATCTAATCCATTATAATAAGGATAAGAAAAGCCTCATTTTCACCTTGACGGTATAATTTTTGTCAACTAAAAGATTGGGAGATTTCAAATCACGGTGAACAATGGGAGGATTGCGTTTATGAAGATAATTCATTCCTTTTGCCTATATAAGAAAGAAGCATGCCATCATAATTATTATTACTATTATTATTGTTATTATACTGTAATTTAGCATGTATCACATCAAAAGCCATCCTCAACCGAAGCTGCTCATCCAATATCGTTTTTGCACCAGAGTTGTGCAAAAGCCTAAACAAACTGCCTCTAACATCAAAACAAATAATCATAATGTTAGGCCATTTAGATAATAATAATAATAATAATAATAATAATAATAATAATTGTTTTCAAATCAAATAAAAAAGATTAGGCTAAAAAGGGAATAATTGTTTTTAATGCATAGAATCTACAACATTGGTAATTTGAAATGGACTAGTTTGATAATTTAGTACTAAGCTGCATCCTCATTAGAAAATTGCCACATAAGCAAGAAACGAGCCATCATGTGATCAAATTAGCAAATTCCCTTTAAGTGTTTATATATAAATTTGGAAATTGGACAAATACGGTGTTTGCAGATCAACCCATTACCCAATCAGCCAACCGTTCATAATGATGAAAAAACCAACCTTGGTAAATATTCGGTTACTATCGAAAGATTTGGGGGCCCGGTAACAACTCCCATAAAAAGAACAATATTTGGATGTTGCAAACGTCTCATTATCGCAACCTAAAAGAATTAAAACAAAGCAACAGTTAAAAAGTTAACAAATGATTAAATACACAATTTTAACAAAAACAGATAATAACAAAAAATTACTTGCCTCCCGCCAAAATTCTTTGAATCTTACAGAATGAAATTCTTGTCCAAAGAAATTGTTTTTACCGCAACATCCTATAAAAATAAAATAAAAAACCCAAGAAAAAATGCACAATAAACAAAACAAAATAAAATAAATTACATAGAAAAATAAAGTGTGGTATTACTTACTTCTCCATTCCAATCAGCACGACGAACAATACCGAAGGTACCTGAAAATGGAGTTGGCAACTGTCTGAATAATTGGTCGATTTGACTCGTTAATTTCTGACTAATCGGTCAATTTGGGGTTATCTTTTATCTCTAACCGGTCAAATGATTATAGTTTGACAAAATACCTCAAAATGAATCAAATGGGTGAAATGGTTTATTATTGCAAGAGTAAACTGCACAAATGCTCCCTGTGATTTGACCATAATGCAAGTTTGGTCCCAAGATTTTATAAATTGCAAACTTAGTCCAAACATTTGTGAGAGGGTTGCACGTTTAGTCCCCACCGTTAATGATAGATCGTTTTTAATGAAAAAGTGATGTCATGTGCCATTCATGTGAGAGTAATTGTGTCTTTTCAAATTTTGAACCATGATAAAATACTCTTCCAAACTCCACAAACTCTTAACATTGACTTCATCACCTTCGATTATGCATTGAACCTTCAATTTTGCACTAATCGAAGGTGACGAAGTCAACATTAGGAGTTCTAGAGTTTAACATTTGGAATTAAGTCATTAAACTTGTAATATGGTCAAACCACAGGGTCCTTTTGCTGAATTTTCCTTTAATGCAACAGCCTCCAAAATCATTTTATTAAATAAACTTAATTATTATTTAAATAATATAACCTTTGTAATTATTGTCGGCACGCTAATCATGTATCGGTCCATACAATATAACCAGTTGACTGGGTTGTGATTGCAATTAAATGTCGTTTGACTGAGTCACTTGGACATGTATCACTTACCTTCTCCAATTTTCTCTTTCATAACCATATCATCCCATGGTATGTCAAAAACATCAACATCAATGGAAGTCCTATGTGGCACAATCTCCACCCTTTGATCAGATAAGCCAACATGTGATTGGTCATCCGTATGTCTAACTTCTACATATGTTGTAAAGAGGTATCTTCATATAACAGATATGTTTCATTTAAAGTAAATTATTTGAAATGAGAGCGTTTCTAAATAAACTTACCAATCGGTGGATCTTCAAATACCACATTTAACGAGTCACAAAAGTATTGTTTGGCAAGTGACTCAATATTCACCATAGAGTTGATACTTTTAAAACGCTGACTACTCAGTGGAGATAATATTGAGATTGAATATGGACCATTGATCAAAGAGTCAGGTTCATTGAGGCCACCAGGGTTTCCAATTAAATCAACAAGCAGCTCCCTGCAACGGACGAACTATATGTTCAGTGAACCGTTAGGCAGAAGCTCGTTCATGTTTTTTTTAATAAACGGACGAACATGAACACATATATCGTTTGTGAGCATTCGTTTAGGTTCATTTATGGTCTTCAGTTTACGTTTGTTAATATATTCATTTCAAATTTTTAGGCCAGTTACAATATAATCTAGTCCCAACCTATTGTTGTTCACACTGTTCATTTATCTATGATGTTTAGTTACGTTCGTGAACCATGCGTTTATACTATTAACGAACGAACATGAAGACATTCATTTTCTTAACGGACGAACACGTACAAGAAAACCCCGTTCCTTTAACGTCCGTGTTCAATCGTTTTTCAGTTAAAGTTAAATGAACGAATGCAGACATAATCTGTTCAAGTCCGTTCGGTTCGTTTACAAGCTTAAAACATAGTTTGTGGTAACATTTGGAAATTGAATTAGAAAATAATAAATCTTACTTGTTTTTGTCAAAACGAACTAGACAAGATGTTGCATCATCTCTTGCACAATATTTGCAACCTTTGGCTATTCGACATGGTAAATCGATGGTGTCGGCTAAAACCTATATAAGACACATAAAAGGTGTGTAAAAATGGTAATATTTTAATAAAAGATTCGACAATAACGACAAAAAACAAGCGTATAACATACTTTAAATAGTAAAGCGCGGTGTCTGCAGAGGCCGATAGAGAGGCTACCAATCGGAAGCGTGACCGTATTTAAACGTTTCTTGAGTTTGTCATTGCACTTATTCCATCGCGGAACCAATTCGCTTTCATTTAAAGCCGCACCTCTTGACAAAACGACAAATAAATTTGTAAGATAGTGCATAAGATGCTACCATTTGTGAACTCTGAAAAATATTTAAAAAATGTTTGGATGGACTCAAAGTTTATTAATTTAAATGAAATATACCATTCAAGTTTCATGCTAAATTAAAAATTCTTACCCCATTTGATTGCAAACAAGTGTTGCAAGTTGACCGACAACATCGATTTTGGTGGCACTTATACTGGAAATATTATGACACTGGTTCTGAAGTTCCCTGAGGTCGGGATCAGTAAGACGGTCAATAATGGTAACTCCTAATGCAGATTCAAAATCAGAATTAACTGATTTCAATGATTCTAGTGATGGAATGTGACCGCTTTCTTGCGGATCATTGCATACACTCCATACATATGGATCCATTCCACTAATAAAGTAAAATCCATCTTGCATCTTGTCAAAGTAAGATAAGCAGCCATTTGCCTGATACAAAAAGAGTATTAATAATAATAATATGTCAGGTAACATATTTCAAAAGTGTATGTTTGACAGAAGAGCGTGCATCATGTATGCGAGGCGCTTATTTACAGCAAGAAACTACATATCTTTGTTTACATAAAAACCTATTTATCAAGTAAACCATTCATACTTTATGCATCACTTTGTTTGTTTTACGTACAAATCTTGATTTTGACTAGGGGTGCAAACGAGCTGAGCCACTCATGAGCTATTCGAGATCGGATCGATAATAAGCTCAAAACGAGCCAAGCCTTATCAAGCCTGCGCCCAACCCAAGCCTTAAATAAAGCTCATTTAGTTAGCAAGCCCAAGTTCGAATCAAGTGTATTTCGAATTTGGACTTCTTTGTATTAATTTCACACTGCAATGGCGAGCTTAGACTCATTAAGGTTTTTCTCAAAATATATAAAAATAACTAAAAATGTGTATAAATATATTAATATATAATAAATGAGCCGGACCCGAGCTTGAAAAAAAAAGACCCACGAGCCAAGCTCGAAATAAGCTGAGCTCGAGCTCTTGTAAGTCAAAACGGGTCAAGCTCGGGTGCGGCTCGTTTACACCCCTAATTTAACCGAGAATTGCGCGCCTTTGCCTTACGCGCATTAGACTTTTTAAAGTTTAAACATTCAATCTTATTTCCTTTTCATCTAAAAAAACTAGGGCTAATTACCAAATATAATAATTATTATACCGTTAATAATAATAATAATAATTCATAAATATACCCAAAATCTATTGGACAAAGCTTCCGCAGAAGAAGCCACAGACAGCCCAGTCGTTGCAGATTCATCCAAAAAATTAGTCAATAAATTAGGATCATTAGCCTTAGAAGCCTCCGAAAGGCGTAAAGCCAAGGCCCACTGCAACTGATAACACTCCATCATCTGTTGCGCCCAGCTTATTACTGACGTGTCATCACCACCGCCACTCATCGCTCCTGACGACGAACTATCCGACCAACTCCATTGATTCGGCATCGGAAAACTCGCCGGTTATGAGGTGTGATTGGATTGTAATCCAAGCATTTGTATCGGTGGAGTTAGAGATTGTGTGAGTAGTTGAGCATGAAAATCAACATTTTGGAGAATGAAAGAATTGATTGTCAAGAAGAAGAAGAAAGCAAGGGGGGATGAACTACTGTATGTAATATTATTATTATTATTATTATTATTATTATTATTATTCTGAGCTTTATGGTTTGGTTTGTTTATTTATTTTTTTAAAATATAAACAAAGAATGAAAAGAAAGCAAGAAAGACTGGCTTCCGTTTTAAACGGGATATATCAGCCAAGTGAAGATGAATAGAAAATATAGGATGTATTAAATTAAATTATACTTTTTATAACTGAAGAAACACTAACCGGACCCCGGGCAGATTACTGGTAACCTGGGGGTTAGATAGATGTTTTCCACGAGGGGTTAGGCCCTTGGAAGATGGTTCTTCTGATAACCTGCAAAACAGACACCGTGAGCTCGTCACTGAGAAGGGGGGGGGGTTCCTCCTTGTGACCACCCTCCGGCGTGAGAATCAGACTAGATTGCTCTTTAAATATAAAAGTATATTAAGAGATTGCTAGAGCAGATATCAGGTGTATTATGATGATAATGTGATAATGTAATGTGTTGAGATGATCATACCATTTGGGGTATTTATAGCCGAATGTAGGTTTCCAAGGAGGTATGGCCGGCTGCTACAGTGTTCCTGTTCATCAACAGTAGCCTACGCACGTGCCCTGCTGGTAGTTGGTGGGTAGGCAGCGGCTGATAGTGACCAGGCCTGCTGTGTACTATTCCCTTTCCACCAACTGCCGGCTATGCACGTGGTATGACAGTAGTTGGTGAGTAGGCAGCGGCTAATAGTGATACAGTACAGGAGCATGCTGCTCGCCATACTGTATCAGTGAGCTGTCGTATCTCTGATCAGATCTTTCGCCCATACCTCGTCAGGTACAGTAAAAGATCCTTCAGTATACGGACTGGCTTATTTGGGCGGGAGTATTCCCCCTCCCGCCTCTGTGCGGGATTGCTCCCGGCTTGGCTCATTCCTTCAGGTGACACTGAATGATCGAGAGCTAAGTGCCTTGTGCGTGTAGCCATGCTGCGCGGGTGGCCTTCCCTAATGGCTTGTATCCGAGGCTGCGGGGACAGGCGGAGTCCTTCACCATTGGGAGGCATTTCCTGCGGGACCAGCTTGCGTACTGCGCGTAAGGACGTCACGTCTCTGAGCATGGTTGGTTCTGCGGATCCAGTTGGTCTCTGCGCAGACTTCCCTGTTTAAGGTGAGTCTTGCGGGTCCAACTGGGCTCTGCTGGGACCTACCTCTTCAAGTCCCCCCAGTCCAATGTTCTTCTCATGAGTGTTTAATAAAGTGAGGTGAACTTTTGGACTTGAGCAAAGGGTTTTGAAAAGGGTTTTGTAAGGTTTTCCATGGGGATTCTTTCCGCGGAAGTCCTTGTCACTTGCAGAAATGCCCGAGTTTCCTGCTTGGTCTTTGGGTATGATGCGGGTAGGTCTGTAGCCTCCTCGCAAGTCAGGAGCATTGAGTCCCAATTGTATGGATTTTCCATGAGGTTTTGGTAGTTTTGAACATAGTGATCAATTATGTTAAGACCACCAATTCCATCCTGGAGCTTCAAACAACGTAGTTCTCGACGTTCCCGCTATGCGGGGATGTTATTTCCGTTTCCGCAAGCATTGCCCAGAAGATCCTTCTTGGTTTCAATTCCCAGCGGAGCGCTAGGTATGTGAAGGGTTTTGCCTTAACACTGTACCTGCGCTCGTCTTACGGTTACTTTACTTCCAAGGTATTCCTGGCGTCAATTCCCTGCGGGTGCTAGGTATGTGAAGGGTTTTGCCTGAACACTGTACCCGCAGCCGTCTTATAGTTACTTGGTTGCCGAGGTACTTGGCTTCAATTCTCTGCGGGTGCTCGGTATGTGAAGGGTTTTGCCTTTACACTGTACCCGCATCCGTCTTACGGTTACTTGTTTGCCAAGGTTTATTTGGCTTCAATTCCCTGCGGGTGCTAGGTATGTGAAGGGTTTTGCCTTTACACTGTACCCGCATCCGTCTTACGGTTACTTGTTTGCCAAGGTTTATTTGGCTTCAATTCCCTGCGGGTGCTAGGTATGTGAAGGGTTTTGCCTTTACACTGTACCCGCATCCGTCTTACGGTTACTTGTTTGCCAATGGGTAAAGGGGTATTTTCCCGCTTACTTTTTAATATTTTCGAATTTTGAATTTTGAAATTCGAAGGGTTGGTGAAAAGATCAGAACAGTCCAAACCTCTGAAACGTCGTGCGACGGTTTCTTCTGACTGTGTCAGGACGTGCAGGAAGTTATGGTGACGTGACAGAACATGGTCATTCCAGTCGCTTTTTCAGGCGCGTGGGCGCGATTTTTCGGGCGCGTGGCCGCGAAATTACTGGCACACGTCCTTTCAACAGCTGTTGCCAGCTTGCTTTTTGCCACGTGTCATAGTTTCATTGCACATTCGATTTCTCTCTCCTCCGCATTAAATTCACCGCATTAATTGCGATTACTATATAAAGGGGGAGAGGGTTATTTGCAATTCACACTTTTCACTTCTTCTCTTCATCTTTAAGGCGATTTCCGGCGAATACTCCTTTATTCAATCGAGCATTCTCTCGAAATCGTTCTCTTCTTTCTCTGCAAGATGTCTTCTCGTGATGCTGAAGCTATAGCTGATGACAGGGGTACTGCTGGCGAGTGCCAGTGTGCTCTGCCCGGCGATCAGTACCGGTATGTTGTCAGGAAGTTCATGCCCGATCATCTCGAGCCTGAGTTTCCTGAATCCCACCAGACCGTGTATGATGCCCCCAGAGGCAAGATCGGGGTTTATGCTGCATTTTTTGTCTATGGGAATCTTAGATTCCCGTTGACAAAATTTGTTTACCGTGTCCTTGAGAGGCACGGTGTTCATTTGACCGAGCTGCACCCCATGGCGATCGCCAAGATTCGCCATTTTGAGTGGGTGTGCCGGATTTTGGGCATCGAGCCCCATGTGGACCGCCTGATGACCTTCTATACCTGGAGATGCATCCAGGGGTGGTACACCTTGACGACCCGTATTAAGGGTCTGAAGATTTGCGACACCGAGCGCAGTCTTCGCGCGTGGAAGCAGGAATTCTTCTACATTTCTGCCCGCGCCATCCCCCTTGCCATGAAGTTTAAAAATGGCCAAGCGATACCGAGCCTTCACGCCCCCAACTACCAGGAGGCGGAATGGTTTTCGAAGATATCCCGGATCCAATCTCCGGTTTACCGGTTTGCGGAGTCCGGGATGGTCATGTTAGGGATGAGTCGGGTGTGGAAGGATGCGTCTCAGGTTCCCATCCTTCTCGAATACGGTTTGAACTCTATTCCCTATGGTATGTCTTGTCTTTCTTTTTGATACAAGTTTGTCTTCTAACTGTTTCTTCTTTCAGAGGGAAATAATTTGGAGTCGCTTCTGTTCCCGCGGGAAACCGACGGTCCCGCGCGGATGGGTACTCGTGCTCTGGACGAGGGCGAGTTGCCCATCCTGGAGCAAACGGCGGATTGTTTTGTGGAGGTCTATCCGCTGGGCCACGAGATCCTGAGCCACCGGCGGCCAGGTAAGGCGATATTCTTTCCTCAATCTCTCAATGCTGTACCCGCTGTTGGAATTCTTGACCTGTCTTCTTCTGAGGAATCCTCAGATGCTCCTCCATTGGTGCGGAAGAAGAAAGCTGCTGCCGGCGGGAAAGGGAAGGAGAAGGCCTCCACGGCTGGTCCGGTGGTTCTATCTGACTCGGAGTCAGATAGTGAAGAGGTGGCGGGGAAGCCCGGTGGTGAGAAGACCACTGTTCTGGAGGCTACGACCGTTACCTCCGGAGAACCAACGAAGACGACGGTGACCGGTACCAAGAGGCCGGCTCCATCGGGTTCCTCCCCGCCCGTCCGTACGTTCAGGGTCAAGAAAACCCGTAAGTACAATCATAATGTCTTTGCAGATTTATTACTTCTTAAATTTATCTAACATTTTCTTCTTTGTGCAGGCGTGGATGTTGACGCATTCCGTGGTGAAGCGCAGGGGAGTACCTCCCCGCCAATGACGGTAGGCTCGGTCAGCCTTCCTGAGGCGTCGACCCAGGCGCCTGCGCCTGCATCCGCCGGTCCAGTTGCTCGTTCCTTTGAGCCAACTGTTCCGGCCGAGATGACGTCACCGCCGGCCGTGAGTGCGATTTTTACAGCATCCTTCACGGAGCCGGCGGTTACTGCTGCTGCTGAGGAGGCGGCGACCGCGGCGGCGACCACAACGGCGACCACGGCGGCTGCCACCATGCCCGCGCCACCGGCACCTATGGCCGGACCATCAGGTACGCGCAGGGCTTCCCGCCGATCTTTGCCCCCTTCCCGTCTGCCTGACCTGTTGGATGGATTTCCTTTAGGTTCAGGTGATGGGTTTGGCGGCTATCGGCCTGTCATTGACCCTACAGGTGCGTGGGGTTCCTTTTCTTTTTCCCTTGTTTTTTATCATCTTTTCCTTACTGCCTTTGTTTCTTTTGCAGTGTCGGATTCCAATGAAGTGTATGTTCCGCGATGGAACATACGCCGAGGAACAACCCTTCGTACCCCTGTGGAGTGCGTGGACTGGGCTCGCCACGCTGCTCCTCATGGTGCGTTGGGGGAAGCCATGGCTAGCTACCAGGAGGGTAGGCTAACCAATGAGCTTCGGGTTCTCCAAGCCCGGATGCAGCCGCGCGTCGAGCTGCTTTGTCGTGAAAACGACAAGTTGAAAGCAGCTCGCGCCAAGGACGTATCTGAGGCGCGTGCTCTTCGGGAGGAGAACCAACAGCTGGCGGCAGCTGCCGCCGACAAGGAGAAGGCCTTCAAGGTCCTCGAGGTTGAAGTTCAGGCGCGACTCGAGGCCCGCTCCAAGGCTGCCCAAACTGTGAATGAACAGCTTCGGCTGGCTAGGGAGACTGCGCGAAACGCAACCGAGAGGGCTGCCAAGGCTGAAGCCGTTGCTGAGCCTTTGCGTGTGGAGAATGAGGAGCTCAAGGCCAAATTAGAGGCTCTCCAACGCGCTCATGATGCCTTGGCAATGGAAGATGCCAAGAAACTCCAGGAAATCCTGGACCAGAGGGGGGTGCTTGACCACACCGAGCGGAAACTTAAGGGCGTCGAAGAGGCTGCCGCAAAGGAAGTTTTACTTGCCAACCTTAACAAGAGCGAAGCCGAACGCGCCCATAACGAAGCTCAAGCTGCCCTCCAATGGCTTCTTCGAGAAGCGTTGCCTCAGGTATGTTTAGCTTTATCTTCTCGCTTTTCTTTTGTAAGAAAAAGTTCTAATACTTGTATTTTTTCTTTGTAGGTTGTGCGTCGGGTCTTTTCAGAGACCTCTTACGATGATGCTATGACCGCAGCCCTCAACGCTTCTCATGAGGATGGGGAAAAGGCCGGCTTCCTGCTTGGTCTAGGGTTTGTTGAGAAAGGCGTCCCGCCTTCCAACTTCCCTTTGTTCGATGTGGATACCGAAGCCATTTATGACCAAGCATTGAACCAATACGCCGCCTTCCCGCATCCAGTGGTGGAAAAGGTGGACGAAGTAGCTGCTGCTGATGATGGGTTAGCTGTCCTCAAAGCGTTCCTCGAACCACCCCGTTCTTCTGACGGAGCGGGTCCAAGTGGAAGCGGCCCTGAAGCTTGATCCTGAAGATCCCTTCCCATTGCTAAGATAGACTTGTATAGTTTTATTCTTTTAGGCGGGTAGTTATCCGGCCATTCTTGTAATATATTCTTGAAATATTAATCTTTTTGCGTATAAGATTGTTATTTCCTTCTTTGGGTTCCTTGCTTTATAAACTTATGACTTGCATACTTAGTTTAAATTAGCAATTTTCCAAGTGTTTAGAATAAGAACCTTTGAACGTGGTTGATAATGGGTTAAAGTTTCGCTTCCTCCTTCGTGATTGTGCGGGTAGAACCGTCACTTGCACTTGGTAGGATGGCTAAACTTTAACCTTCATCTGACCTGCGTGTAGGTTTTCCTTTTCGAAATTTCTAAGGCATTAAGATAAGTTTAACCTTTGAACGTGGTTGATAACAGGAAGTCTTGCTTCCTCTTTCGTGATTGTGCGGGTAGAACCGTCACTTGCACTTAGTAGGATGGCAAAACTTTACCCTTATCTGACCTGCGTGTAGGTTTTTCTCACCTTTTGAGGATAAGTTAACCTTTGAACGTGGTTGATAACAGGAAGTCTCGCTTCCTCTTTCGTGGTTGTGCGGGTAGAACCGTCACTTGCACTTAGTAGGATGGCAAAACTTTAACCTTATCTGACCTGCGTGTAGGTTTTCCTCATCCTATGAGGATAAGCTAACCTTTGAACGTGGTTGATAATAGGTGTGAAGTTTTGCTTCCTCTTTCGTGATTGTGCGGGTAGAACCGTCACTTGCACTTAGTAGGATGGCAAAACTTTACCCATATCTGACCTGCGTGTAGGTTTTCCTTATCCTTTTTAAGAATTTTGTTTTGAACCGTTCGACGCGCGGTTGTCGATAGGTTAGTGTTCGGTTTCCTTTCATGATTCATGCGGATAGACTGGCACTTTCATTTAATAGGATAATTGAACTCTTCCCCTTCAACTGGCCTGCGTGAAGGTTTGTCAAGTTATTGGGTTCGTGCGGGTAGGACCGCCTTCCCACGCAACGACTTCACGTAATGTGAACGCCGTCACCAGTGTTGCATAGTTTAACCGTTCGACGCGCGGTTGTTGATAGGTTATTATTCAGTTTCCTTTAATGATTCATGCGGATAGACCGGCACTTTCATTTTTGGGTGCTGAACTTTTTCCCAAACTGACCTGCGTGAAGGTTTGTCACGTTATTGGGTTCGTGCGGGTAGGACCGCCTTCCCATGCAATGACTTCACGTAATTATGCGGTGAAAACCGGCATATTAGTGTTCAGAAAAGTATGAATGTAAAATCATCAGCTTCGATGTTCTTAAAGAGAATCATTTCCATTAGAAGTGGCTCTTGGCCTTTTCTTTACAAATTGGAATTGATTTACATGCAGACTGTGTAAATGAGCTCCCTTCCATGTTGGGATGGGAGTGCCATCGAGCCGATACGCACCTGGTTCGGGATCTCGTTCTTTACGCAGCATGTAGTCTCGATTTTGAAGCTGGAATTGATTCGTGTCTTCCCCAGCTGAGGTTCCATACGCACCCGCCTGCTCAGCCTTTATTGTGCCACGAGGTGCGCGAGCGTCCCATCTCTGACAAATGCTTCGACCATGTCCTTTACGTCTATGCATTCTTCAGTGTTGTGGCCTTTTGTCTTGTGGAAGTCACAGTATTTGCTCCGATCAGCATCGTGACGATGTCGGATTATTGGAGGCTTTGGCCATGGGAGCTCTTCAGTGGCGAATATCTCAGTGACGCTTTTGGTGAGTGGCGTCCATCTGGAGTTCCGGTGCGACCGTACATTATCCCTTCCGCCCACTCGATGTTGCAAGCCGGATGAGGTGTCAAAGTTTACCCTTGACTGCCAAATGCCTAGCTTTCGCTTTTTATTTAGTCTGGCGGTGAGGACGTTGTCTTCTCTCGTCTTCTGAGTGTAGAGGTTTGTGCTCTGTGGGAGATCTCTACCCAGTTGCTTCTCTGTTTCCGCATAGCGTTTTGCTGCTGTCATGATGCCATCCCATGTGGATGGCATGCCATCTTTACCCGTTAGGGTGCGGATGAGCTCTGGGTCATGTGCGCCCTGGATGAAGGCAGCGCGAACAAGATCTTCGCTGATATTGCCCAAACTTAGCTTCTTTGAGTTGAAGCGAGTGATGAAGTTTGGCAGAGATTCATCTTCCTCTCGTATGCATTTGAGGATTGTCCATTGCTCCTCGGTATACTTCCGTTGCTGGCTGAAGTGTTGGCTAAACTTCTGTTGGAAGTCTGCCCAGTCGTAGATGTGGTTGACCGGTAGACGATCAAACCAAGCTCTAGCAGCCCCAACAAGCGTCATTTGGAACATGTAGCACCACGTGGGTTCCGTCCAATTGCTGACGGTTGCCCCCGCTATGAACCTGTTCAAATGATCGTCTGGATCAGATAAACCGTCATATGTGCCTATGTTAGGCATTTGTTTGGCACTCTTTGGGGCGATTGCTTCCGCAATGTCCCTTGCAAACTTGGACATTCCTGCATTTGCAACGTTTGGTCTGAACGTTTTGGAGAAGTCTCGTGGACTTCCACCTGTGCTTTTTGGTTTGAAGGCTTGTCCAAAATGCCTTTTCGGTTGGGATTCCGTTTCCTTACGCTTCCCTTTTGCCCTATGGCGAGGGTTCGCGTCGGAGTCGGATTCCTCCGAGTCATCCTCCCAGTACTCGAATTCGTCGGCCTGTTGCACGGAACGCAAGCGTTCGTCCAACTCAGCCTGGAATTCCTTTTGTCGTGCCTCCGCCCATGCCTTAACTTCATCGAGAGTCTGGCGGGGGAGTCTTCGTTTCTCAAACTGGGTATCGATGGATCCCAGTAGGCGATCATTTACTGCACTTGCCCCAGCTTTGGTAAGTGGGGTAGTGTTCGTAAAATTTACTTCACTTGCTCCGGCTTCGGTAGCCGGGGTAGTGTTCGTAAAAACTGTGTTGCCGGTATTCCCCCTAGTAGCTGGGGTTGTGGTTACCGGATTTTCTCTAACCATCTTTGTAAAAGTTTGAAAAAACTGGAGAAAATTGTAGTTCTAGCTTTATGCACGGATGGCGCCAATGAAGAAACACTAACCGGACCCCGGGCAGATTACTGGTAACCTGGGGGTTAGATAGATGTTTCCCACGAGGGGTTAGGCCCTTGGAAGATGGTTCTTCTGATAACCTGCAAAACAGACACCGTGAGCTCGTCACTGAGAAGGGGGGGGGGGTTCCTCCTTGTGACCACCCTCCGGCGTGAGAATCAGACTAGATTGCTCTTTAAATATAAAAGTATATTAAGAGATTGCTAGAGCAGATATCAGGTGTATTATGATGATAATGTGATAATGTAATGTGTTGAGATGATCATACCATTTGGGGTATTTATAGCCGAAGGTAGGTTTCCAAGGAGGTATGGCCGGCTGCTACAGTGTTCCTGTTCATCAACAGTAGCCTACGCACGTGCCCTGCTGGTAGTTGGTGGGTAGGCAGCGGCTGATGGTGACCAGGCCTGCTGTGTACTATTCCCTTTCCACCAACTGCCGGCTATGCACGTGGTATGACAGTAGTTGGTGAGTAGGCAGCGGCTAATAGTGATACAGTACAGGAGCATGCTGCTCGCCATACTGTATCAGTGAGCTGTCGTATCTCTGATCAGATCTTTCGCCCATACCTCGTCAGGTACAGTAAAAGATCCTTCAGTATACGGACTGGCTTATTTGGGCGGGAGTATTCCCCCTCCCGCCTCTGTGCGGGATTGCTCCCGGCTTGGCTCATTCCTTCAGGTGACACTGAATGATCGAGAGCTAAGTGCCTTGTGCGTGTAGCCATGCTGCGCGGGTGGCCTTCCCTAATGGCTTGTATCCGAGGCTGCGGGGACAGGCGGAGTCCTTCACCATTGGGAGGCATTTCCTGCGGGACCAGCTTGCGTACTGCGCGTAAGGACGTCACGTCTCTGAGCATGGTTGGTTCTGCGGATCCAGTTGGTCTCTGCGCAGACTTCCCTGTTTAAGGTGAGTCTTGCGGGTCCAACTGGGCTCTGCTGGGACCTACCTCTTCAGTAACTATTATTATTAGTATTATTATTATTATTATTATTATTATTATATAATCATATTACTAAGTATATTTTGTTTTGTTGTTGTCCTTTAACTTTTATAATCATATGTCACATTTTATGTTTTAGAATTTGTACTATACTTCCATGTTATGAAAAGGTTATTGAAAGGAGGTATCAAGGGAGCGGTGTTTAAGCTGTGCGATATATATGCTTTAATATATAGGGCTAAAAGTTGAGTTGGTATTGTTTACGTGATGTGAAATCACTCCCTTAGGGGTGTCAACAGAGTTAAAAGCTATAGTCATTAATGTCTTAACGAGCGTGAAAATAGGTGAAGGGTGAGGGATTCGTAAATAGACGTTAGAGCTGCAAATGGGTTATGTGGAGTTACCGTGTATTAAAGCATACCATGTAACCTTATTGTTTGGAATATATGAAAAATTTACCGTTTATCTCGTTTTGGCATTTAAGTGTTTTAAAACACTTAGTATATACCTAAATGTTCAGATTTGTTGATGATTGATGATAAAAAAAAAAGTAAGAGAGACATAAAATACCAGACTAATAAGAAAAAAAAACATTAATATTGAAAAATTCAACAAAAATATTATATTAATAATTTAGTTGGAAATTTAATGAATGTTAGCTAAAATGAGAGACGCACGGGTTAGGTAACGAGTCAAAACATGTTTGGTCAAGTTGGGCTCATGTTAGTGCTTAAACCTGTCATTTACCAGACGTGTCTGTTTGGTTAAAGTCAAAGCGAATTACGATAAAGAAAGACCTGGTTGAAAGTTAAAGTTCACAAGCTATATAATTTTTTTATAGTGGCTATTGTCAGCGGGTTCAACAATGTAACGTTGTAGTGGACCCACCAAACTCATGCATTTATTTCTTACCAGAACAACCACCTTCTAAATAATCCATCATTCCTAATAAAAATCTACAAGTTTTGTCACTTGTCACTCCCGTATTAAATCTCACCATTTTTAACAAATTTATAATTGTAAATAATATTTACCATTCTTAAACTTTATGCTTCAAAATTTGTTAATTTAATATTTACTTCCTATTTTTTTTCCAAATATTTGATATTTATAATAATCTTTTACTTTAAAATTATTTTTAAAAAATATTGTACAACGACTGTGTATTAATAGTGTTTAATAGGTTTATTGTTTCTTGTATCGATTATTTATTAAATATTGTATTTTCAATAATTATCCGTATACAGACGGGTCTCAAATTAGTGAATCATAATTGCCACCGAGTGAGAAAATATAAAAATAGTACTTTGTAGTGTGAATACATGCATCTTTAGTGTGAAATACTTGCACACCCTTAGTGACGTAATAATCATAAATCTTAACATAAAAAGGAATATGCCATCATTTATCGTCACACTTGTATTGGTACGCGATGTTCACAATACGTTAAAATTGACCGAACCATCCAAATTGGTCAACAATTTTGGTTAATACACCTGACTTGACTTCGGAATTAACGTGCGAAGTTGAAACAAATTACTCTTTATTATTAACTTTTTTTTTTGGATTTGGAATGCGCATTTATGCATATATATAATATTTGTTATTTTAAAGAAATGAAACTCTTCAATTTAAATGTAACCGCCGTTAAAACCGAACCATTTATGGCTGGTTAGGCTGACCAAACCAACCCGTGTGGTTGGATGTGAGACAAAGACGTAGAGACATAGAGATTAGATGTGTGATCATTAAGAGGCAATCAAACAACCCGACCGTAAGTTTACTTGAGCATACATTTACTTAGTGAATGCAAGTAACGGCCATAACAAGTATGTTTGGTCAAAATTAGTCAAACCAACTGCTTTGGTCAAATTGGGGTCCAGTTTAACTATATCAAATAATAAAAAAAGAGAATTATTATTAATTCAATATACCAAAATGGAATTCAAATCAAACACCTAATCCATTTTCTTATTACTATCATCATCTTGCCTTTCAATATCATCAAAACATATATCGTCACCCTCCCAATTCTCACCACCAGAAGTCCTAAATTCCAAAACTCCGTCAACTCACCACCTCCCGCTCCGATTTCCGGCAACTCCGGAAAATCATAGTTTCCAATATCACTCCAAATAGCCTCTTGTTTAACCAAAATGTCATCAATCCCACCCGAAACCGGCTCCACTAAGTACTCGGCCACACCCGTCGGTTCAACCTCCAACACGTTTTTCCCTTTCGAATCATAATCTTCCGGTCGCGCACCCATTTCAATATTTCTTGATGACCCACCAACCGAAAGAGGATTCGGTTCCTCGTGTTGATGCTTAATAAACTTCCGAGGGGTCCTAGGAGACAAAATTTGAAGCGTTTGCTCGGCTTTTCCTCGTATAGAAGACACGAATGTCGGATTTTTAAACACTTCAGCCAAAAACGAGACCATTTGTTTGTTTTTATGCTCGGCTGCTTCGAGTTTTTGGTTTATTGATTCGATATATTGATGTGTTTCATGGTTTTCATTTTTTAATTGGATAACTTGTTGCATCATTTCGGATTTTTCTTTGTGTAATCTTTCCATCTCGGCTTCCATGGTGTTAGATTCTTCATTAGCTGAAATGTTGCTAGAAGATGTTGATTGATTCGGTCTACGCCTTTGAATGTTTTTCAGAAGGTAACGTTTTCCTCTTAAAAAGTTTCTATTCGCAAACTCCCATTTGTCCGGATCGATCTTGTGAAAGCCCTGAATCGAATCGCATAAACAATTAAAAACATAATGTGCAAGAAACTATACATCATCAAGAACAGATTCATTAAAATTTAAAAACCGCATTCAAACAAACAAACAAACGTACCGGTAAAATTCCAAGCTCGAAAAACTTTTCATGACATGTAAAGTATAGTATCCAGATAACATAGTAAACTTTTTGATACATATCTCTAAAACCGTTACAATTATGTGACATCTAGTAATTACTAATTACAGACAAATTTCCTTTAAAATTACATTGAAATCTATACATATGCCAAGAACATATACGGAATACGGATTACAAAGAATAATAAACATACATTTTTCTAAAAAAACAAAAAAAGCAGACATATAACAAAGTGATGTCCCCAAGATTTGGGGTTCAAAAGTGTGTGAAGCTAACATTTACCCACATATGTGTTAAGTTGTCGAACGAAGCTCGAGAAATTGTTGTGTTTGAAGTTTCTGGGCAAGATTATTCTGGAGAACTCGACCGGGTCCCACACGACAAAGCTCTGGCCGCTTCCACCCCACGAGATAATCGGGTCTAGTATCGGGTCGTCAATTAAATCGAAAGTTTTTGATAAAAAAGCTGGAATTGGTGTTTCATATAAACGCTCGAGCAGTTCAGGAATCATTTCCGTTTCTGCAACGGTCACCACTGTCGCATCTCCTGTCATCAATTTCCAATAAAAATATAAAAACATAGCAGAAAATGTAAAAAAACAAACAAAAAAATGTATCCAGTAAAATCTTACTTATAAAAAATGATTTGAATGAAATGAAAATATATAAATTTATAAAACAAAAATATGACAAACTGAGCAGAAAAGAGTAAACAAACAAAACAGACATACCTAGTAAATGGTCAACTTATTGAAGGGAAAAAAAGGTGATTTACCTAAAATGAAAATACTGAAATTTATAAAATAAAAATATGAAAAATACTGCAGAAAAAAGTAAATAAACTAACAAAACAAACACTAACTATCTAGTAAAATCTCATTTACTGAAAAAAAAAATGATTTGGAAATGAAAATACTGAAACTAATAATATGAAATATGAAAAACAGAGCAGAAAAGGGGTAGCTCGGCTCGTTTTGACTTACGAATGCTCGAGCTTGGCTTGTTTCAAGCTCTTTTCTAAAGCTCGAGCTTGGCTCATGAGTTGTCTCATTTATTATTTATTAATTAATTTATAAACATTTTTTTTACTTTTATATATATTTGAGAAAAACCTTAAACGAGCCTAGCTCGACTCGAGCTCGTGTAGTACCTTAAACGAGCCAAAGCTAGGCTCGAGCTCGCTGTGAACTGTTAACTTAAAAATACACAGGGTTCATTAAGGCTCGACGAGCCTAAACGAGTTTCCCATACACGGCTCGAGCTCGGGTTCAATAAATAAACGAGCTTTATTTGAGACTCAGGCTCGTTTCGAGCTCGAAAAACCTCAGCTTGTTTCAAATATTTTATTGATCCGACCTAAGCTCGGCTCGTTTGCACCCTTTACTGAAACTTACAAAAGCGACGACATACTTACCAAAGGCTGATGAAACCGGAAGCGGTTGCTGGATCGGAACCGGAAGAGGAGACCACCCAAGTGAAACCGGGTCGGATCCTACCGGAGAAGATGAAGAGGGAGGATCCATTGAAGATAAAAGATTGATTGAAATTGAAAATGAAAAAATGGTCGGTGAGAATGAGGATATTGAAGTATATATAGGTATGGAGTACAAATATCTTGTGATTATGGCGGTGGAGTCCATGGATGTTACTGGACAACATGTCAGCGTCGGAGCCGCCGACCATGGTACTTCTGTTCTGTTGTATTGTGTTTCTGTGTCAGATATTTTTTAGTTAACGTGGTTTGGGTGGGTTTGTCCAATCAGGTGTTAAGGATCTGAAGGTAATACGTGTGGGTCCGTGATTGGGAAGAGAATAAAAGAGAGTCAAAAGTTGAAAACCTTCCGTGTTAAGCAAAGGCTCTGGTTATTTATACACCCTTTGACTTATACACATCCACTTTCAAGTGTGTTTTATACGATAGTATAATCCCTATACGATCGTATGTAGGGTGTGTGGATAACCAAAGGGTGTATGAATAACATATCCCGCAAAGACCTGATGCCAGTTTATTTTCTATTTTTTAAATTATGATTAAGTTAAAATCTAACATAATATAAATAAAGAAGAAAATTTTGAATTGAGTTTAAGCTCTTTAAACAAGTCAAAGTTGAAAATAGTCAAATACCCAGTTAAGTTGAAAAACTCATTGGTTAAAGTGGCCTCATTTACAAACTGAGCTATATCATTGTTTTTAAGAAAAACCGGGTATTAGGGAAAATTAAAGAAGATATTTGTGTTACATGCAATAAATTTCTTACGATCGAAACTTTGTACTCATATAGTTACAACTTCTTTTATAAAATTTGAGTTGCTTTAATTATAAAGGATATAGGATTTACAAAACTGCATTGACTCTTCAGACAAGGGGACATGCATGTCATGAAGCACCGGTCACATGCATGGCAGATGATTCGATATAGATTGTGGTTAGAAAAGTTTGGGTGTGAAAGATCAAGAATGAGTGAGTTCTCCCTTGTTGATTTATGTATGCAAGAACCCTAATTAACAATTGTAATTTACCTTCAATAATTTCTTTTTTCTTTGAGTGTTCTATGATTGTTTGATGAGTTATCAAGTAGTTGATTGCAAATTAAAATAGTCCTAAAATAAAAGTGTATTGTTTATCTTAAAATCATTGTAAAGACCATTGTAGAATAACTGTATATTAATAGTGTTTGATAGTTTTATTGGTTTTTTGGACATCAATTATTTCTTAAATATACTATTTTCATAAACTACATGTGTAATACACGGATTTCAGACTAGTATGTACATATAACAGTCTAATAATATGTTATAAGTCCTTGTCCTATCTTTAGTTTGCGCCTTTTCATTTATCTAATAATGTAAATTTTCATTACAAATATTCTAATATATGAAAGTTAGTTAGCCATGTTCAGTTGAGACATGCAGGATTAACCGGGACTCAAACTTGATCAGTCATCCTAGTGTGATTCCTAATGTTTTATATAGCTCTAGTAGTCTAGAAAGTTCGTGGTTCGAATTGAAAAAATAATAATAAAATTAGATACATATCTTGTTAAAGAAAAACGACGTTCAAACCATCTAGTAGGTTGAAACTAGATGATAAATACAATGATTGTCCAAAGTTCTTAAGTTTCTTACTACATTCATACGCCGGAAACAAAAGTAATAACTAACATTGGTCAACTCGACTGCGACTGAGATGTCAATGCAAACCAAGTGACATATTGCATTCCAATTGAGATTTCACTATCACACCAAGTGATATGTTGTATTTCAAAATTAACACAATTGAAATTTTAATTCGAACTCAAAAAAGAGGTCCCAACTCCTAACAGCTAAAAATCTTACCCATCATTTCCTAAATCTTACCCATCAGGCCATCACCTATTCACCTATACATTTCCTAAATTCCATATAATACCCATACAAATCCAATATAAATTTAGATCCAAACACGGCCCACTTCAACATTGAATTGGGCTAAATGCGTTGTGGCTCTTTTAACTAGAGGTGCACAAAAAACTCGAACCCGGAACCGGACCCGGAAAAAATTACCCTTAACCGGTTTTTTATACCTGGGTTTTTAATACCCGAACACGTACCCGACCCTACCTGTAGGGTACGGATAGGGTATGCATTTTAGTACCAAAACCCGTACCCGAAACCGGGCCCGTTTTATACCCGGTAATACTCGAAACCCGGAACCGGTTACATACCCGAAACCGGGTTTTTTCAATACCTGAAACCGGGTTTTTCAAATACCCGATCTATACCCGAAAAATACTTGAAAAATACCCGAAAATACACCTAAAATTTGTAACCCCTTAAAATAATCCAATCTATACCCGGAAAAAAACCCCAAAAAACCCAAAAAAAGGGTTTTTTCAATACCCGAAAATAGGATATTCAAATACCCGGTTTTAGAATACCCGGTTCCATACCCGACCCGAACCCGATGCATAGGGTATGGTTTTTAGAGACAATACCCGGACCCGAACACGACCTGGGTATTACCAATACCCGATTTTCCAATACCCGGTCATACCCGAACCCAGTTCCATACCCGAACCCGGGTATATGGAAAACCCGGTTTGTGCACCTATACTTTTAACAAGGTTTTTATTTATAACGTATAAAAAATATTAAGTATTATTTAAATTAAGTATAAAAATATTAGGGTTTTTAAGTATTCATTTATTTCCTCTTAAATTCTTCCTATCCGTTCGTTACATGTCTATATATCTTGATAGTGTTACATCACATGACCGTTGATATTAAAACCTAACTCACTTGATAGAACCTTCGTCCTAATATCAAATTAGACACGTAAAATCACTTACTTTGCATGATTCAACATTGTGCACATCTTAAAAAAGTGTGTGTATAGCATTCTCTATTTAATATCTTAAAATCCCACCCAAACTCAACTCATTAGTAACAAATTAATATGGCATTCTCCGATATCTCACTTCTAATTACTCTATGCATTCTCTTCCCAATCTTCACCCTAATTATCTTCCTCAAACTCATCGTCCGGCCCCACTCCGCAAAAATCCCAATCAAATCGCGCCACGTATTCATCACGGGCGGGTCCAGCGGCATCGGCTTGGCATTAGCTCGCCAAGCCGCTGCCGAAGGTGCTCGCGTGACTATCTTAGCTCGTAACCTCGAGAAGCTCAAGGAAGCCAAAAGCTATATCCGGGTGGAAACCGGAATAGATGTTAATATTGTGAGCGCGGATGTATGTGACGTTGAAGCAATTAAAAAAGCAGTTGAAAGTGCCGGTCCTATTGATGTTTTGATATGTAATCAAGGCATTTTTCCATCTAACAAGGTTGAGAATCTGGATATCAAAGATATTAAACGTACGATTGATGTTAATTTGTTCGGGACTTTTAATATGGTTAAGGCCGCGTTGCCGGGAATGAAGAACCGGAGTGATCGGAAGCCGGTTTCTATCGCACTCATGTCATCTCAGTCCGGTCAGGTATGTATGTTTGTTTGTGTTTGTTATGTGTTCTTCAAGCTACGTGAGTGTTAGATGAGGACAAACCTAGCTTATATGATCTATATTAGATATGACAATAAATGAAATGAGCTAGGTCTGGTTAGGTAGGCTCGTGCTCGACCCGTTTACAAATTAAGCCGAGCTGGATTGACTCGTTTATCTTAATAAAGCATAATATTTAGCTTAAATTAGGCTTGTGTAAATATCGAGCAAGCCAGCTTGTTAATATTTATTTTTTGTTTTTTTTACATAAGTTGATGCATCATGTATGTAAAAGGTAAAATAATATTTTTAACATATATTGCATATATTAAATTTTGGTTATAACTATACATATATCAAAATGGGCTTTAATTTAGACAAGTTAACGAGCGAGCTTACCTTGCCTCTGGTTCAGCTCGTTTACAACCCAAGAGAGAACACTTTAAAAAACACTATGGCTGCTTCTAATGAGGTCCAGCTAAACAAACCCTTTAAAAGAGAAAAGTACCAATAAAAATAGAATACATTCTACTAGTAAAATAGAAGTTAGTAGAGCACAGATCGGTGTACATGACCGTAACTAGTTTGGGGTGTGCCAACAAGGTCAAAACCCACGTATGACAATACGCAGGTCGGGTGTGGAACTGGGTTTTGAAGAGAAAGTCATGATATATATATATTTTTTGGTTCTCGTCATTTTTTTTGGGTTTTGATCGGTTCAGGCCGAGTATAATGAGGTGGAACTAGTTTCGATTAATACGGTATGGAACAGATAATTAACTGAGTACTGACGGGTAGGGTCGGGTACTGAGGAATTGACTTTTTTAATGCCCGGTTTCAGGTAAGGTTTAATGCTCGGGTTTTATTTTTCGCGCCTATGCAGAAAGTGGCTTATTGTTACAAGTCCTCCTAGTCGGCTTTAATGCCATATGTCTTTGCTTATTTGATTGGATTTGATTTAAAACCAATCCTTCATTGGTCATATTATCCAACAAACATTATCTTAGGCACTTTTGTGCAGCTACTTATACCTTTTATACCTTTTGTGGGCTTCTTGTGCATCTTGTGTTCTAAGTTCCGTACATGTTAGTTTGTTTATGCTTTGAAGGATTATTATGCTTCTTGATGCACGTTTCAATAACAGGTGGGCATCTACGGTTACACTGTTTATTCCGCTAGTAAGTATGGCCTAAGGGGTTTGGCAGAAGCACTGCAACAAGAAGTTATCGCCCATGACATTCATGTTTCACTTGTATTTCCCCCGGACACGAAAACACTTAGTTATGAAGAAGGTCAAGATTTGTTCTTATAGAGCGCAGCCATGACATTTAAAACCATTACCGTCTACAAAGACTAAAACACGTATAAACATGCATAGTCAGTTATTGCATCATATTTCAACAATCCTTTAAAAACACTGATAAACATCCTTAAAAAATTCTTTATATTTCCATATTATGATCACTTTTTACATTTAGTTTTCTTAGTCAAACTATTTGCTATAGTAGATAAAACTTATTTATAAAGAAAGTCGTCGTTCTAAAAAAAAAGATAAAATTATTTATTTAATAAAATTTTAGTTAACATATTATAATAAATAAAAACTTTGTTAATAAACAATGAAGCCACCATCACGCTCACATGTAGCCAGTGTTGTAAAAATCGCTAGTCGCTAGTCGCGCGGTGGGATGGGACTAGCGATTAATCGGGATTAATCGAGATTAATCAGATTGGACTTTAATGCATAATTTTCAATTTTTTATATAAAGGCACACATTTTTATATATAATTTTTAGTTTAATACATTGATAAACACATTTTGGTTAGAAATTGGCTGAAATCTCGCTGGAAACCGTCGGTTTTTGATGGAATCTCGCCCAAAATCACAGATTTTGGTCGGAATCTTGCCGAAAATCGCATATTTTGGTTGGAATCTAGCTGGAAACCGCCGATTTTAGCCGAATTTAACCATTGACCGATTAATTGGCCAATTAGCCCAATATTAATTAGTGAAGTGGAGACTAGTGATTAATCGAGAATTAATTAGCGCCTAGTCGGAATTTTTGCAACACTGCATTTAGCCCTTGAACTAAATTTTGTTTTTAATTAATGGGAGCCACCATCACGTCCGCATGTAGCCCTCGAACTAAATTTTGTTTTTAATTAATGGGAGAGACCATAAAGTTCACAAGTAACCCTTGTACTAAATTTTGTTTTTAATTAATGGGCGCCACCATCACGTTCACATGTAGCCCTTGAACTAAATTTTGTAGAGGTGGAGGGGGTGCCACTCCACCTGCACCTCAACCATTAACCATCCTCCCTACCACAACACTCCCTGGCGTCATCCACCTCCCCCCTCTTTCGCTAACCTACTAATGCCCAACGGGTCACAAAGGCGGGATATATCGCCATTTCAGCAAATCACCTTTTTTTGTTTGTTTTTTTTAATATCTTGGCTATTTAGTCCCCTCCATAACACTTATTTTTCGGGTTGGTTAGTTAATGCCCCACTGCCTACGTGACAATAACGTGGTGACACGTTTTTGTTAACTAACCTCCTTCCACAACACTCGGTCTTTTAGAACCCTCCATACATGCCTTGTAAGGGTGGTTGCCACATTTGATGCATGCATGAACACAAACCCTCTAATGGATCTAACATAAGATATTATGATAATTGTTCATGGTTGTTGCAGAGGCAAAGAAAAGGCTACCATTGACAAAAATCATAGCAGCATCCTCTAGTACAATGCAGGTTGATGAGGTGGCAAAAAAAGCCTTAAATGGAATTAAATCTGGATCTTTCTTTGTTTTCTGCAACTTTAAAGGATTCATGTTGTCGATTGCAACCGCGGGTGTCTCTCCACAGAGATCATATCTCAAAGCGTTTGTTGAGGTTATTTTTGCTGGTGCAGCACGTATTGTGGCTTTGTGTCATCTTTGGTCATGGTATGGTAGCATTGAGAAGTGGCATGCCAAGAGAAACAATAAATAATGTTTTTAAAGAACCGAAGAATTGAATCCTGTTGAAGAAATTGGAATAAGAAGTTATTTTTGTATTAGAATTTGTTAGTCTTTGAATTTCGTGAATGTAACACGAGGTGTTTATGTTTCGGGGCATTGGAATACATGTTGAAATATTGTTTACTAGTAGAAAATGGCTACTGCTGTCTGCTGAAATTCTAAAAAGCATATAAACCATTCAAATTGTAACATCCAAAACGACGTCGAAAAAAAGATGCCCGGTTCAAATGATCAACTTACTCTTTGGCTGTTATTTTTATTGGCTTGTTGAGATTGTGGACTAGCTAGGATTGCAATTTTGAACCAGTGAACGATGGAGCATTATTGAATATTGAGTGATGAGTGATTTTGGGACATTGGTTATCAGATTAAGCATTAAGGGATTAGATGGCCGTCTTCGAAAATCCCTTAAAATTTTAGGGCATGGGATGATTATAAAAAACGGGCCTTTAAAATCGACTTCTCAATTATGTAATAAATAATTTGACAATTTTACTAATAAGATTGTTTTTCAAAAACGCAAAACAAACAAATAATAATAAAATTGTTACTAAAATGGTTCATATGAAACAAATGAAAGCTTTTTTCTATTAAAAAGAATAATAATTGTGGGAATTATACACATGACCTTTATTTCCATAGTCCAGAAATATTTTCATTCAACCAAATAGTCATTTTATAGGTGTGTGTATTAAAATAAAACTATATATAAAATATAAATTTTGTTTTTAACAATTATAGGCCTCTTTGAAAAGTGGGTTTGGGTTCGTCGCCCTCCTCTTAAGCAGGGCCTGATTAGACCCTTAAATTTTAAGTTGGAACGTATACTCTTTTTTAAAATTTAAAAGTCTTCTATACATATTTTTAATTAGTATAATATATAAAACAAATACATTACTTAGAATTCAAATTTCAAATCCAATAGAATTGAAAATCATAAATTCAATATTCGATTATTGAGAGCGAATCTTATTGAACCGAATTAGAATTTTTGAAAACCGAATTCTTTCTAGTTTTTCGATCATGATTCAAATATTGAACCCCCACCCGCTAATTACGTGAAACTTCTATTCTAATATAACATCTGTTAAATAAATGGAACTTGCTTCTCATAGTCACGTAATCCATGCACGATGCACCTCTAGTACTCTAAGCTTAATCCAAGAGGGCATCGATCGCGGGGTCTGCTCTCTCTGCATGATTTCCTTTCCTTCTTTTGTCCATGCATACCATTAGTTACTTTGTTTGCAAACAAGCTGTTGTGAGTTACTCGAGCTCATATCGATAAAAAACTCGAAACAAGCCGAGCTTTTTCGAGCTTTTGTATTTACAAGTTTTATCTCTTTTGAACTTCTCCGTATTAGTTTCATGGTACACAATCAAGCTCGAGCCACAGTTAGGCTCCTGTAAGAATTTTCTCAAGATATATAAAAATAACTAAAAACGTATATAAATTAAATAGAAAATAATGAATGAGTCACGTCCAAACTTGAAAAAACAACTCACGAATCTGGCTAAAGCTTTATAAAAAGAGCTCGAAACGAACCGAGCTCAAGCTCAGGTAAGTCAAACGAGCCAACCTCAGGCTCGACCATTTACATCCCAGGTCTAAATGCATGATAATACCTTAATCCTAATCTCTTAATTTCTTTGTGGTTGTAAACATGTAAACTCTTCTCATATTCTTCTTGATATTGCTAGATACTTAGATCACATGACGTTTGGTATAAAAAGATTAGCTACAAGTAAAATCATTTACCTTGCATGGTTCAGCATTGTGCACATCTTTTAAGTATGTATATAACATTCTCTCTGTAGTACTTTAAATCCCACACAAACTCTACTCTCTTTACCATCAAACATGCCAGTCTCCGATCTCTCACTTCTTGATCTCTGCATTCTCCTCCCAATCTTCATCCTACTCTTCCTCAAACTCATCGTCCGGCCGCACTCCGTAAACATCCAGATCAAATCGCGCCATGTATTCATCACGGGCGGATCCAGAGGCATCGGCTTGGAGCTAGCTCGCCAAGCCGCTGCCGAAGGTGCTCGTGTGACCATTTTAGCTCGTAACCTCGAGAGGCTCGAGCCAGCCAAAAACTATATCCGGGTTTCGACCGGAATAGATGTTAATATTGTGAGCGCGGATGCATGTGACTTTAAAGCAGTTAAAGAAGCAGTTGACAGTGCTGGTCCTATTGATGTTTTGATTTGTAATCATGGCATTTATTCAAGTAATGTGGTTGAGAATCTGGATATCAAGGAGATTAAGAGTATCATTAGTATCAACTTGGTTGGGACTTTTAATGTGGTTAAGGCAGCGATGCCGGGAATGAAGAATCGGAGTGATCGGAAGCCGGTTTCAATCGTACTCATGTCATCTCAGTCCGGTCAGGTATGCATGTTTGTATTTGTTACGTGTTCTTCGAGCTTTGTGAGTGTTAGATGAGAGCAAACCTTATATCTACATTAGATAAGGCTATAAACAGAGTGAGCCAGGCCAGGCTGGGCTCGTGCTCGGCTCGTTTTCAAACTAAGCCAAGCTAGCTTGACTCATTTATCTTAATAAGACGAAAAGTTTCCTTTAAACTGGGCTCGTTAAAATATCGAGCACACCTTGTTAATTTTTAGTTTTTAATTTTTTTTGTTTTGTACACAAGTTGATGTATATAAAAGGCAAAATAATATTTTTAATATATGCTATATATATATATATATATATATATATTAAAATTCAGGCTTTAATTTAAACAAGCCAACAAACGACCTTATGGGTTGTCTTGGGCTTGGTTTGCTTACAAACCAAGCTTGAAACAACGTAAGGTCGTTAGTTGAAAACCCCTCTAAGAGGACGCCCTTTTTAAAGTTTTAATTAATAAATATAAGAATAACATAAAATGCATTCCACTAGTAAAATAGAAATTAATGGAGCACAAACCGGGTATATGACCATAAGTAGTTCCGGGTGTGGTCAACAAGGTCAAAAGCCGGGTTTGACAATAAGCAGGTCGGCTATGGAATTAGGTTTTGAAGAGAAAGTGATACGATTTTTCGGTTCCTTATACCTTTTGTGGGCTTCTTGTGTTCAAAGTTCCGTACATGTTAGTTTGTTTATGCATTGAAGGATTATTATGTTCCTTGATGCACATCTGTAATAACAGGTTGGCATCTATGGTTATAGTGCTTATTCCGCTAGTAAGTATGGCCTAAGGGGCTTGGCAGAAGCACTTCAGCAAGAAGTTATCGCCCATGACATTTATATTTCCCTTGTATTTCCCCCGGACACCGAAACACTTAGTTATATAGAAGGTCAAGATTTGTTTATATAGATCACAACCTTGAAATTTATTTCTATTACCATTTATAAAGACTAATTAAACACGTATAAACGCGCTAGTTAGTTGTCTCATCATCTTTCCAATAATTCTTCAAAAATACCTATTTTTCATCCAACAAGCATCCCTAATAAATTTTTTACATTTCCACATTATCAACACTTTTTACATTTAGTTTTCATAGTGAAACTATTTGCTATACTAGATAAAGTTATTTAATAAAGTTTTAGTTAACTTATTATAATAAACAAAAATTTTGATAGTAAACATGGTTTTTGTTAAGTAACCCATTTACAATTTAAAATGATTTAAAACAAAAAAATAAATGTTATGTACAACTTGTTAAGTTTATGATAAAGGTTTATGGTTGTTGCAGAGCAAAAGAAAAGGCTACCATTGACAAGCTTGATAGCAGCATCTTCTAGTATAATGCAGACTGATCAGGTGGCAAAGAAGGCATTAAATGGGATTAAATGCGGATCTTTCTTTGTTTTCTGCAACTTTAAAGGATTATTGTTGTATATTGGAACCGCGGGTGTCTCTCCACAAAGATCATATCTGATGGCGTTTGTTGAGGTTGTTTTTGCTGGTGTAGCACGTTTTGTGGGTTTGTGTTATTTGTGGTTGTGGTATCGTAGCATTGAGAAATGGCATGCCAAGAGAAACATTAAACAATGTTTTTGAAAGAACTTAACGCATTGTTTCCATTCTGAAGCATCAAAATATATATTGAAATATTATTAATTGTTTTTTTTAAATGGCTGCTATATAAAATCTATAAAAACAAATAAATCATTTCAAGTTGCAACATTCAAAACGTTAAAGAAAGAGATGTGCTTTGCGGTTGTTGGTTGTTGCCTTGTAGATATTGTCGAATCGTTACTCGTTAGGCAGAGAACTATTTGGCGTCTAGCCAATGTTTTAAACACCGGTTTAAACCGACTGGTTCAACCAGTCAAACCGGATTTCACCCAATAGCCTGGTATTTTGTACCCGGGTTATTCGAGCGGTTTCATGGAACATCGCATTGGCCGGTTTTCATTCAAAACTAGTTTATATCAAAAAACTGGTTTTAAAGCTCACCAGATTTTTTATGTTACAAGCCCAAATTTTTTTACAATTAGTTTTAACCAAGGGTAACATTTAACTAACGACGTTTCCATCATCCTTTGGCCTTCACCCTTCACGATCGGCGAGTGAGAGAACCGAATAAACAAGAAATGCATGCCATAATCGATTAAACAAGAAGTCAAGAACTGCTAATATGCTATTGAAGCTTCAATCCCAAGCTCACCAGATTTTTTATGCTACAATCCCAGATTGATACATATTTTTTAGGAGTTTTTCTTTATTTGAATTTGTACACATGTGTATAAAGAAGAACACGTGTTTGCATATATGTACGCACGTGTTTAAAATTAAAAGAAAATTATTACACACATATGTATAACTTAACAAAATTAACTACTAGAAAATAGGGCTAATGCAACTTATTAGAAGCAACTTTTTTCAAATGAGTTACGTTTGACTCTAATGCTACTTCGATGAACACGAAAGTTGCACTAGAAGATTTAATGCAACATTTTTCATAAAAGGTTGCAAAATTATACTGAATTTGCAACCTTTTTATTGAAATGTTGCGTATTTTACTAAAAGAGCAACCTTTTTCTTCATATGTTGCATTAAGAAAAATTAAATGCAACTTTTATTTTAAAAGGTTGCATTGTTAGTAGTTGAATGTAATTCTAGTCAAAACGTTTTTGATAAATCAATATAAATTTTATAATTTTAAATAAATAAAATATTTTTGTTACTAACTAATAAAAACTGTTTTGAATGGTTTACTCTAGCTTGCAGTTGAGTAGTTGCTTTGTTTTGGCCCGTTTACTTTTAACTCGATGAACCCCAATGTTTCATGAAACAATTCGCCCTTCCTTATTAATTAACTACATGAAATTCCAGCATGTACCTAACACAAAATTCATGGCTTTGGGTTTGCTATAAACACGCTCGGATTATTTTGGGGGCAACCCGTGAACTCGTTTAGCTAAACAGGTTGCGTGTTGAACAGTTTAACCTGTTTAATTTTTTATCTTATTTTTGTAAAATGATTTTTATGTAATAAATGAAAGTTCATTATGTGCTTTGACTACTTTGAATCGACATGTTTCATCCGTTTTGACCCGTGACCCGACCCCTCCAACCTGACCCGTTTCCCGGTCCTAAACCGAACCCTCAAAAACTAAAACATAAAACGCAGGAACTGTTGGTACTCCAACTACAATTTGAATTGACTTAGGTGGGCAACTGTAAAGTTTTATAAAATAAAGATCACATGAAGCTTGCACTTTGGCAGTGAAATCATCTAATAGTTAACAGATGCAAGTAGGGGTTTTTTTTCGTTAAGAAATTTAATAAAAAGATTTGAATGATTTTTATAATTGTTGCTTTATAAAACCTTTTTAGTTAAAATCTCATAATTTGTGATATTTTTCTAGAAAGATACGAGGAAGCAGCCATTACGCAAAAGGAAGCACATGCACACATGGGTCTACCACCACAAGGAAGAGGTCGAAATGGGAATATCGAGCCCACTAGAGGAAACTAAACGAAGACAATGAATTACCAAAGGAAGATGATTTAATGCCTTAACGGGTCAAAAAGTTAAAAGCCGGAAGTGAACTATCTTTGTTTTTAATTATTTTTTTATCTATTTTTTTTTCTAGTTTTTATGATGGATCTTTGTAATATTTTCAAGTTTCTAATATATATACACTTTTATGTTATTTAATTATATATTACCATCTTGTTTTAATGCAAAAAATATTGAGTTTGAAGTCAAAAAAATAGTGCAGCCCCGAAAAGCAAACAGCACTACACAGGTTTTGCACTACAGGCAAGACCGGGATTTTTAATGCCCTATCCCAGGTTTTGTAAATACCCAAAAACTGGGTATAACCGGGTATTACCGTTGGGATGTGCAGGTTTTCAAATCAGCCCGTTAGAAACGGATGTATAGCTGTTAGAGACTATTTTTTTGACCTTTTTTTTTAATGTCTGCTACACCCCTATACTTGATCTGGATAGACATCTTTCTCTTGTAAATGATCTGGGATTGAAACTCGTATACGCTATCAACACACATGTGCATGCAGATCATGTCACTGGGAGTGGGCTGATCAAGAAGGTATAATAAAACAGACTTCACAATGTTTACTCTTTTTTATCAATAACTAAATCTGAAGATCATATTTGACATGATCATTGCAGTCCAAAGTTCCCGGTGTCAAGTCTATCATTTCCAAAGCAAGCAAAGCATCAGCTGATATTCTTGTTGAAGCTGGTGACAAGATTCAGTTTGGTGATCTTTATTTGGAGGTATGAAAACATAAAAATTAAGACTTCAACTAAAATATTTACAACTGATTAATTATTATCATGTTTTACTTCAGGTTCGTGAAACACCGGGGCGTACAGTTGGTTGTGCTACTTATGCTACTGGTGATAGACCTGACAAATGCCAATCATAAATCTCATCTAAGGATGACAATGAAATCTAAATCCGATGGGAAAACCTGAAACCCGAAACATTTGGGACGGGTAACACCCGCCCCATTCACGGGTAACACCCGTCCCATTCGAGTTGTAGATTGCTGAAAATAGAATTTCAATAGAAAAATCCATGAACGGTACGGTTAGCACTTGACACCAAATATGTTTCTTTTATTTTAATAGTATTTTGACTTCCTATCATTAACTACGGTTGCATAGAAAAGGTAAAGCTTAGTTATGTTTGTCAGACCCCGCTAAAAACCGGACGAGTTTTTAGCCGGGTATAACCGAAACCCATGGATGTACCCGATACTCAACAAATACCCCTTTGGGACGGGCTTTCATAATTGGGTCCGGGTTTGGGATTACCTAAACTCATCCCAAACCCTACCCATTACCATTGAGTGATGAAAAGTTGCAGCATCATTGCTATTTTATTCACTTATCTTGTTTCTATACACAAAAAAAAGGAAAAAAATAATACAAATGCAGAGTTTTGAACTTGAGAAGCTCTAAACAAATAACAAAGAACCTACCAACTACACTAGCAGCTACCTTTGATTTCGCTCCTAAAAGCTTGTTTTTATAGTTAGATATATATACTAGCGGGGTCTTAACGGTTTTAACACAACCCCGCCAAACCCTTTAATCCATGATCATGAAGAAACACTAAGTGACCCCTGGCAGATTATGGGTAATCTGGGGGCTAAGTAATGTTTCCCACGAAGGTTAGGTCCAGCAGAGTAAGTTGTACTTCAAGGAACCTGCAAAACAGACACCGTAAGCTCGTCACTGAGAAGGGGGGGGTTCCTCCTTGTGACCACCCTCCGGCGTGAGAATCAGTCTATATTGCTCTTTAAATATAAAAGTATATGAATACTATTAGAGCAATTATCAAGTAAGTTATACGAGATAGTAGATTATGAAATGATAATACCATTTGCTGTCTTTTATAGCCGAAGGTGGGTTTCCAAGGGGTTTAGCCGGCCCAACACGCTACCAACTGTAACCTATGCACGTGCCCTACCTGTGAGTGGTGGATAGGTAGCGGCTGACACAGAGCAGGCGTGCCGTGCACTCTTCGTCTTCTACCAACTGCAGGCTAGGCACGTGGTCTGGCAGGAGTTGGTGGGCAGGCGGCGGCTATTGGTCACAGTGCTGTGGCGTGCTGTCTGCCACGCTGCTGTCAGTGAGCTGTCGCATTCTTGGTCAGATCTTTTGTCTTTACCTCGTCAGGTATCACGCAAAAGATCCTCCATACAGACTGGCCCATTTTGGCGGGAGTTTTCCCCCTCCCGCCTCTGCTCATTCTTTCAGGTGACACTGAATATTTGTAAGTGTTAAGCCTTATGCGTGTAGCTATGCTGTGCGGGTAGCCTTCCCTGATGGCTTGTATCCGCAACTGCGGGAACAGGCGGGTTACTTTACCATTGGGAGGCTTTTCCCTGCGTATGCAGCTTGCATACTGCGCGTAGGCTTCTCTGAGCATGGTGGGTCCTGCGGGAGTAGATGGTCTTTGCGCAGACATCCCTGTTCAAGGTGAGTCATGCGGGACCAACTGAGCCCTGCTGGGACCTACCTCTTCAAGTCCCCCCAGTCCAATGTTCTTTTCACGAATGTCTAATAAAGTGAGGTGAACTTTTGGACTTAAGCAAAGGGTTTTGAAAAGGGGTTTTTGTAAGGTTTTCCATGGGGGTTCTTCCCGCGGAAGTCCTTGTCACTTGCAGAAATTCCCGAGTTTCCTGCTTGGTCTTTGGGTATGATGCGGGTAGGTCTGTAACCTCCTCGCAAGTCAGGAGCATTGAGTCTTAGTTGTGCGGATTCTCCCTGTGGTTCTGGTAGTTTTTTGAACATAGTGATCAATTATGTTTAAACCACCAATTCCATCTTGGAGCCTCAAACAACGTAGTACTCGATGTTCCCGCTATGCGGGGATATTATTTCCGTTTTCACAAGCATTGCCCAGAAGATCCTTCCTGGTTTCAATTCTCAGCGGGTGCTAGGTATGTGAAGGGTTTTGCCTTTACACTGTACCTGCATCCGTCTTATGGTTACTTTACTTCCAAGGTATTCCTGGCGTCCATTCCCTGCGGGTGCTAGGTATGTGAAGGGTTTTGCCTTTACACTGTACCCGCACCCGTCTTATGGTTACTTGGTTGCCAAATATTTTGGCTTCAATTCCCTGCGGGTGTTAGGTATGTGAAGGGTTTTGCCTTTACACTGTACCCACACCCGGCTTATGGTTACTTGTTTGCCAAGGTAAGGGGTATTTTCCCGCTTACTTTTTTGAACCTTAGTCTTCAAAAAATTTTTTAAATTTTGAAATTTGAAGAGTTGGTGGATGGATAACAACCCAATACCTCAAACGTCGTGCGACGGTTTCTTCTGACTGTGTCAGGACGTGCCAGAAGTTATGGCGACATGACATTATGTGGTCATTCCAGTTGCTTTTTCAGGCGCGTGGGCACGGGATTCCGGGCGCGTAGCCGCGAAATCTCTGGCACACGTCCTTTTGACAGCTGTTGCCAGCTTGCCTTTGCCACGTGTCATAGTTTCATTGCCCCTTTGACTTCTCTCTCTTCCGTATTAATTTCATCGCATTAATTGCGATTACTATATAAAGGGGGAGAGGGTTATTTGCAATTCACACTTTCCACTTTCATCTCTTCTTCTCCAGTAATTTCCGGCGAATTTCTCTTTTCAGTAAAGCATTACTCTGAAATCTCTTCTTTCTTCCACCATGCCTTCTCATGATGCTGATGACCAGAAGACTGCTGGCGAATGCCAGTGCTCTCTTCCTGTCGATCTGTACCAGTATATTGTCAGGAAGTTCATGCTCGAGTCTCTCGAGCCTGAGTTTCCTGAACCCCACCATACTGTGTACGATGCCCCTAGTGGCAAGATCGGGGTTTATGCTGCATTCTTTGTCTACGGAAACCTTAGGTTTCCGTTGACAAAGTTTGTGTACCGTGTTCTGGAGAGGCACGGTGTGCACCTGACAGAGGTGCACCCCATGGCCATTGCCAAGGTCCGGCACTTTGAGTGGGTGTGCCGGATACTGGGCCTTGAGCCCCTCGTTGACCGTCTGATGACCTTCTACACTTGGAGGTGCATCCAGGGGTGGTACACTCTTACAACCCGTATCAAGGGTTTAAAGATTTGTACCACCGAGCGGAGTCTTCGCTCGTGGAGAAGAGAGTTCTTCTTCATATCCGCTCGCGCCATCCCCATCGCCATGAAGTTCAAGAATGGCCAGGCGCTTCCGAACCTTCCCGCCCTCAACTACGAGGAGGCGGAATGGTTCTCGAAGATATCCCGGGTCCAGTCCCCGGTTTTCCGTTTTCCGGAGTCGGCGATGGTGATGCTGGGGATGAGCCGGGTGTGGAAGGCGGCGAATGCGGATAAGGTTCCGATCGTCCTTGAATATGGTTCGAACTCTGTCCCTTATGGTACGTCTTGTTTCATTTTGCTGACTTCGATTTTTTCTAACTTTCTTGTTGATTTCAGAGGGGAACGATCTTCAGTCGCTCCTGAACCCGCGGGAGGAAGATGGTCCCGCGCGGATGGGTACTCGTGCTCTGGACGAGAACGAGTTGCCCATCTTAGAGCAGACCGCAGGTCGGTTCGTGGAGGTTTACCCGCCAGGCCAAGAGATCCTGAGCCACCGACGGCCAGGTAAGCCTATCTTCTACCCTGAACCTCTCAATGCTGTGCCTGCTGCTGGAGTTGACATTTCTTCTTCTGAGGAATCCGCAGAAGGTCCTCCACTGGTGCGGAAGAAAAAGGCTGCCGTCGGGAAAGGCAAGGAGAAGGTGGCCTCTACGGCCGACCCGGTAGTCCTATCTGACTCGGAGTCAGATAGTGCAGAGGTGGCGGGGGAGCCCGGTGGTGAGGAGACCACCGCTCCGGAGGCTGTAGCTGTTACCTCCGGGGAGGCAGCGACGACGACGGTTACCGGTGTCAAGAGGCCGGCTCCATCGGGTTCGCCCCCGCTCGTCCGTACGTTCAAGCTCAAGAAACCCCGTAAGTGCCCCCATAATTCTTGTCTAGATTTGTTGTTTCAAATAAATTTTTCTAACACTTTTGCTTGTGCAGGTGTGGATGTTGACGCATTCCAGGGTGGAGTTGGAGCAAGTATTCCCCCGCCAATGAGGGAAGGCTCGGTCAGCCTTCCCGAGGCGTCGACCCAGGCGTCTGTGCCTGCTTCCGCTGGTTCCAGCCTTCCTGAGGCTGTTCCAGCTGAGAAGTTGTCTCCGCCGGCCGTGAGTGCAATTTTTACAGCATCTTTCACGGAGCCGGCGGTTACTGTTGCTGAGGAGGTGGCGCCAACAATGGCTACCACAGCGGCTGCCACTATACCTGCGCCACCGGCACCGATGGCCGGACCATCAGGTACGCGCCGGGCTTCCCGCCGATCTATGCCACCTTCCCGTCTACCTGACCTGTTGGATGGATTTCCTTTAGGTTCAGGTGATGGGTTTGGCGGCTATCGGCCTGTTATTGACCCTACAGGTACGTAGGGTTCTTTTTCCTTTGTATATTTTTATCATCTTTTCCTAACTGCCTTTGTTTCTTTTGCAGTGTCGGATTCCAATGAAGTGTATGTTCCAAGATGGAACATACGCCGAGGAACAACCCTTCGTACCCCTGTGGAGTGCGTGGACTGGGCTCGCCACGCTGCTCCTCATGGTGCGTTGGGGGAAGCCATGGCTAGCTACCAAGAGGGTAGGCTAACCAATGAGCTTCGGGTTCTCCAGGCCCGGACGCAGCCCCGCGTCGAGCTGCTTTGTCGTGAAAACGACAAGTTAAAAGCAGCTCGCGCCAAAGATGTATCTGAAGCGCGGGCTCTTCGGGAGGAGAACCGGCAGTTGGCCGCTGCCGCAGCCGAGAAGGAGAAGGCATTCAAGGCCCTCGAGGTTGAGGTCCAGGCGCGACTCGAGGCCCGCTCCAAGGCTGCCCAAGCTGTGAATGAACAGCTTCGGCTGGCTAAGGAGACTGCGCGAAACTCAACTGAGAGGGCTGCCAAGGCTGAAGCTGTTGCTGAGCCGCTTCGCGAAGAGAATGAGCAGCTTAAATGCAAATTAAAGGCTCTTCAGCATGCTCATGACGCCTTGGCAATGGAAGATGCCAAGAAGCTGCAGGAGATCCTTGACCAGAGGGGGGTGCTTGACCGCACTGAAAGGAAACTCAAAAGCGTCGAAGAGGCTGCCGCCAAGGAAGTTCAACTTGCCAACCTTGATAAAAGCGGAGCCGAACGTGCTTACAAAGAAAGTCAAGCTACCCTCCAATGGCTGCTTCGAGAAGCGTTGCCTCAGGTATCTTTATCTTTTTCTTTACGCTTTCCGCTCGTAATTAGAAAATGTTCTAACTTGTATTCTTTTGTAGGTTGTGCGTCGGGTCCTTTCAGAGACCTCTTATGACGATGCGATGAGCGCAGCCCTCAACGCTTCTCATGAGGATGGGGAGAAGACTGGCTTCCTGCTTGGTCTAGGGTTTGCTGAGAGAGGCTTTCCGCCCTCCAACTTCCCTTTATTCAATGTTAATACTGAAGCTGCTTATGACCAAGCTGTGAACCAGTACGCTTCCTTCCCGCATCCAGTGGTGGAAAAGGTGAATGAAGCTGCTGCTGCTGATGATGGGCTAAACATCCTTAAGGCTTTCCTTGGGCAGCCGCGCTCTGACGGTGCTGGTCCAAGCGGAGGTGGCCCTGAAGCCTGATCCTGAAGATCTTTTCCCACTGCTAGGATAGACTTGGCTTTGTATAGATTTCTTTTAGGCGGGTAGTTACCCAGCCATTCTTGTAATAGATTGTGAAATATTAATCTTTTTGCGTATAAGATTGTTATTTCCTTCCTTGGGTTCCTTGCTTTATAAACTTATGACTTGCATACTTAGTTTGAATTAGCAATTTTCCAAGTGTTTAGAATAAGGACCTTTGAACGTGGTTGATGATGGGTTAAAGTTTTGCCTCCTCCTTCGTGATTGTGCGGTTAAAACCATCACTTGCACTTGGTAGGATGGCTAATCTTTACCCTCTATCTGACCTGCGTGTAGGTTTTCCTTTTCGAAATTTCTAAGGCATTAAGTTAAACCTTTGAACGTGGTTGATAATGGACTAAAGTTTTCGCTTCCTCTTTCATGATTGTGCGGGTGCAACCGTCACTTGCACTTAGTAGGATGGCTTTAACTTTAGACCTATATCTGACCAGCGTGTAGGTTTTTCTTATCCTTTTTTAAGTGTTCATAAGTTAACCTTTTAACGTGGTAGATGGTAAGTTTGGCTTCCTTGTTTGTGATTGTGCGGGTAAGACCGTCACTTGCACTTACAAGGATGGCTAAACTTTACCTACATCTGACCTGCGTGTAGGTTTTCCTTAGAACTTTTTAACATTTTGGCGTTGTGTTTATGCGGGTATTGCCGCCTTCCACACGCAACTACTTCTTCCCGTAAGGGAAGTTCATAGGTTACAAGCTATCAATACATCATGAAAGGAGAATCATTTCCATTAGAAGTGGCTCTAGGCCTTTTCTTTACAAGTTGGAATTGATCTACATATAACATTTGCGTAATTGAGCTCCATTCCATGTTCTAGGGATGGGAGTGCCATCGAGCCTTTCGAGCCGGTATGCGCCCTTTCCCAGAACTTCTTTGATAACGTATGGCCCTTCCCAAATCGGGGCCAACTTTCCTGGGCGTTGTTGGTTCGAAGCCTCGTTGTTACGCAGTATGTAGTCTCCTTTATTGAAATTGCAGAGTTTTACCCGCGTGTTGTAGTATTTTTGCATTTGTCGTTTGTAGTTTTCTTCACGCACGGCGGCTAAGTCTCTGCGCTCTTCGGTTAGCATAAGGTCTAACCGTCTTTCCGCATCATTGTCTTCTGGTTGGATTAAGACCCTTGGTGAGGGTAAACCGATTTCGACTGGGATCATGGCTTCAGTGCCATAAGTGAGACTGAACGGGGTTTCTCCCGTACTGGTCTTCTTCAGCGTTCTGTTTGCCCAAAGGACGTGTGGAAGCTCGTCCACCCAACCGGATCTATGTTCCAAGAGTTTTCTCTTTATGCCTTCGACGATGCTCTTATTTGCTCTTTCCACCTCACCGTTACCTTGCGGGTGTGCCACTGAGGTAAAGGTGTGGGTGATTTGAAGTTCTTTCAGCCACTGCTGTAGCTTCTTGTCAGCAAAGTTGGTGCCATTATCGCTTACCAAATTCTGTGGAAGTCCAAAACGACAAATAATAAATTCCCAAATAAATTTTTTGATATGCTTTGCGGTTGTTTGGGCTAAAGGTTTCGCTTCTATCCATTTGGTGAAGTAGTCAATGGCTACCACTAGGAACTGAACATTCCCAGCTGCTGTAGGAAATGGGCCTGTCACGTCAATGGCCCACTTCTGAAATGGCCACGAGGAAGTGACAGGAACAAGTTCATTTTTCGGGCGATGCGTGTTGGGTGCGTAAAGCTGGCAAGATCTGCATTTTCTGATGTATGCCAACGCGTCCATATGCATCCCCGGCCAGAAGTATCCCGCGTTGTTTAGCTTGGCTACCACAGCGCGGGGGCCTGCGTGTACTCCACAGATGCCTTCGTGAACCTCCCTTAGGAGGTAGTCGGCATCTTGGTTGTCCACGCATCTTAACAATGGGCCAAGAAAGTTACGTCTGTAAAGGATGTCATTGACCAGCTGATAATTCAGTGCTTTACAGCGTAGTTTTCTTGCCTGTGACTTCGACTCTGGTAACGTTCCTGCTTCAAGGTATTTTATTATTGGGGTCATCCATGTTTCTGTACCGGTTTGGATGACACAGATTTCCTTGTGCGGGACTGATGGTGTTTCGAGGAGTTCCACGCGGATGTCCTTTCCCAAGTGGGTGAAGGCCAGTGATGCAAGCTTGCTTAACGCATCCGCAGATTTGTTTTCGCTGCGCTTGACGTGTATCACTTTACAATCATTAAAATCGCGCATGATGGCTTTGGCCTGGGCAAGGTACAGGGCCATTGTGTCGTTCACAGCCGTGTACGTCCCGTTTATTTGGTTTGCCACTAGCATGGAATCTACATGGGCTTCCAAATTTTTTACACCCATTTTACGCGCAATCCTCAATCCGGCCAGGAATGCTTCATATTCAGCCTCGTTATTCGTACTTGGAAAATCCAGCCGAATAGCATAAGTATATTCCTGGCCTGCTGGATTTGTTAATTTTAACCCTGCGCCTGAACCCTCGTTACTAGCTGCTCCATCAGTGTAGAGTCGCCAGACCTCATTGATTTCGTGTGCTGGGGAGGGTTGAACCTCCTCCTGGCACTCTTTCTCCCGTGAAGCGGGAACTTCTGCAATAAAATCAGCCAGGACCTGGCCTTTAATGGCTGGTCTCGGCTTGTATTGAATCGCATATTCACCCAATTCAATTGCCCACTTGGCTAGACGTCCCGATAACTCGGGTTTGCCTAGAACATTTGAGAGTTTGAAGTTGGTGAGAATAGTGATTGGGTGACCCTGGAAATATCGTCTCAACCTGCGTGAAGCGTGAATAAGTGCCAAGACCAGTTTTTCCAGGGTAGAGTACCGGGTTTCCGCGTCTGCCAGCACGCGGCTAACATAATAGATTGGCATCTGGATGCCTTTTCGTTCTACAAGCAGGACTGCCCCGGTTGCTCTATCTGTTGCGGAGAGGTATAGGATTAACTCCTCCCCCGCTTGTGGTGCTGTGAGTGTTGGGAGTTCGATCAGGCGTGATCGAATCTCCTGAAAAGCTGCTTCCGCTTCTGGTGTCCAGCGGAAGTGCGTTTTCTTTAAACAATTTCTTAGCGTTGACACAAATGGGAACGACCTATCCGCATGGTTTGCCAAAAAGCGGTTAAGCGCGACTAGTCGTCCATTCAGTGTTTGAGCCTGTTTTATGGTGGTAGGTGATTCCATTTTGACAATGGCTTCGACCTTTTCAGGGTTCGCTCTGAAGCCATCTTTAGTAATAATGACTCCCAAGAACTTCCCTTCTTCCACCCCAAATGAACACTTGCTCGGGTTGAGCTTCATGTTTATCTTTCTAAGTGTGTTGAAAGTTTCCTCAATGTCTTTCAACATCGCCTCTGGCTCGGGGCTTTTGATGACCAAATCATCCATATAGACTTCCAAGTTTCTCCCAATTTGGGCGTGAAACTCTTTGTCCATTAGTCGTTGGTACGTGGATCCCGCGTTCTTAAGTCCGAATGGCATCATTTTATAACAAAATGTGCCATCGGGCGTCCGAAAGGCGGTTTTGTCCTGGTCATCTACAGCCATGTGGATTTGATGGTACCCCTTATACGCATCCAAGAAGCATTTAAGGCGAAATGGTGCCACCGAATCCACCTTGAGATCAATTTCTGGCAACGGATAACAATCTTTGGGGCATGCTTTATTCAAATCTTTGAAATCTATGCACATGCGCCATTGTTTGTTATTCTCCGTACCATTACGGGATTTGCAACCCACGTTTGATATTTGCTAACGCGCACGATGCCCGCATCAAGGAGTTCCTTGACTTGGGTTCTGCACGCGTTGGTTTGCTCGGGCCCCATTACTCTGCGCTTTTGTACGATCGGCGTAACGGCCGGATCGCATTTGAGCTTATGCTCTGCCTTACCCCGGGGTACACCAGTCATGTCGGCTGGTGTCCACGCGAAGATGTCTGCGTTTCGCTGCAGTAAGCGCTTGAGTGAGGTGCGTGTTGGATCAACAATTGTCGGGCCAATGGTAACGGCCTGATCGGGATATTTCCCATTGAATGCCCACTGTTCAGGTTCAGTGATGGTTTGTTTGGCCATCTTCGGTTTGGGTTTAGAGGAGACAGATGCGATGCATACCTGGGGAATGCCCGTGATCATCGCTACGCCTTCAGTTGTTGGCCATCCCATCATGCCGTGGACTGAGGATACCACGGCGTTGAATCTTGCCATCCCGTCTCTCCCGAATAGGATGTCATACGTATGATGTGGTTTTTTCATTACAACAAAATCCACATCCTCCGTGCGTGAATAATTCCCATCGGTGAGAGTGACGGGGAAAGATAGGATGCCCAAGGGAGTGTTCATGCTGCCGTCAAACCCTTCCATTGAAGCGTAGACCGTCTCCAGGCGTTCCTTGTCTTCATCGTCGAGCTTGTCGAAGAACTGCCTGTACATCACTGTCGACGATGCGCCATTGTCAACGAGGGTGCGGGAGGTGATGTAGTGCCCCAGCTGGCTTTTAATGACAATGGGGCCTCCTTTGTTTGGGCCTCCCGGCACTCGCGGGAAGCGCACTTCTGCTTCCTTCCATGCGCATGGTTCGGTTATCGGTCTCTTTCTTCCTCTGACCTTACCCTGGACCATGTTGATGCTAATGTCGACGGGCTTTCGTCCGTTACCCCTGTACCTGTTGTCGTTCCTTCCTCCCTTCTTGATAGATGCCACGAGGTGTGCGAGCCTCCCATCCTTGACAAATGTCTCGACGATGTCCCTCAAGGATGTGCACTCCTCAGTGCTATGGCCCTTTGTCCCATGGAAGTCACAAGACTTGCTTTGATCCGCATTGGGTTTCTGTCGGATCGCTGGGGCTTTTGGCCATGGCAGTTTTTCCGTGGCAAATATCTCCGTGACGCTCTTGGTGAGTGGCGTCCAACGGTTTTTCCGGTTCGAAGGGTGCGTGTTGTCCCTTCCGCCAACCAGAGGGCGAGAGCTTGAGGGGGTGTCAAAGTTTATCCTTGACTGCCAAATACCTTGCCGCCTCTTTTTGTTTAGCCGGGCGGTTCTCACATTGTTCTCCCTTGTCCTCTGCGTGTAGAGGTTTGTATTCTGGGGGAGATCTCTTCCCAGCTGTTTCTCCGTTTCGGCAAAGCGTTTGGCTGCCGTCATTATGGCATCCCACGTGGATGGCATGCCGTCTTTACCCGTCAGAGTGCGGATGAGTTCTGGGTATTCAGCGCCCTGAATGAAAGCGGCGCGAACGAGGTCTTCACTGATGTTGCCCAGACTCAGCTTCTTGGAGTTGAAGCGGGTGATGAAGTCCAGTAAGGATTCATCCTCTTCTCTCACACAGTTGAGGATCGTCCACTGCTCCTCAGTGTGCTTCCTCTGTTGACTAAACTGTTGACTGAACTTGTTCTGGAAGTCTGCCCAGTCATAAATGTGGTGGACCGGTAAACGGTCGAACCATGCTCTGGCTGCTCCTACCAGAGTCATCTGGAACATGTAGCACCACGTGGGTTCCGTCCAGTTACTGACGGTTGCCCCCGCAATGAACCTGTTCAGATGGTCATCTGGGTCGGATATACCATCGTATGTGCCAATATTGGACATTTGTTTGGCACTCCTCGGGGCGATTGCTTCTGCAATGTCCCTTGCAAATTTTGACCTTCCTGCGTTTGTGGCAGTAGGTCTAAAGGCCTTGGAGAAGTCACGCGAGCTTTTTTCCGTGACTGGTTGGAATGCTTCCCCAAAATTCCTTTTTGGCTGGGGATCCGTTTCCTTACGCTTCCCTTTCGCCCTATGGCGAGGGTTCGCGTCGGTGTCGGAGTCTTCCCTCTCGGCGTCTGAGTACTCGTACTCACTACTCATGTTGAGGTGCTGGCGAGTACTACCGAATTCCTCAGCTTGTTGGACTGAACGCAAGCGTTCGTCCAACTCAGCCTGAAATTCTCTTTGACGTGCCTCGGCCCATGCCTTCACTTGATCAAGTGTTTGGCGAGGGGCTCGAGTTCGTTTTTCCAGCTGGGCATCAGTGAATCCCAGTGGAATATTTACTCCACTTGCCCCTACATGAGTGACTGGGGTAGTGTTCGTAAAATGTACTTCACTTGCCCCAGCTTGGGTGGCTGGGGTAGTGTTTGTAAACATTGTGTTGCCGGTGTTTACCCCAGTGGCTGGGGTTGTGGTTACCGGAATTTCTCTAGTCATCTTGGAAGTTTTGAAAAACTGGAGAAAGATGTAGTTCTAGCTTTATGCACGGATGGCGCCAATGAAGAAACACTAAGTGACCCCTGGCAGATTATGGGTAATCTGGGGGCTAAGTAATGTTTCCCACGAAGGTTAGGTCCAGCAGAGTAAGTTGTACTTCAAGGAACCTGCAAAACAGACACCGTAAGCTCGTCACTGAGAAGGGGGGGGTTCCTCCTTGTGACCACCCTCCGGCGTGAGAATCAGTCTATATTGCTCTTTAAATATAAAAGTATATGAATACTATTAGAGCAATTATCAAGTAAGTTATACGAGATAGTAGATGATGAAATGATAATACCATTTGCTGTCTTTTATAGCCGAAGGTGGGTTTCCAAGGGGTTTAGCCGGCCCAACACGCTACCAACTGTAACCTATGCACGTGCCCTACCTGTGAGTGGTGGATAGGTAGCGGCTGACACAGAGCAGGCGTGCCGTGCACTCTTCGTCTTCTACCAACTGCAGGCTAGGCACGTGGTCTGGCAGGAGTTGGTGGGCAGGCGGCGGCTATTGGTCACAGTGCTGTGGCGTGCTGTCTGCCACGCTGCTGTCAGTGAGCTGTCGCATTCTTGGTCAGATCTTTTGTCTTTACCTCGTCAGGTATCACGCAAAAGATCCTCCATACAGACTGGCCCATTTTGGCGGGAGTTTTCCCCCTCCCGCCTCTGCTCATTCTTTCAGGTGACACTGAATATTTGTAAGTGTTAAGCCTTATGCGTGTAGCTATGCTGTGCGGGTAGCCTTCCCTGATGGCTTGTATCCGCAACTGCGGGAACAGGCGGGTTACTTTACCATTGGGAGGCTTTTCCCTGCGTATGCAGCTTGCATACTGCGCGTAGGCTTCTCTGAGCATGGTGGGTCCTGCGGGAGTAGATGGTCTTTGCGCAGACATCCCTGTTCAAGGTGAGTCATGCGGGACCAACTGAGCCCTGCTGGGACCTACCTCTTCAATCATCATCCTTAAACTGAAACATAATTGTTTCTCAATCATTCTAAACCTAATTTGAACTCCAATTACACTAATATATTCAATCAATGTGAAGCCACAGACATTCATTTGGTGATCTTCATACATGTCAATTTCATTATAAAGACATTATCCACTCAAAGGTTCAAATGTAAGTTTCTTTCATCGATAATTGTATTCATGTATTCAGTTTTTGTATTCGATAATTCAAAGATTTTGTGGTATAGGGGTTAATTTCCTTAGAATAGCAGATGTGTTTTTTTTTCTCTCTGATAGATCCAATTATCTTTCAGGTGTTTGATTATAACTTTTATTTTCGATTTATAACATAATCATGTGATCGATAATACATGTAATCGCATTACATATTTCAAACAGAATATAATCGCATTACATGTAAATACATATTTCTAAGCCCTAATGCTATCAATGTTGTGCATCTTTTTTTAAATAATTAGACTACTCATATTGCGATTCACTATGATCATGAACTTTTTCCAAATTTAGTTTCACTGTAATATGCAAGTTTAAGCATCAAAATTACTTTCCATGTGATTCACTGTTATATAATCAGATCATGAAATCTTTACAGATCATTTAAACTAATTTATATTAATCATTATCGTGCGGTTAATCATATCATGGTATTGTTAAATGATGGATTTGTAATAATCAGATTACTCACATTTCATTATGTATGAATTAAAGATTGACAATTGTATCTACTTTTGTTTTTTTTTTCTATTAAATTCAGAAAGCAAAAGACATGGGGAATGTTAGAGATTGGATGTATTTTCCTAGACGATTACCGGAATTTGAAGCTGGAGTTATTGAATTCCTTGATGCTTCATTTACTAAGGCAGCAAAAGGATCTCAAATCTGTTGTCCTTGCAAACAATGTAAAAACCGTTATTGGTATCGAAGAGATGAAGTATTCGATCATTTAAAAGGACACGGATTTATAGAAGACTACTATGTATGGGTTTTTCATGGAGAAAGTCCCTCACAAACAAGATTTAATGCTGGCATAGATGATGATGGTGATGGTATGCATGACAATTTCGATGAATTATTGCATGATTGGTTTAGAGACACCTTAGACGAAACAAGTACGGTACAAGAAGATTTAAATGAAAACACAAAGAAGTTGTATCAGCTGCTAGAAGATGGAAATGAAGAGTTGTTCCCAGGCTGTAAAAGTTTTTTAAAGCTATCTTGCATTGTTAGACTTCTTCTGTACAAGACCGATCGTGGGCTTAGTAATATGGCATTTGATGAAATGTTACAATTTTTACAAAAGATGATTCCAGAGGCAAAACTTCCAGCTAGTTTTACTCAAGCTAAAAAAATCACAAGGGATTTAGGGCTTGATTATAAGAAGATTCATGCATGTCCAAACGATTGTATGCTTTATTGGAAAGAGTATGAAGATGCTGAAGTGTGTCACATTTGCCACACCTCTAAGTGGAAACAAATGAACGAGAAACAGAACAATCATAATAGTGAACATTATAAAACAACTTCAAGAGTTCTGGCTAAAGTAGTGTGGCATTTTTCTTTAAAACCGAGGCTACAAAGACTTTTCATGTGTTCAGAAATAGCTAAACATATGAAATGGCATGATGAAGGACGCCCTAAAGATGGAAATTTACGACATCCTGCAGATGGGAAAAGCTGGAAGGAATTTGATTCTTTGTATCCTCATTTTGCAAAAGAAACAAGAAATGTGAGGTTAGGATTGTCAAGTGATGGATTTAATCCTTTTGGAACAATGAGCATTGCTCATAGCACTTGGCCTGTGGTGTTGGTTAACTACAATTTGCCTCCCTGGATGTCACTAAAACCCGAATACTTTATTTTGTCTTTGTTAATTCATGGACCCGAATCTCCAGGTAACAACATAGATATTTATTTACAACCATTAGTTGAGGAGCTTAAAGATTTGTGGGTTAATGGGTTGGAGACATATGATAAATCTAAAGATGAGACCTTTAAATTGTATGTAGCCTTAACATGGACAATTAGTGATTTTCCAGGTTACTCAATGCTGTCAGGGTGGAAAACAAAGGGTAATTTTGCATGTCCATGTTGTAATCATGAGACTAGCTCACTTTACTTGAAGCATAGTAAGAAAACATGTTATATGGATCATCGTAGATTTTTAAATGCTCAACATCCATGGCGACGTAATAAGAGTGCTTTCAATGGGAAAAATGAGAATAGGCTTTCTCCAAACCCTCTATCAGGTGTTGAAGCTTTGAGTGAGTTGTCTAGTGTTACAAATATATTTGGAAAGACATAAAAGAAGAAAAATGATAGCACTTGCCCATGGAAGAAAAGGTCAATATTTTTTGACTTGCCATACTGGCAATTCAATAAATGTCGGCATAATCTTGATGTGATGCATATTGAAAAAAATATATGTGATAATATAGTAGGGACTTTGTTGGATATTAGTGGCAAGTCAAAAGATCACCCAAAAGCCCGATTTGACCTTTTAGATCTCAAAATCAAAGAAAAGTTACAACCAAAACTTTCTGATGACGGTAATCATGTTATCATGGAGAAGGCATGTTTTTCGATGTCCTCAAAGGAGAAAGTTAATTTTTGCCGTGTTCTGAAAGAAGCAAAATTACCTTACGCGTGTGCGTCTAATATTGCACGTTGTGTTCATTCTTCAGAAAAAAAATTTTCGGGTTACAAGTGTCATGATGCTCACATCTTTTTGCATTACTTGCTCCAAGTTGCTGTTAAAAATCATTACCAAAGCATGTTGTTATTCCTTTAATTAGGTTGGGTGTCTTTTTTCGAAGCTTGTGTAGCAAGGTAATTAAGCCTGAAGACCTTGACAAATTACAGTTAGAAATTACAGAAACGTTGTGTGAATTTGAGAAAATATTCCCGCCAGCCTTTTTTGACATAATGGTGCATTTACCTATCCACTTAGTAAATGAAGTTAGGCTTGGAGGACCTGTTCAATATAGATGGATGTTTTTTATGGAGAGATACTTGTGCAAGTTAAAGTCATATGTGCGGAACAAGAGCCGACCTGAGGGATCCATAGCAGAAGGCTATTTAATTGAAGAATGCTTGAATTTTTGCTCACATTATATGCATGGAGTAAATGGCAGACTTAATAAGGGTGTAGAAGATAACGATGGTTTTAAAGGAGAAAACGAATCGAATGAACCAATGTTCGTGAATGGTGGCCATCCTTTGGGAGGTAAAAAACGAAGACAAGGCAAAGTTACATCTTTCGATGTTCATTTAATTGAACAAGCGCATCGTTATGCCTTATTCAATTCTGATTGTGAACAAGTCAACGATTATATCAAGTAAGTGACAAATTCCTTCAGATTATGTGTCATTATTAATCTCATATTCATGTAATATTTTGTCTAAATGATGCAGTGAGCATGAAGCTTATATTGAAAATCAACCCCGACAAAGTCGATGGGCACGAGCACAGAACCATAGTCATGAGTTCGCCGGCTGGTTCGAAAACAAAGTAATACATGATGATGTTTCGGATCATATTTATTGGCTTGCTAAGGGTCCTAGTCCTACATATAAAACATACTATGGGTATTATGCCAATGGATATAGGTTTCATACCAAATCACGAGATTCCAAATGTATAACTCAAAATAGCGGTGTTTCACTTACAGCTTTAACTCCTAGCTTTGCAAGTTCTCGGGACAAAAATCCAACCGTTGGGAATGTTGACTACTATGGTAGAATTTTGGACATAATTGAACTTGATTATTGGTCAAAGTTTAGAGTTGTATTGTTTCGTTGTGAGTGGTACCAACGTGAGAAAGATGATTATGGTTTAACATGCGTTAATTTGAAGAAGTTATGTTATTCAGATGATCCTTTTGTCATGCCTTCCCAAGTTAAACAGGTGTTCTATGCACCAGACCCTATAATAGATGGTTTGCATTATGTTCTCAACACGATTCCAAGGGATGTTTATGACTTTGATGAAGAAATTAATGAAGCTGATGGTGGCTCCTATTGGTGTGATCCTGATGTAGATAGGCTAGGTTCTTTTGCACAAGCTAGTGATCAAGAGACTTGTTTGTTAAGAGAAGACATCCCTCCTCTTAAGATTGACACAAATACAAAATTAGCTGCAACGGATGTAGTTGATACTTGATACTGAGAATGATGATGATTCTGATTATGATGATACATTATGGGATTGGATGCATGCTGATGATGATGACGATAACTGAGTTATTAAGGTACAAAAATAACTTTAAAGACAGTAATTTCAGTTTCTTTTTTTGTTTTCGTTAAAAACAGGTCATCGATGAATGGTTTTTTTCTTTCTTTTTCAGTTTTTCTGAAGAACATATCAGTTTTAGTCATTCTCTCCTTAATAGGGGTATTTTAGTAATTTATGTTTTTTTAGTACATGGTTGTTACTTGTCAATACAATTGGTTATACTCTCAAATTGTGGTTGGTTCATGATTTTCTAAAACATATGTTTGCCTATATATTGGTTAATCGGACCGGCAATGCAATAAGAATCACTAGAATAGCACAAAGAGAAGGCCCGCAGAATACAATTTATTGATATGTGAAACAAGTGACAAATTGGTCATTTGGAATCTGGACAGAAGAGATTATAGGAATATTTTAACTTTTTAGTCAATGTTGACTTTTTTGGAGTCAAATCCAAAGTCTGGAAAATGTTAACCTTTTTTGGTCAACATTGACTTTCTGATTTTTTTTTACCAATTGTGGGCCAACATTGACTTCTGGTAATGTTCGAAAATAATAGTCAGCCTTTTATTTTCTCATATTTGAGTCTTTGGTTAGTGATCCGATTGGAGAAGGCCCGTAGGATGGAATTGAAACATATGCGATAGAAGGGGCGTATTAGTCATTTGTAATATCTGGACAGGAGAATAAGGAGTATTTTGAATTTTAGTCAATGTTGACTTTTTTGAGTCAAATCTGATGCGTGAAAAATGTTGATTATTTTTAGTTAAAGCTTTTGACTTTCTGATACCTTTTATCTAATTCATACACATTTTTGTAACATAATAGAATGATGTCTACAACTCCTAAAACCGCCATCAATTTTGTAATCACCAAGTGCTTTTTAATATCATAAATTAAGAAGCAAAGGGTATTCTGAACTTGTACCAAGATCTGTTATTAAAGGATCACTTATGTCTCAAACCCATGAACAATTATTAATAAACATGCAGTTTAACCGCTGCGCCAATCGACAACTTTGAATTTACTGATCCCACTTTACTTATATTTATTATAAAACAAAATTTTGTATTTGGTTGCCTTTTGATGAAAAGGGTATTATCGCCATTTTCGAAAGGTTGGAAAAAAGAATAAAACTCATATGTGCAAAAATGAATCAGTTTTGACCCCAAAAGTTAATTACCTCACTTGCCACTTCTGCCACTGCATCAACAGCCTCGGAAACAGGTAATTTTTTGCTGCAAATATTCAGTTGACCTGAAAAAAGTCAACTGAAACAGTTGAATTGTTTGCTGCCATGTAACGCCCGTTAATTCCGGTTTCAAGAATTAAGGATTGTAGAGTATGTATAACTCTCGGGACTTAACCGACGTTTCTCGAAAGCCTTTACGTCATCCCGGTATGTTAAAGAACCTAACTTTTCCTTCCATTTTGCCTTACACTTCAATCTGGAGGGGCTAGAGTGTAAAATATTATGTTATAACACAACCTAACCCTAGCCCCCATCTCTTTCTGCGATCGGCAGGTAGGAGCAGCCCCAAGACCACCGATTTTCCTTTTTGCAGCCAATTCTAAGCCATGAAAACTTCAATTCAAGGTCGGTTTTATGATTCCCCATGTCTTTTACACCTTAATTGATCATATTAACGCGCTTATTGGTCGTTAAGGTTGAGTTTTGATGATAACAGTTTGCTGACAGATTCGTACACGTTTATTGTAGGGTCTGTAACGCGATGATAACCCATTGTTTTTGATCGATTCTTGATTCCACGATGTTCTACTTCGAGTCTAGTTACCAGAAACGTATAATACGTAATTTTTGGACGAGATTTGAATGGTTTTTATGAATTTATAAAATCGAGTGACAAAGCTGATGCGGGATGACGGATTCTGGTCTGTTTTCCCGACGTCATAACCTTTTTTCGACAGGTCCAAATTGGTTGGTTTCACTTCTGGAAGTTAGTATTTTGAGTTAGGAACCAAACCCAATTGGAATCGTTTAATTTGGTTCGGAAATGAATTTTATAAAAATAAAACCATTTTGTTGCGCACTGAAACAGCTGCACGTACCTTGCTGTGTTGGAGGAATTTTTATAATTTTTGTGTCCAATAGAAAAATATAATAAAAATATTTTTATAAACCTAAGACATTTATTAAAGTCTGGTAAAAATTTCATAATTTATTTCAAAGGTTATCCTATGTAATTAAATGCATCTTCGCATGCTAAAATCTACACGTTTTACTCGTTATTGATCGATAAGTTCGTTTTAGGCTTAACCGGGGGATGTTCAATTGTGTTCTTGTCGGGGCTGTTTGAAGTGACTTTTTGCACCACAATCTTCCTAGGTATGTCCCGTATATCATACTCAAAGATCATGTTCTTAGGTGTTCGTTAAGTTGATCAACTAGTTGTAGTTTGATTGTTATGTTCGGTTGTCTAGAATTGTTGAGTTTGATGCGTTAATCGGTTGGATGACCAACCGAATCAGTTTGCATGGCCCTAGGGGAGTCCAAGGGCTATGGAAAAATTATTTTTTGGTGCTCGGGGCTGTCGGGGTTAGTGCTTCGTCAATCGAGTCGGCGGTGCGCGAATTTTCGTTTAAATGTTAAAGTAAGTGTTGTAAAAGGGAACCGTCAACCCTATCAACTCGGGTGACATAATTATGATGAATGAAAAGGTTTAAGACGGAATTTGGTCCATTCGGGGCTGATTCAGTTAACAAATGGTTTTAAGGATTATTTCACGCGCATTCGACCCGATTTGACTATCTTTGGGCCTTGGGCCAAGTTGTTGGGCCTTGGACCAAGTGTTGGGCCTTGGGCCAAGTTGTATTGGGCCTTGGGCCAAGTTGTTGGGCTTGTACGGCCCATTAGGCTAGAGTGTTCCTACAGTCTAGTTTAGTAACGCGTTATGTATAATTTACAGGCCCTTGCTTGTGATTTTGCCCTTAGGAACTTCCTAGCTCGTTGCAAGTATTCGATCGATCTCAGGTGAGTTCATGATGCCCTTTTTACTCATTTTACTTTTGGGCTAGCATGCGCACCTAACTGTTTTCTTACTTGATGAAATGTTTTTAAAAAGATTTTATATAGGCTTGCTAGTATATGGTAAGCCTTGGGATGTTAAATATATATACGTGTATATACATTATTTCTTGGCCTCTATTTGGCGATGTTGTAGTCGTTTCGACTACTGATGTTGTGTATGCCTGCTTTGTGTTTGCATACACTGATGTTACGTGTTTGGGTTGTACGTTTGCTCGACCCTGATGTTATACGTGGATGATATATATATACTGTTATAGGGATGTTATTGAATGGATGTTTACATATACATTTTGTATATATATGGATGAGGATGTTTAAGTTCGGTAATGATGATTAGATGGATATACCCTTTTACTTTTAGAAAACCTTTGGTATGACTATCATGATTTTACTACTGATATCTTTTACTTAAAACTTGAACTCACTCAGCTCAAGCTGACTTTGTGTGCATGTTAGTGTAAGTTTCAGGATTTGGAAGAGGATGCCTTATCGCTTGGACGTGCACGGAGCTACTTGGATGGTGATGGGCATACTGGAAGGAAAAATTGTTTATGAATATTTTATTTCAAGGAAACTTATAAAAGTTATACTGATTTTGGTTCTTGGGCAAAATTCCCGGGTTTCGGGAACTTATTACATTTTTCATGTTTTCCGCAAAATTTATACTCTGATACGTTTGTTTTAATGGAAGAAATGGTTTTTAAGTTTATTAAATTTTACGAGTGTTTGGATGATTACCAACTGTGGGGTTCCCGGGGTTCGGGGCCTTACATGCCACTACACTAATAGCCTCCGTCAGCTCGCTTAACCTTTAATCGGTTTGAATACGTTGATTATTTTTAGTTAAATGTTCACAGGGGGCATTTCGGTAATTTCAGTTTTGTGTGACACCAACCCGTTAACAAAATCTAATTACGTGATGGATGTTGACTCATAAAATAAAAACGAACGTTTTGACCCGTTAACTAATATCGACGAATTTATTTTATATTTATTTACCTATTAGTCGGTATGAATACGTTAAATATTTGAAAATTTAATTGTTGCCAGGGGCTTTTTGGGTAATCTCATTTGTTTTTGAAATCGACGTGTTAAAAAAAACCACTTACATAATAGATGTTGCCCCGTAAACTAAAACAAACGTTTTGGCCCGTTAACTATCGTCAGCCATCTGTTTTCATGTTCATTTACCTATTAATATGTTTGGATTAATTATTTGTAAATCTAGTTGTTACCAAGGGGCGTTTCAGTAATTTGTGTGAAATCAACCCGTTAACTCAAATCTACTTACATGATGGACGTTGACTCATAAACTGAAAGCGAACGTTTCGACCCGTTAACTAATATCGACCCATTTATTTTGTATTGATTTACCTATTAGTCGGTTTGAATACGTTAATTATTTGAAAATTTAATTGTTACCAGGGACTTTTTTGGGTAATCTCATTTGTTTTTGAAATCAACTTGTTAAAGAAAATCCACTTACATAATAGATGTTGCCCCGTAAACTAAAACAGACGTTTTGGCCTGTTAATTATCATCAACCATCTGTTTTCATGTTAATTTACCTATTAATAGGTTTGGATTAATTATTTGCAAATCTAACTGTTACCGGGGGCGTTTCGGTAATTTCATTTTTGTTTGAAATCTACCCGTTAAATAGCATCCACTTACATAATTGAATTTTACCCCTAAACTAAAAACAACCATTTTGGCCGGTTAACTAATACCGACCCATTTATATTTTTAGGTTACTTATGTAGAAGATTTTTTTTTGTTTAATGCATTTAGTCATGTTAACGATTGTGTAATGTTGTTTTGTTAGGAAACTTTTTAACCACGACAATGATTTTTAGGCGCTTTGTTAAGAAAGGTTGTATAAGTATGTTTTCTTTGATATTGTTGTGAACCAATGTTTACGTCGTGATCCTCATTATCGGGGTGTTACACCTTGATAGATAATCATTAACCCTAAAACAACAGTTAATGACCCTTATGGATCCAAAAAAACAAAAGGTAACTCTAGTTGCCCATTGATACCAGGAGTGTGTAATAAACTGAAAAAACCGATTCGAAACCTAAAAAACCGAACCGAAACAAAAACTGAAAGTTTGGTTTTATGTTTTTGTAAAAACCGAACTGTTGATTTGGTTTTGGTTTTGGTTTTGGTTTTGCATGTAATAGAAACCGAACCGAATTTCTATATTTTAATTTTTACTTTTTCATTTTAAATAAGTTACAAGAATTTAATAAATATGTAACTCAAATATTTTTGACAAAATGTATAATAGTCACTTTAGTTAAAATCAACAAAATTATTTATACTTAAATTTATTGTTTTCGGTCTAGCTTTTTTTTTCGGCCAAAAATTTTCAAGTTGAAATTGCAAAAACTGTAACCGAACTGAAACGAAAACCGGAAAACCGAAACCGAAATAACCGAATTCGAACGGTTTCAAATTTTCAAAAACCGAAGTTTTGGTTTTTGGTTTTAGCCCAATACTGCACCGAATTGCACCATGCACATCCCTAGATATCATATTAACCCTAAACGATCATCAATCACCCTAATGTCTGTCATGGTGAAAGTTAGCGTACAAATTACATTGATTCTAAGTGACCAACTTAAGTCTAGTGGTCCATTGATGCCCATATTAACCTTAAGCAACCGTTAATCAGCATAATTGCCCACATTAACCCTAAACGACCATCAATCCACCTAACTGAATGTTAGTCATTAACCTAGAATGTCTGACATTAATCCTAAAACAACAGTTAATGACCGTTATTGATTGTAAGTGACCAAAGTTGAGACTAGTTGTCCATAAATGCCCATATTAACCTTAAACGACCATTAATCACCCGAATTGCCCATATTACGCTAAACTATCATCAATCACCCTAATGGACTGTCAGAACCTTAAATGTCTGTTATTAACCATCAATCACTTTGATTATGTTTTTAGTATATATTTTTCTTTATAAAGCATAGTTCTAAAAAAAGTTTTTAACACATAACTAAACTGAATATATTATAAGGGTCAAGTTATTATACAAAAGGGGAAAAATAAGAAGGATGAGATGGATTTGTGACAAAAAAAAAAAACCCTCTAAAATTTTTTTAAAAATCATAACTTAAAATATAAATCAAAAACAAAAAAAAATAAAAAAACTAAAATTGTTTCCCCCGTATTTCTCTTTTAAAAAAAAGACACAATGTTATGGCTAAAAGATCATTGTGTCCTTTATTTCTCATTTTTTTTATTATTTTCGTCATTGATTGTGTTTTTTTTTCTTTGGCATTGTGTTTGCTTTCCTTGATATTGTGTTATATTACTCAACATTTTGTTATATTTTTCTCAGCATTATGTTATATTTTGCGATCTATTGTGTCTTTTTTTATTTACCATTGTGGTTTTTTGTTTATTTTTTGTCATTGTGTCTTTTTTTCCTCGACATTGTGTCTTTTGTGTGTGTGTGTGTGCGCATGCTTTTGAACGAGAAACACGGGTGAAATATTTTACTTTTTTTATTTTTTAATTATATTTTTAGTTATAATTTTTTTATTATATTTCATGAATTTTTTGAGGTTTTTGTTTGCCACAAATCTCTCACACTTCTCATTTTTGTCTCCCTTTGTATTTTAACTAGGGTTATTCTCAAATCAAGCCTGAGTCGAGCCAAAGTAGGTTTGAGCTCGAGCTCAGCTAGGCTCGAGTTCGATTTTGAAGTTAGACGAGCCTAAGTTCAAGCCAATGAGCCAAGCCATGACCCCGACCCGAGCTTGGTTCTAGTTTGGCTCGGTTACAAAAATAAGCCAACTCAGCTCAGGTTGTTTGAAATAAAGTTATTTTAGCTATTTTTATTCGAGTTTTTATCAAGTCAGTCACGAGCCCAAATTTTAAGCCGTAGGCTTTTTGAACCGCCTTAATTTTAACTTCTTCCTCTGTTATAATATACACTTTGATTTATTATTTATTTCTTGATTTTATAATATATACCAATCCATGAGCTGTTTTTAGGTAAAATAATTCTCTCGTAATTTCATAGAAATCCAGCTCCTCCAAAAAGGTAGTTTAGTATATTCCCGCTTCCCCAAGATCATGATGTCAAAAACGAAAAAGTTACATCCCTCTCAATTTTAGAAATTTGAAACTGAAGTTCAATTCTACGCCTCTTTGAACACACACGAGAGCAAAATTGTCTAACTTGAAATTGATTCATGTTAGAGCTAAATTAATTCTTAAAGGTATACATGCTATGCGTTTAATTTGATGTTTCTGAGCATTGTATGCTTGAAATTGTTAATTCTTGTATGACGAATTGGGTTTTATGAAATTTCCATTAATTATATTCCAAATGTGTTTATGGTTTTTCTGGATCGAATTCTGCATTTGTTTATGGACTTACACTAATTTGAAATGGGTTATGTTTAAGTTATCGAATTGTGAAATGGATGTGTTGTTTCACCAAGTTTTATGAAATCATGAGTTACTTTTGTGTGTAATATGATATTTATTGTTCTTTGCTGCTAATACTTATGCTATGTCATAATCATCATCATTCTTAGACACACATACGTAGGGATGAGCTTGGTACCGTACCGGTACTGAAAATACTGGTCTCGAAAATCATGAATTCTTGGTACCGGTACCGAAATATTCGGTTCGGTACTGAAGGTAAAAATTCGGGAAATACCGGTACCGATCCGAAACTCAAAACTTTGATACCGATTCGGTACCGACGGTACCCAATCGGTACCTATTTCGGTACCGGTACCGCTACCGAATTTGCTCATCCCTACACATACGTCTTGTCACTTTGCGCCAAGGTGAAGATAAATGTGATAAACGCATTTTGACCTAATCGCCCTTGGGTGTGACCATTTTAGGCACTGCAGATGCATGCTGAACCTTTTTATATATGATGATGGGCGTTAGGATATTAACATTTTAGGTTTCTTAATAAACTTTAGTTCATCATTAAGAGTTTGTAATAACAAATAAGATTTAATAGAAAGACATGATCCTCTAGGTTTCAAATCAGGTATAAAAAATACACCAAACCAACTAAAAATCCATTCTCAATTAATATCTCTAATCTATCAAAAGTAACACAAGTGCTAAAGCATTGACATAGCAACCACATTCTCAACCAAAGACAAAAGGAAAACTAAAATTAAAAGGTAACTTCAAAACATTAATTACAGATGTTAATTGATTTGTAATAAATCGAACAATAGAGCAAAAATCCATAATTCATTCACCAAATATTGTTTCTTATAGTTTTGTCTTTTCACAAAGGAATAGCAAACGCACAACATAAAGTTCATCAATTGTTTAGTGTACGCTGAATATTCGCAAATAATTAAACACATGAAATTACACAGTTGACGAGGAGAAAGTCAAAGCGTCTCAGATGCCACAATGGAAGAGACAGACGACACACAAGGGAACCAATAACGCCTTTTGCTATCTCTGTGGCCAACATCAATCATTGCAAGACCCTCCTGTACATATAAACAAACCATTAGTTAGACCCGGAAATAAATAAAATAAATGAACATATCTCATAAACCATTAGTTAGACCACGATAGACGTCTTTCTACTTCTTCAGCTGTTACAAAACCTTGAGCCTAAAAAACAAGATGTTGCATACTTTGTCAGAAAAGATTATTCTTACTAAAACATATGATAATTGTCAAAGACTAAAATAAAACTAAAAATAATGATGGAACATTGATCAATGAATAAAGTTAACCTGGGCAAGCTCTAAAATCTCATTGTGATCTTTCTTCAATTCAGCCTACACAGAACTCACAATTGCTGTTAATTTTTCTTTCCATTGTGAACAATCAGTTACTTGTATTTAGGCCTGCAAACGAACCGAACAAACATGAACAGGGGCATGTTCGTGATCGTTCATTTAACTTTAACCGAACATGAACATGAACTTATAATCAAGAAATTTCTTTTGTTCATGTCGTTCATTAAGAAAACTGGTTTGTTATTGTTCACTCATGTTCATTCTTTATAACCTAAGCGAATAGTTCATTAACATAAACATACATACAAACAAACAAACAAACTTAATGAAACATAAACGAACATAATTGACCGAAATGAACAAACAAATTTTTAATTTGATGGATCATATTCCTTGACGAATACAAACTCTAGTGGATGATCATGATGATTTGTTTTCAACAAACATAACTACTTATGTATTAATTAAAACTTAAACAAACATAATGAACGAACACAAACGACCCGTCATTTTTGCGCGTTTCTAGCTTTTTAAAACCAAGTTATTATTAAATAAAACGAGCATAAACAACCTTCTCAAACGTTCGTTTCGTTTAACCAAGCAAAATTAAACTAAACTGTAACCTAACTAAGGTCAATGTTCCACAGCTGAATCATTAAAAAAACATATTATAGCTCATCATGTTGATGAAATCAATAGAATTAATAATAATAATAATAATACCTTGTGTTTGCGGGCAAAGTCTTCTAGTTGAGACCGAAAGGTGGAGAGTTGTTCTTTCATAAGATCGGTTCATAAAGGATTTCATTCAGGCCCTTTTCAAACACCCCCTTAGACATCAATACATATAGTTTTTTTTAACACATCAGCAACATCTTTTAAACAACAATGAAAAAATCAAATTCAAGATTTACAGGTCTAATGGTGAAAAATAGCAAGCAAAATCATTCTATACAAAGACCAGTCAATGATTATGAGAGAAGTAGGCTATTAAGGGTTGAAGAAAACCAAAAGATAATGCAAGATTTGGGATTGAAAAGAATGGCAAATTCGATGACAAGTTTGGTAGATTCCCAAAATGTGAAGAAAAAAAAAGTCAGACCAACACACAAAAATGTGAAAGACGTAGACTATACTCCCTATAATGGTGATAATAGTGAAGAAGATGACCAAGTAATTGATACAACGGTTAAAGTATCCAAAAAGGTAATTCAATATTAAATATATATTTTTTTTAATTTTGTAAATACCTGTTTTCTAATGAACATGATATTTGTTGTAGCAATGACGTTCCCAATATATTCTGCCACTATCCATGAATAGGGTTGCTAGTTTAGCGAAGAACAATAGAGTGACTGCTCCAAAGGCCTCTCAAAAGTTTTCATTGGATTCAAATGCAGCGAAAGAGAATCAATGTAGATCAGCAATTACCATGGGTGAACTAATCTCAAAAAATCAAAGGAAGGTGTTGAATAAAAAAGCGACGAAGCCTAATTGTATTAAAGGGGGGGTCAAAAGAACAATTTCTTCTTGTTGATGAGAATTATGATGAGGATGATGGGCTATTTCAAGGTATTATTTTGTTGATGCTAAATTGTTAAAACTATTTTTTATATTAATTTTCTCATCATGCTTTACATATTGACGGATTAGATGCTGAACTAGATGATTTGGAAAATGATGAGAATGAATGGGATATAATGAGATCTCAAGGTACGTATTGTTAGTGATTTAAGCATATCATTACTTAATGTTTCAATATATTTGTTGTTATTTATTAACGGTATTTTATTTCAAATAACAAGACGAGGCTGATAAGGATGAAGAGTATGAAGACATGGAAGATATGACAATTGCAAATAACGACAATGATATACATATGGATGATCACAGTGAGGAATTAGAAAACGAGGATGATGTGCATCGCCTCGAATTTTACCTACAATGCCCCGAATTAGAAAAAGCAAAAGGTTTGAGTTAACTAGTAATGCCACTTTTGGCGTGTTATTGATTAACGATATATATGTACTAATCTATATCGGAGTACAGGAGTTGCTAAAACCAAAAAAAGAGGACCAATGATGTTGCATAATGTGCACACACGAAAAGTTGACGAGCGTGAGGCTATTATATGTAATGAATTTGGACAACCCGTTGGACCAACATCAGAGGAGAAGGATGTAGTAGGAAAATTCACTCGATTTTTGGGTACTATAGGTCGTAATTATAGTTATGCACCGTTGATCTATCGTTCATGGCACAAGGTGCCACATAAAGAAAAAATGTGGGAGTATGTCCTGGTAAAGTTTATGGTTGTTTTTTTCCCTTTATTTATTTGTTAGATTTTCATTTTAAACTAAATACTAACTTTTTAAAGGAAAAATACGATGTGCCTGAGGCTGCTAAGAAATGGGTTTTAAAGAGTATTGGACATGCATATAAGATACACAAATCTCGGTTTAAGAATAAACACTTCTCACAATTTAAGGATAACAAAACAAGGTGGAAGAATCGACCTAACATTATTCCAGAAGATGATTTCTTACAACTGTTGCGTTTATGGAATGATAAAGATGAAGCGGTATTTTTCTTTACAATTTTTCCATTAATAGTATTTAGTTTTTATAGTTATCTATTAGCTGAGTTATATATTATATATTAATGTGTGTATAGAAACGTTGTGTACGAGCCAAGGAATCACGCATGTCTCAAAAAAATATGCACACAGCCGGCCCAAAAAGTTTTGCTAAGATTCGTGAGGAGATGGTACAATTACTTTTTTTTCTCTCGTTATTTGTATCATTTTGTTGTTCAATATGCTAATGTTTTTTATTGATGTTTATTTATTATGATTATAGAAAAATAATGATCCAAACCAAGAATTACCTACTTTAGCCCAGATGTTTGAATGTACACGTCAAAGGACAGAAGGACGTGTATATGCTGACTCATATGATGACAAGGCAAGCAAAATTGTAAGTTCTTTCTACTTTAACCTTATGTAAATATCCATGTTTCATGTGTGCTAGTATGCATAGGATTAATAAAGTTTTGATGAAAGCCCCGAATCCCCCACTAACCTATAGTCTATAATTGTGTTTTTTTTCTAAGCACTTCTATATACTACTAGTTCAATGAAATGTACAGGAAAACTAATGAAGTTCCATTAGTTTTCGGCGCTTATTCGTGTACACATCTAGTTGTAGTATGTTAAGTGTCTCGAATTTGGACCGAAAACAGAGACAATGAAACTTACTTGATTCCAAAACTGCCTCTAAAAACAAATCTGACCCAAAAAGACCAATTAACAGAAATTTAATTGGAACAGTAATAAAGTTGGCCGAAAACGATCACTTTTGATCCAATGCTCACATGTAACAGGAACCAAGATTTTGAACTTGAAACCCGTAATAAACTATGCACACTTTTGACCGGTAACAACGATGTTAACCAATTTGCAAACTTGAACCAAAACTTACTTGATTCCTAAACTACCTCTAAATACAAACCTGACCCGTTCACAACTTAAGTCTCTCGTTGAGTTTAACAAACCTGACCCGAAAGGACCTGTTATCAGAAATTTGATCTGAATCTGTAGCAAAATTTACCCAAAATAAAAACGCAGCCCTTTTGACCCGTAAACTGACCGGTAACAGCAAACAAACTGAAATTTGTGATATCTTCAGTTTAGTTTGTGTATTCCAGATTTTTTTTGGAAACTTTAGCAACTTTCAAAACTGTGTAATTATCTAATGATGTGGCCAAAATACCCTTGACGATTTTCATGTAATGTCTCGAAACTAATTGTTGATACTATGACCCGTTTCAAGTGTTAACCCCCTGCACCCCAGATATGTTAATTTGACTCCAATCAATTTTTGCATCAGCTCATCTAATAAGAAATATGCGGTTTGACTATTAGAAGTCAACTCTTCACACAAATGTAATCAAAACTTCCCTAGTTCCTAAAATGACCTTGACCCGTAACTAGTTGAAAACATACAGTCTAGTTCTTAAACCATTAACTAAATAATAGCAAAATATTAGTACAAAAGTATTATACCAAATCTGCACCAATTCACTTTTACCCGATAACGAATCAAAGTGAGAAAAAAAAAATCCTTTAGTATCCTAAATCGCCACTTTGGCAAATCTTTGAATCTCATGAAACACTTTCACCCGTAACCCAACATGTAACCTCAATTTCCAAAACTGAACTGTATTTAAGTTGGCTGATGCATACTTTAACTTTCACAACAAAAAGTTATCTGTATCCTTAAATTTGAACTGAATTACCTAGTAGTGAACTTTGTAGTGATAAGTTTTAACCCGTTTTAAATCAAATTTTCGTATAACCCCTATTAATACAACCCGTTTTGCTATTTGAACCTTGAATGTACACTACTACACCTTAATCTGAATTCTTTGATTAGAAATATGTTGACATTGATACTTAGATTATTGTAGAATCTATCTTTATATATGTTGACAATTCACATGCTTGGATTCTTGATTAGATTCCTAGTTTTGAAATCTACTTCTTGTATAATTTCAATTTTAGCCGACGATTCTTTTTTTGTGAATTTTGTCTGTAATTTGTGATATTTAAGACTTTTTAGATTTGTGATTCCTAGACATTTGATACTACGATTAGATTTCTTTTTGTGAATATGTTTGCAGTTTGTTATTCTATAATGTTTAACAGGAAATATGAATTTGGTAATTCAAAAACCGTTTTGACAATTTTTTTTTTTTTTGGAAAAAATTGTAGGAACAAATGAAGAAATACAAGCCTACAAATGATGGAAGCTCTGCAGTAGATCCTTTTTTGGCTGTAATGAACAAGGAGAACCATAGATATCGTCGACTTTATGGTAGAGGAGTTACAAATACATTACTTAAAAAGGTCGATGGTGCTTGCATGTCATACCTGCTTCCAGAGGGGCTAATGGAATCATTCAAAGAAAACGTTGAAGTTGAAAGCCACAAGTTGTGGAAATGCGCAATGAGATTGAAGAGGATCATGAAAGAAAAAAATCCGAGCTCGAAGCTATGCGTAAAGATATTGACATCCAACGAAAAAACTTAGAAGCTATGATGCAGAAGGTGATGAAACAACTAACATATGGAGATCAAGATGAGTAGACCATTTTAATTTCTCTTTATTATTGTAATTGACACTTTGTGTTGACTATGTTATATTTGAGTTTGGAGATGCATGTTAAAGTACATTATTTGAATATCAATGAAATTTGTGTTTTTTATTACTCTCTTGGTCGTATGAATGAATGCATATATTAAATAATAGCAATTACATTTATATTACAAAGTTGCATTTGAATGGAAAAAAGGTTGCATTTTTTTCTATTAAAATTTAACAATGGTTGCATTATGTCTTAAACAAAGTTGCAATTTTGTAACTAAATTATAATAAATGTTGCATTTAAGTATAGAAAGGTTGCATTTGAGTATAGAAACCGTTGCATTTTTGCAACTAAAATATAGTAAATGTTGCATTTGACTTCTAAAAAAGTTGCATTTGATGGTAAAAAAAAGTTGCATTAGAATTTAAAAAGGTTGCATATTAAAAAAGTTGCATTTTAAGGTTAAATGTAACACTTTCAAAAAAGGTTGCATTAGGCCTTAAAAATGTGCAACGCCAAATGCAACATTTTTAAGGCCTAATGTAACATTTTACTGGGGTTGCGTTAGGTTCATTTTTTTGTAATTAACAAATTATGTGATTAGATAAGGAAATGATAATGTATGTATATATATACAGAGCTAACAAATTATATAAATTAAGAGTAAATAATAATATACATACATGCACAACAAAAAGAAATTATAACGTACATATATGTACAAATAAAAATAATTGATTATCACAAGGGTTCTTCATTCCTAAATGGTTATCACGCGATTCCAATCATATATATATATATATATAAAAGAAAGAATACAATAATCCTTATCATACGATAACGTACGCGACCAAAAATCACCGTTGATTTCAAAAAAACATGCGGTGGCAAAATTGAAATTTCTTTTGATTCGGTTTTCGATCTAATTAAACGACTTGATAATCTAGAGATTTGAAGATGGATTAATTGACAAAATCAACCTGTAACGAACTGCCAATTGATCGATGTTCCAATCAATTTCTGAATTGTTTTTAATCCAAATTGCTCACCAATTTAATAACAAGGAAATTTCGTTATCGACAATCAAGAAGCTTCCAATTGATCAATTTTCAAAACAAAATCTCTTTTACACTTCAATTTTCAACGAACAAGACTAAATTTGAAAGTTATGAATTAACGCTCAAATGGTTTATTAATTACAAACAAACTCAAAATATGTAACTGAATCAACGGTCAGAGATTATTCGATCATCTCACCAGATGCCGGTCTTCGATTAATACCAAATTGCATTTCAATTTGTGTTCCATCACCATGGATGCTAAGTGTAATTCTCAATTAGATCTGTAACTTAATTTAAGCAATTGAAACTTGTTTTTTGCAATTTCACATGCATTATTAGGATTAAATCACATCGACGGTCTCTCTTTTCAATATGAAGTTTGAACGATATCCTTTTTTTAAAGCATCAGTGCCCAACTACGACCGGGGTATGTAATTTTGTGTTATGCTCGATCAATTCAATTAATTGATTAGAACGCGAAATTAGATTTTAGTTTATTTACAAATATGCCAGCATGTGTTTTGTTTTTGGCTTGAGCATAATTTGACGTATTTTATACACTAAGGAATATTGTACAACTATATATGTATTATTTGAATTCAAATTTCAAATCGAATCCAAATGAAAATCATACATTTATTTCGATTATTGAAATCAAATCGAATTTGAATTTTTAAAACTGAATTTGATAAACTAATAGAATAGACTTTCGAGTTTTTTGATCCCGATTCAGATACTAAACACCCCTAATTACATTATACTTTTATTCTAATATAACATTTGTTACAGTAAATTAGTAAATTGATATTGGGTGCAGATCATCTAATATAACGATGCGATACGTATGTAGGGTTGTTCATGAGCCGAGCTGAACCAAGTGAAGGCTTGCTCGTTGCTTGGCTCATTTACAACCGAACCGAACCAAAGGGCTGAAATTCGAACCAAGCTAAAAAAGAAACGAGCCAAAATCGAATCGAGCATTTTTTGATTGAACATCGAGCGATTTCGAGCATTATTTATTTCTTTTCCAGCCACTTTAAAATTTTCAATAAGAAACAAGTTTAAAAGCTGCAAATAATATATTTTGTAAACGAATTAGTACTTTATAGACAAACGTATAATAGGTTGTAAACTTTTAGAAGATAGAAGTTTAAAGAGAGATATAATGAACGTGTAAATAAACCTTTAGTATTCTGAAAACCTAAATCAAACTAATAAAATAATAAAATTGACGGAATAAGAAAAATTTAAAAGGGTTTAAAAACTTGTATAAGTATATGAGCCGAACCGAATCGAGCAGACATTTGCTCGTCGCTTGGCTCGTTTACAAATCAAACCGAGCAGAGCGGTTCATTTACAATCAAGCAAAAAAACGAGCAAGTATTTTTCAAGCGAGCGACAAATGAATTCAAGGAACGAGCGGTTTGAACGGCCCAATATGTATGGTATAAATCATTCAGATGATGTGTTGTCATATTTGAAATAATTCCACTCACATATAATAGTAGGCACTGAGTATCCTCATTATTTACAAACTTGTTGCTATATATAACAAATAGCATCGTGATTGTTTATACCCAATTGGTAAGAATGGCCTATTGCTTTTTTATGATTAGAACGTGTAGTATGCCATTATACTCGTAACTTGATCAAAGACAAACTTCCAACAATTATTTGCGTCATCAATTAAAATTCATCTGACAACATGCCATTTGTTTTCTTCATATAACCGAGACGTTGGATTGTTAATACGATATATAACTTATATATCCAAAGAGTACAAGCTAGGACCTACTCCAACGAGTATTACATCCTTGACCGCGAAATATCGATTGCTTGTTGAACCAAATGAATTATATGAAAATAGTATACTCCAAATTTGAGAGTCAAAAGTTTTAGAAAACGTTCATCAAATGGAAACAAGACAAAATATACCCGAAATTTAGTTAATATGATGTTTCTTTTTCCCAAAATAAATATACTCTTTAGTGCATGTCAATATCTTGACAGTTTTAGATCACCTGATCACCTTTGGTATACAAAGATTAGCTACAAGTAAAATCATTAACTTAAAATGGTTTAACATGTTACACCTATTAAAAAAGTATGTATTCCACATTTCTCTATTTAATATTTAAATTTCCATGCAAACCCTATGTACTTTCCTCATGACCAGAATAATATGGCTATCTGCTTCTTCCTCCCAGTCCTCATCCTAATCTTCCTCAAACTCATTATCCGGCCACGCCCTGTCAAAATCCCGATCAAATCACGCCACGTATTCATCACAGGCGGATCCAGCGGCATCGGCTTGGCGTTAGCTCGCCAAGCCGCTGCCGAAGGTGCCCGTGTGACTATTTTAGCTCGTAACCTCAAGAGGCTCGAGGAAGCCAAAACTTATATCCGGCTTTCCACCGGAATAGATGTTAATATTGTGAGCGCGGATGTGTGTGACTTTGAAGCAATTAAAGAAGCAGTTGAACGTGCTGGTCCGATTGATGTTTTGATTTGTAATCATGGTTATTCGGCACCTCACGAGCTCGAGAGTCAGGATATGAAGGAGATTGAAAGTGTCATTGATGTGAATTTAGTCGGGACTTTTAATCTGGTTAAGGTGGCCTTGCCAGGGATGAAGAATAGGAGTGATCGAAAGCCGGTTTCAATCGCACTCATGTCATCTCAGGCCGGCCAGGTATTGTATGTTTGACTAATTTTCAAACCAAGCTAACTCGGCTCAGCTCATTTATCCTAACAAGCTAAATTGTTGAGTTCGAGCTATGCTTGTTTAATTTTAGTTTTGTATTTTTACACATGTTGATGTATATAAAACCAAATATAACATTTATATGCATTAAAACTGAGCTTTAATTTAATGAGCCAACATGCGAGCTTACCCTGGCTCGGGCTTAACTCGTTTACAAACCGAGTTGTGAGCGTTTAAAGCGAGCAATCTCAAAAGTAAAGAGTCTGCTTCAAGTGAGATACAAAATTATGAAAGTAAATTGACATGAATACATGATGCATACTAGTAGTGTAAAATAGAAAGTGACTTGTTGCAATTACAAACATATTTTAGGCGTTTTGTAGGCTTTTTGAGCATTTCTTTGTTCAAGGGCCCATACCTTTAGTTATTTTGTATGCTGAAGGATGCACTTGTTCAATAATAGGTTGGAGTTTATGGTTATACCGCTTATTCTGCTAGTAAGTTTGGCCTAAGGGGTTTGGCAGAAGCTGTGCAACAAGAAGCAATCGTCCATGATATTCATGTTTCACTCATATTCCCCCCGGAAACCGATACACCTGGTCTTAATGAAGGTCAAGATTTGTTTGTATAGAAAGCAACCATGAAATTTTAGACTATTTCTTTCCATAAGTGCTAAACACACCTACAAATGTGCTTTCATCTATCACATTGAGTGATCCACTATTTTTTAAAAAACACCTATATTTCTCCATTTTATAACATTTGTTCTAAAGTCTTTACATTTTCACATTATCATTGCTTTTTTGCATTTCCTTTACTCAAAATATTTTCTATACAATTTTATGAAATTATTTCTCAAAATTTTAATCAACCTATTGTAATAAACAATTATTTGTTAGTAAAATAAGATATAAATTAATGTTTTCAAAATAAAAACATTACATATATCGGCTAACATATGTTTATGAGTGTTGCAGCAAAAACTAGAATGCCTCAATTAACAAGCATCATATCGGCTTCCTCTGGTTCAATGCAAGTTGATGAGGTGGCAAAGAAGACACTAAATGGGATTAAATCTGGATCTTTCATTGTTTTCTGCAACTTTGAAGGATTCTTGTTGTGGATTGCAACTATAGGCGCCTCCCCACAGAGATCATATCCGATGGCGTTTGTTGAGGTCATTTTGGCTAGTGTAATGCGCATTGTGACTTTGTGTTATTTACGTTCGTGGTATGGTAGCATATTGAAGTGGCATGCAAAGAAAAATAGTTAATAATGTTTTCTAAAGAATTGAAATTTGTTAAAGAAATTGGAATACCAAGTTATTATTCAGTATATGATTTTGTGTGCCTTTAAATTCAATGTGGTAGCTTTTGGTATGCAGAAATGACAGTGGGAATGAAATGATTCATTACATGGAAATGAAAAAAGTGGTGTTTGGTTGTTCAATGGAATGGAATCATTCATTACATATGGAATCTCATTCCATCAAAACCATTCCTTCCCACCTCCTTTCTTTTTTTTTCATTTCATTCCTCCTTCGCCATACTTTCTCAACAACACTACCACCTAACAACGATCACCACCACTAACATTGCTGCCACCACCACCTGACCGCCACCATCGTCATTGCCACCACCTCCGTCACCACCGCCGCCCTACCATCGCCACCGTTGCCGCCGCCCTACCATCGCCATCACTACCAATGCTACCACCGTTTGACCCCACCACCACCACAACCATCGCCCGCCACCACTTGACCACCGCCACCGTCGCCGCCGCCCTACCATCGCCATTAGTACCAATGCTACCACCATTTGACCCCGCCACCCCACCCCCACCTCCACCACCACCACAACCATCGCCTGCCACCACTTGACCACCGCCACCGTCGCCACCCCGCCCTACCATCGCCATCACTACCAATGCTACCACCGTTTGACCCCGCCACCCCACCCCCACCCCCACCACCACCACAACCGTCGCCCGCCACCACCGTCGCCACCGACACCACCATATTCGTCGCCGGAGCTACCACCATCGTCGTTGCGGTTTTCTTTGTTTTTTTGTAAAAAAAATATTTTTTAGATATGAGTGTTTTTATTATTTCTAATTTATTCTTACAATTTTTTTTATACCAAACAACAAAAGGTAATAATTCATTTCATTCCCATAGGTTAACCAAACAAGACAAAGGAATGGTAATGATCCATTTTATTCCCTTGTCCATTCCATTCCTTCTCTTATTCCATTCCTCCTTCATTCCATTACCTCCAACCAAACATACCCTGAATGAAATACGATAGCCAGCCAACGATCACATATTATTAAAGCTGATTCAGGTATTTTCGTGTAAAACTAAATACCAGTTATTCAACCAGCTGCTAACCGATCCATATAACTATAGTTTGGTTCGGGTTTACAGTTATAGTAACAGGTTCTTCCGGTCTCGTCTAATTTGGGTTCGGGTAACTTTAGTTTCGGGTTAAAAATGACAGCCCTAGCTATTACTGAGTGGTTGATAAGGAAGAAGAAGCGAACCATGCCGACATGGACCGACAACAAACTTTGAAATTACATAATAATGAAGCTCACCATGCGCTTTGAGCCGATTTGATTTGGTTAATGTAATTTTAAATTTGAAGTTTGGGTCATTTTAAATTTAAGGTTATGTAATTTTAATTCTTAATTTTAAAGCTTATGCATTTAATGTTCTGGGGTCATGTAACGTGACGAAGCCCATACTTCCAACTCTATTATTGTAACACTCCTTCACACTTGATCCAACTTGATCTATCTCTTTGTCACATTTATCCATGGCAGACTCAAATCTCTCATCTCTTGCTCTATGCATTCTCCCACTCTTCATGATCCTCATCTTCCTTAAATTCATAGTCCGCCCGCACCCCGTCAAGATCCCAGTCAAATCACGCCACGTGTTCATCACCGGAGGATCTAGCGGCATTGGTCTAGCTCTAGCTCACCAAGCAGCCACTGAAGGTGCTCGTGTCACAATCTTAGCCCTTGATAACTTGGAGGAAGCCAAGGACTATATTAGACTCTCCACTGGCATAGATGTTACTATATTAAAGGCTGATGTGTGTGATTTTGAAGCTGTTAAGGAAGCTGTGGAGAGTGTTGGTCCTATTGATGTTTTGGTTTGTAACCAAGGTGTGATTGTAGCTCAAGAGGTTGAGAATTTGGATGTAAAGGAGATTGGTCGAATAATTGATGTGAATTTGGTTGGGATGTTTAACTTGGTTAAGGCGGCTTTGCCGGGAATGAAGAACAGAAGTGACCGAAAGCCAGTGTCGATAGCATTTATGTCTTCTCAGGGCGGTCAGGTATCGTATATCGTTGTTATGTTTGTAGCTTTGTATTCATTGTTTATATTGCACTTATTTTTAGAATAATGAAAACCCTTGTGAGTTGTTATGTATTATTAATGTAATAAACTATATATAAGAATACCATACGATAATTACATGAAACATAATCAAATAGTATAGCATCTTCTAATTATGGTAACAATAAGATACTTAAACTCTAAAATTATATTCTCTCATAATTTTATGGTAATTAAAACAAGTTGGTTTGGTCGGCTTTAGATCCAAATAGCTTGTTTGGCTTTTACTATTTATAGCTTATTCCATTTTTAGAAAATATATCGTTATATATTTCATTAAGTACTTTTTATTATAAACTATTACTGTTTATAACTTATTACATTTTTACAAAGTATATTATTTATTTCATTATTAATATAAAAAATTAACTTTGGGAAAAGAAAATTAGTTAGATGCCACACTGTTGATCGAAAACTATTAAACTGGTAAAGCAAGTTGGTCCGGCCGACTCATTCAATCCTGATGGTTTGATGTGTCGTTCCTGAAACCATAGTTAGTAGTTCAGCCTGAAAGTTTTATTAAAATTGAGTGAACTCAGCCTAGAAGTTTTATAGAAATCGAGTTAACCAGACCATGAACACTGTAACGCAAAGATATACAATATTGATTATAATGATACTTAATGGCACACTTTTTAATGATCATTATAGGTGGGCATTTATGGCTATACAGCATATTCAGCTAGTAAATTTGGTCTGAGAGGTTTGGCAGAAGCACTGCAACAAGAAGTTATTGCTGCCGACATTCATGTTTCACTTATATTTCCTCCAGAAACATATACACCTGCTTTGGCTAAAGGTACAACACCTCTCTCTTTATATATCTTTGTGCGTGTAAACGAATCGAACATATTGTAGAACAAATTTTGTTGTTTTGCTTGCTAGTTATGAAAGTGAAGTTGTCCGTTTGTTTATATTCATTCGTACGTTAGTACTAACGTTAATATTTCAAATGCCACCAATTATAATACTAAAACTAAAATCTAATACCATCAGCAACGTTCTTTGAATAATTATCATAAACAAACGTAAATTAAGGAACGGGACATATGTTCATGTTTTTTTTTTACAAGTGCATGTTTTTTTGTGTGACACAGCGAAGAAATCGATGCCAAGATTGACAAGCACCATAACAGCATTCTCGGGTGCCATGCAAGCTAATGAAGTGGCAAAGAAAGCATGGAAGGGCATCAAATCTGGAAGGTTTTCTATCACCTGCAACCTTGAAGGATTTTTTTTGTCGATAGTAACTGCGGGTGTATCTCCACAAAGATCATATCTCATGGCGTTTATTGAGGTTATTTTTGCTGGCGTAGTACGTTTGGGGGTACTTTGTGTTCAATGGTCGTGGTATAGAACCATTGAGAAGTTTGATGAAGTTAAATAAATTATGTGACGAAACGAATCTATTGAAAATTTTATGGTTGCATCAGTTTAGTATGTTTTATGTTTTTATTGTTATTCGGTCAAGACTTATTTATTTATGTTGTATATGTATTATGGCCAGACATGTTTATTAGCCCAAGTGTGTCAAGTTATGTAAACAGACATGTCCTAGGTTTTATGTTTGTGTGTGCCGTTATATCAAACGACGCGTCTGTTGATGAGACGATTATCAAACAGTTACAACGTTTCATCCTCTATTTGTATGTGTCGATGTAATCAGATTCAATAACAGATCACCTATGATCAATTCCTTAATATTTACTTAAGTTTGTTTATTTAATTCTTATTCCATTCACACTCAATTCTATTGCATTGTATTATTTTTGTGTTGTTCATCGTTCATCATGAAACCTTACTGCAAGAATCGCAACAAATTTGACTCAAATGCCTTGTAATTTGATGATAATGTCCTACGTTATTACAAATATGCTCTTGGATATATATTGCGTTTCTTCGTAATGATATCCATCCTGATCTTGTAAACTTGGCGTGCAAGCGATTTCTTAGTGACATATTCGAGATTGGCTTGTTAAAAGCTTGAGTTGAACTGAAGTTAAACAAGTTCAAGCCGATCTTGAATTTCTTACAAGCTTATATTTAGGCCCTGGCTCAAGTTTGTTTAATCTCAGCTCTTATCGAGCTTTTAGCGAGAGGATTTCAAGTAGCTCACGAGCGCCTTGACTCGATTAACCCCCTAGATGACGTATGTCAAGATGGGGCTCAATATGAGCAGCTTGACTCAATTACTTGAAAAGTGTTTATTTCATAATATTTAGCTTTTAATATCATTTTAATAAGAAACTTTAGCTCAGTGCCTCAAATCATTTGTAACAACAACTAATCAAGCAAACAAATCATGATTGCAACAAAAACCATAAAACCAAGTTTACCTAAGATCTTGTAACTTCCTCAATCATCGTCGTCTTCCGAAACCGCCACTTGCTATAGACTCCAAACTCTTACTCGCCTCCCACAACTTGTTTAATGTCTCAATTACATGTGACTCCTTTTGCTTTCCTTCCTTCTTACTTCAAAAATAAGGTAATCCCAATCCTAACCCTTTAGGCAAATAATATTACTCAGCTTTCTTAAATCAAAACGCTTTACAAAATAAAAACGCTTTACAAAATAGGGGTGTTAATTTCTAACACGATACAATATGTATAGTTAAAAAAAATAAAAGTAAACCTGTCAAACAAGCCACATCAAACAAACAATTGAGGCATTAACTTAACTAAATATACACTTGAAACAAATAGTATAAACCTAAACTAACAATACACCATACTAAAAAAAAAACTAATAATTAATAAGTTAACTAAAAACTGAATTAAACAATAAACTAAATGCGCATACCATCTATTAAGTTATTATCTTCCACTTGTGGTCTAGTGGTAGGAGGCTTAGGTTATCCAATGGAAACCTAAGTTTGAATCCCACTTGTGTCACTTTTGGGTGGATATTGACAATATGTGTCAATTTTGGGTGGATATTGGCAATAATGAAGGATTTGAGTTACGCCTTGTCTAAAGGTTGTCAGTTCGAACCTAGAGCCCACCCGGGTTTTCGTCCCACCATGTGTTACGTCAGAGAGTTCTCCTCATGTGTGTTACGTCAGAGAGTTCTCCTCATGTGGTCGCACAACGGCTGTCAAGTGGCAGCCGGCGGTATGATTTCTCGGGGGAACGGCTAAGCCAAACTCTGAAGCCAGCCTGGACGCAGTTAAGACAAAATAGTACTCTGGCCAGAGTGAGGAATCGGACTCTCCAAATTAAAAAAATACGATAGCCTAAAAACAAGGAAGTTGGGGTACTAAAAAAAATCTATTAAAGTCATTCTACACCCATTAAAAGAACTTCTCTAATTAATATTCTCAACTAACTTTTAGTTTACTCACTGGAAAACATGTCGGTCGTGTATCTTTCACTTGCCACTGTCTGTGTCTTCTTCCTTATCTTCCTCAAACTCATCGTCCGGCCACACCCCGTAAAAATCCCGATCAAATCACGCCACGTATTCATCACGGGCGGCTCCAGCGGCATCGGCTTGGCGTTAGCTCGTCAAGCTGCTGCCGAAGGTGCTCGGGTTACTATCTTAGCACGTAACCTCAAGAAACTGATGGAAGCCAAGAACTACATCCGGGTAGAAACCGGAATAAATGTTAATATCGTCAGCGCGGATGTAAGTGACTTTGAAGCAGTTAAAGAAGCAGTTGAAAGTGTTGGTCCTTTTGATGTCTTGATTTGTAATCATGGCATTTTTGCAAGTCAAGAGGTTGAGAATCATGACGTGAAGGATATTAAAGGTATCATTGATGTGAATTTGATCGGGACTTTTAATCTAGTTAAGGCGGCGTTGCCGGGGATGAAGAATCGGAGTGATTAGAAGCCGGTTTCCATCACATTCATGTCATCTCAGGCCGGTCAGGTATGCTTGATATTTTAGTGTAATTGAATTGACATGTTAAATCATAATATACATTAAACAAGTTAGTAGGTGCGGAGCAAGGCCATCTAGACCCCGGCCTGACGATAGGCCGATTTTTTTTAAACTATACATTTTTTTTGAAAAAAAAATGAATTCTTGATGTTTAAACCCATAACTATTTAACTAATTTAAGGCCCAATTTTCTTCATCTTGGCCCAAAGAATTTCATGATTCTTGGAGACGGCCTGATACAGAGTGCTCGCTTGTTTGAGTTAATTATGATGTTAGGGGCGAACGAGGGTTCAGGGGAAGCACCACTGGTAGCAGGATCCAAGGGGCGGCAGCCTTTGGCATGGCGCCCCTGGCTGGGGTCGATCTGCCAGCTTTTTTATTTTGACTATTATTGTTGTATTACAATATCATTAATAAAGGAATTTTTGGATACTGTCACATTTATATCTGAAGTAAAAAATGGCGGATTATAATGAATTTTTAAAATTCGAAATGGTTCAATGTAAAAGAGCATATGACTCTAAGATAATTCAAGTAATCAATTCCAAAATTCCCAACAAGTATTGTATGTTCGTGTTTGTTTTTTGAGCGGGTTATATGAGGCTAAATCTTACCTTTAAAGGAGACGAGTAGTCGTATCGCTTTGACTCAACCGAACCAGCTTTGGTCATTATTTAACAAGCCGAAATGTTGACTTCGGGATTGCTCGTCAAAAGCTAAAGCCAGCTCTTTTGATCAATTTTGGTCTTTTTCTGCATCCTTTTATTCAAAGTTATATACCTGTCTTTTTAATGCTTTATAGGATTATTATGTTTCTTGATGTGCTTTTTTAATAATAGGTGGGCGTTTATGGTTACACGGCTTATTCGGCTAGTAAGTTTGGCCGAAGCACTTCAACAAGAAGTTATCGCCCATGGCATTCATGTTTCACTTATATTTCCCCCCGACACCGATACGCCTGGTCTTGCAAAAGGTACCCCCCCCCCCCCCCGTTTTCTAAATTCAAGATGTTTTTATTAGGGGTATGCATTGGTCTATATTTGGTTCAAATCTATAAACTCAGTCTTTGAAAACCGTTTTTTTTTTTGGGTTACACCATGAGTTCAGTTTGGTTTAACTGTTTTAAGTAGTGTAATTTGAGGTTGAAAATTTTGGGCTGAAAAAAGTAACCCAAAATATTGAATTTTGGCCCCACACTTTTGGCTAAGTATGTTAATTTTATAATTAATTGATTACTACACATTTGGTCCAAAAAAATTAGGCCTACAAAATATAATCCATAAAATCTTTTTTTTGTTTCTCAGTTTTCGGTACATGCGAAACCGAATCAAACCAAAAGTTAAGTTTTTGAAAAACAAAAACATAAAATTAAACTGACAGATTTGTTTTCGGCTCAGTTATGTTAGTTATTTTTGTTACGGGTCGGTTTTTTCGGTTTCTTGCATATCCGTAGTTGTGATAATTGTTTGTGATTATTGAATAGTTAAAGAGAAGGATACCATTGACAAGCATCATAGCAGCATCCTCTGGTGCCATGCAAGCAAATGAGGTGGCGAAGAAAGCATTAAACGGGATTAAATGTGGATCTTTCTTTGTTTTCTGCAACTTTGAAGGATTAATGTTGTGGATTGCTACTGCGGGTGTCTCTCCACAGAGATCGTATCTAAAAGCATTTGTTGAGGTTATTTGTGCTGGTGTAATACGTGTTGCGGCTTTGTGTTATCTACGATCGTGGTATGATAGCATTGAAAAGTGGCATTCAAAGAAAAAAAGTATGTAATGTTTTTGAAAGAATTGAAATTCATTAAAGAAATTGGAATACAAAGTTATTTAGTATTAGAATTCTTTACCTTTTTATATGCTTACAAACAAAAGAATTAACAAAGAGAAGAGAACCTATTTGGGACATAACTTAGAAGACTAAAAAGTTCGAGTTTAATCTGATTCTAACCGGGTTTTACCATGGTAAGTCTTCGGACAACGGGTTTTTCCTGGAACAGGAGATGGGGGGATTGGGCTACCTAGTGTTGTCTACAATCATGAGCGTATAGGGGTCGTCTTTCATTATTGAGTTATTCCAGATAGCCAGACTTTTATTTCTTGATTGCTCAAAATAAAGTCAAATAACTACATTTATACACCAAGGACTAAAAAGTTTCGGTAAATACAAACCCAATTTTAAGGAAAATCACCAAAAAAAATTATAACAATAGCCCTTACGTTAAATTACCAATATAGGCTTGACTTTTTGCTCATGCGCCAATGCTTCATCTCCTGTACCAACCCCTATATCTCTCGCATCATTATTTTCCTTCTCCTACATCACATGACGCAACACATCATCTCATGCGGCAACCTTAAACTCCTACGCCACCATTTCTCACATGCAATTTTTCATCTTCGTGCGCCAAAAAAAGGCATAGCAATTTAAAACTTCCATGACTATTTGATAAATTTTATAGTCAACACTCTACATGGCTATTATGGTAATTATCCCTAATTTTAGCTCGATTAATTGACTGGCATCGCAGGGTAGTGAAAATTTGAGCCAGAGGCTACAAGCCTGAAAAGCCTCAAGTTCAAATCAAGTGCCAACCAGGTTTTATCGCATAGAGTCTTCGGGCGGCATGTTTTCGCCTAAACAGGATGTGGTGGGCTTGCGCTACCTAGCTATGTTTGTGATTACAAGAGCTCAAGTTTAAATTAGATGACAACCGAGTTTTACCGCGATCGGGTTGTGCCGTGAGTTTTTTTATTTACAGGAGTCGGTACCCTTGGATAAAATGGGTCTGCCGCTGCTCTCTTGACTCTCGGTCTTATCAGTCCGCACTAAACCGATCATCCTCCGGCGAGTCTACACCACCACCACCACTGCAGCTCCGGTAATGCTTCTATCCTATTTTTCCGGCTAACTTATTCTTCTTTACCATTCGCAAACGGTTCTTAATTCCTCCACATCATTTGACAACCCTAAAATCGCTAATTCCTCCAACATTTTTAGATCAATTTGTTATTCCTAACATATAAATCAGATCCTTGATGATATTATTCATTACTTTTTACCTGTTACGTTTAATTTGAACTCGAGTGCAAAAAACCCTAATTTTGAATCTGGAAACCCTAGATTGATTTTTTTGTCGGTAACTTAAATTGGATAAAATGTTATGCTTCATTGTTTAAGTAATAAGATAGATAGTTTTAATTTATGTATGTGATTATTGCAGTCGGATCCATGCCGAAGGTAAAGACAAACCGGGTCAAATACCCGGAGGGCTGGGAACTGGTGGAGCCGACTCTTAATGAGTTGCAGGCAAAGATGAGAGAAGGTTTGACTTATTCTAAAAAAATTAATGTGTTTAACTCATTTAACTTTAACCGAACAAATGATCAAACACGAATGGTTAAGCGAATTGGGTTTTCTTGTTGGCGTTTGCTCGTTAAGAAAATGAGCGTGTTAATACTTGTTTATGTTAGTTCGTTAATAGTATAAATGAAGGGTTCATGAATATAAGCTAACTAATGTAACTGAACATAGGTGAACGAACACCAGTTAAAAGTAAGCGGGAATATTAATCTGTCGTTCCGTTGGGCCAAAAAATGTAATAAAACAAGACTAAATTGTAATAGATATATTTTGAGTTGATAAAACTAGCTAAATTCTAATGGGCCTAACAGTTTAAATGAATGCATAAAATAAACGTAATATAACGAGCATTGAGTGTAAGATAACAAACATAGACGGAAGTTCACAGACATAAATGAACAAACTAGACATGTGTTTAGGGCTGTAAACGAACCAAACGTTCAGCGAACAGTTCGTGAACCGTTCGGCGGGAAGTTCATTTATGTTCGTTCGTTTAATAGATGAATGAACATGAACAAGAAATTCCATTCGATTAGTTAAACAAACGAACATGAACAAAGCCCTTGTTTGTTCAATTGTGTTCGTGAACGTTCGTTGATGTGTTCATGTTCATGTCCGTTCTTTTAACTAAATGAACAAAAAGTGCTGTTCATGCTCATTTGTTTGTTATTAAAAGAGCATAACGAGCTTCCTACCGAATGGCTCGCTGAACGCACGGTTTGCTTTTAGGCCTAGTGTCAACTCAATTCGTGTCATAAGTTGAACTTATATTATGAAACAATGTTTAAAATCAAATGATATGGTTTATTTAATATGATAAATTGAATAATTATGTTTTATTGTTTTCTAAATGTACAGCTGAGAATGATCCACATGACGGAAAGAGAAAATGTGAAGCTTTATGGCCAATCTTCAAAATTTCACACCAAAAGAGTCGTTACATCTTTGATCTTTATCATCGTCGGAAAGAAATTTCTGCTGAGCTATACGAGTTTTGTTTGGATCAAGGGTATGCTGATCGCAACATTATTGCAAAATGGAAAAAGGCAAGTCATTGTTTCTTTATATCCATATATTTGCACTAAATCAAACATACATTTTATTTTACAATGTATAATTTTGTTTTGGTGCTTTAATTTCAGCCCGGGTATGAAAGACTTTGCTGTTTAAGGTGCATTCAACCGCGCGATCACAATTTCAACACCACGTGTGTTTGCAGAGTGCCGAAACATTTAAGGGAAGAGAAGATGATTGAGTGTGTGCATTGTGGTTGCAAGGGATGTGCAAGTGGAGATTGATTATTGTTTCAAGTTCTAGTTGTCGTGTTTTTGTTATTTGCCAAACTTTGTGTGTTAAACATATGTTTGTAGCCTATGTTTATGTACTCTTGATGTTTTCTGGTAGTTGGAACTTAAAAGACAAGTCAATTCATGAGACGTGATGTCCATGTTTTCATATGTTTATATTTCAATGTTTTTATTTAGTTGGAACTTAAAACACAAGTCAGTTCTTTTTTCTTGAATTGGAACTTATAAGAATATTATTTGGAGTTGATATTTTAAAGTAATTGGAATTTGAAGCGGCATTTGTAATATGATTTGATTTGTTATTTTGTTAAAAAGAAGTTTGTGTATGTACATGGTATATGATGCCATGATGGTAATGGTGGCTTGGCGGGGCGGTGAGGTTGTGACAACGTTAGAGGGTAGCAGCTTTTGGGACGGTAATGGTGGTGAGCAAATGGTAGTGTTGGCTCGTTGCGGTGGTTGCATGGCTAATGGCAGCAACAGGGTGGTTATTGAGCTATTGATAATTGTGATAGCAACAATGACTAAAAATCTGAAAGAGTTTATTTCAATTCTTTGAATTGAAAGAATCTTAATATGCATTTATTCTACAACAAAATATGATATTCTTTGAATTCATATCCTAACAAATTAGTCAAAATAGTCAGACAAAACATAAAACTCAATTTTAATTATATCGAATTTCAACGAACTAAACATTTAAGATACTACTGACTACTGAGAGAATATAGAACTAGAATACTGAATTACATCGATGTGAAAAAATTTAAAAACTATAAAGAGAAGTATTCAAAATGCTCATAGCCTTTTAACTTATTTTATCTGATATTTTTTTATAAAAATAGACAAAATAAATAAATTTTTATGAAACGACCAAACCACATTCAGTTAGCCCAAAGTAGCTGGGCCAAGTCCAATAATACAAAGATAAAGACTTAAAGCAATAGATAAACACATAAACATTAATAAACTAAATTCCCGTTGCAACTTTCGAAATAGAAAAAAAAAAATGTTTTCCTTGTGGGTGAAGACATGGATCGAGGTTCTTGTTTTAATCCTATGATAATGAAAATATTTGGTGATAACTTTAGAAGAAAGAAGACAACTCAGACTATATCACCGGCATTTTGGTGGTTCATGTGTTCCCATCACTATATTTATATTCTATATATATGATTTTATAACGATTTTCAACTATAATTAAAATATATATACTTTTTTAATTAATATGTCTATAAACATGATAATTATATTTATTCTTGAACTATCTTGGCATGTCTAGAACTAACTAAAAGTGCTTTCAAATTGAAGAATCAGCGCATGCCTAGTGCTGCATCCTTCTTCTTTTGACGAGTCTTAATGGTTCCAACCTAAGTATACAAGTATCAAGTATGTATGCATTTTAAAGCCAAACGACTAAAAGAATTCATGTGCATGTGTATGCAAATATCACATGTAGTGTTGACGTGTATCTAACAATGAATAAAAATCCATTTTAAATCTTAGTGTTCTGAGCTAATCGGATTCTTCAAAGTCATCTCCGGATATCTAGGGCAAGGACTTAGCTTTGGGGTGCAATGGTCAACTGGCATCGGAGAAAACTTTTATATGTTTACTCTTAATATGCCATTCGAAGAGTCTTGATATATTTGAAAAGTGACACTAATAAAAAGTTAAAAAATAAAAAAAATACGAATTCCCAAATTTTTATGTGCAAGTCAATTTGTAGGTTTATTTGGGTGAACACATTTGTTAAGTCTGACTATTATTAATTTCGAAACTAAGAAAAATAAAGCAAAGATAATAAAGTTTTGTAAAATATTATATGAATAAGAAAAAGAATTACTATACAATATATCACAAGATAAATCATAAACTTATATAACGAGTACCGCATTATGAATTGTCATTGTCGCGACATCGCGCATGTTTCCTACTATTATGATTGAATGAAGATTTCATTTGTTCATATGATTAAACATTGTGCTTCTAGTTAGCCTACGAGCAACGACATGATATCTAAACCATTATATGTGATAAATATGATAGTCGCATTTCATTTGTGCATATGATTAAATATTTTGCTTCTAACTAGCCTACGAGTATAGATACAATATCTAAACCATTATATGTGATAAACATTGTGTTTTAATGAGCCACGATATCATATCTAACTAGTTTTGACATGTATCGAAAACCCACTTATCACAAGCACATGACTTTAAACGAGAGATTTGATCATGGCTTTCACAATGAATACAAAGAATCTAATGTGACCAAAGCTACATGTTTTGACTTCTATATATGATTTTATTAATTCTCTTTCTAGTACAATTCAGTCAAAATCTCTAAACAAGTTATTACAATATAGAGAACTCGTCTACCGAGTACCGGAAGCATATTGTGATACCATCCCACACGTTACACCTAACTCGTGTCAACTCATTGAAAGCGTTTGTTAATGTGGATTGGACTTGATGTCTAATATGATAAAGGTCCACGCGTGTGTCCAACTTAAATAGTTTATCTTTTTTTTCCCTTCTTTTTTTAACAGCGTTTTGAACTATTTCAATACTGAGTGAACTTTCTTAAGACAGGATGTCAATAGTTCATAATGATTTTGACGCTCCATGAAAGACTCGCCAGGAACACTATCAAGGAGGAAATTCACCAATATGGAAAAACCCTCATTATTCCAGTTTTAAACCAAAGACTTTAAGGATCTTAAGCCTTAATCATCACACCCAAGCTGTTAGACCTGAAGACAAACTATACATGACTTATATCTATTATTATTTTCTAATTTTAATTATATTTGATTTGAATATGTTGTTGTGCAATCATCAAATTATTGTTTTGTCTAATCTATTGGGTTTATTAATCAAGTTACTTAAATAACAATAATATATAGGGCAGAAAAACCAACTTATTTAGCAGTAAACAATAAAATAGTTTTGTATATTATTTATCTATTTTATATTGTTTTGAAAGGCCAAGATTCTGTGATTGTTAGTTAGCCAACATAAGATCCCAGTGATATTATGACGTTGAGTTTTTTTTATTAAACATTTATTTCAATATGGTCACAAGTCACTCACAACCACAGCACCGCGAGACTAATAATGCCAAAAAGAATTAAATACAAAATCTTTCTTTTTCATTTAGAGGTTGATAATGTTATTAAGCTAATAATATCAATAAACATAGAGTAAATCATTACATACTTATTTTAGGTATAACTATTAAACTATACAAGTGTTAACTAATGTCCAATGAAAAAAATTTCCTCCTATGCTATTTAGAACAAAACAATTATATGTAAAAGTGGATTTTTCAATCACTCAGTTCAAGAAACTTTAACTTTACTACGACTAGAACATCTCAAAATAAGAAATTGAATTAATGGAATTAAGAAAAGGTTCTTTAATATCACCATGACGTCCAAAATTCTCTTCATTTCGAGCTCTTCAAACAAACCACCATGCTATGAAAACAATGGCTTCAATAATGATCTTCTTTGTTTAAAAAAAATTAGATGTGTTTAAGTCGTGTAGGATGAGAATTTTAACATGTGTTGGACGAAATAAGTAGAGATATGGAAAGTGAATAGTTGTCATTTTGTTATGTGAATTCTGACAAGTAACTTTATTTTTTAAACGGTCGGTGAATAAAGTTCTGTATCCCTGGTAATCAGTGGCAAAAGGCGGCTCTATACGCCTGCGATCGCAGGCAGCACAAGCCCACCATCTTCTGTTCCGTAAAACTCACTGTCTGAAAGTGTACTATGGTAAAACCCGGTTGACATCGAATTCGAACTTCAGACTTTTATGCTAAAACTCATTTAAAAGTAGTTAGGGGTACTAACTACTTACATAAATATAAGAATAAATCAAATCCTAAAAAGTAGCAGTTTCTTGATTTTATGTGTATTTAATCGTAAGCATGACACACAAATGATTGAGTTTTGAAAGTAAAAAAACAGAATGAAGGCGTCCTTTGCTTTCTGCTCTTCATTTTATAAAAGTTGCCGTCTGACGGTGATGCTTTCTTTATTTTATAATTACCTTTTCATTCTATATTATATACTTATTTCTTCTTTTAATTAATTGTTAACATTAAACTCATCTATTTGTTATTAACCTGTAAAAAGTACTTCTTACTCTTAACAATGTTTTGTTTATAACAAATAACTTTTTTTATTTTTAAGCACAACCTTAAGTTTCATAAAAATACTTTGCATTCATTTAGTTTATTAAACAATAAATATAGTTTTGTGTAACCAATTGTACAGTAGCATAGCTTCTTGATAATTTATTAAAAGACTGTATCTCAGTCTGTCAAAATTAAAGTATATTTGATTCACTTAAAAGACATTTCATTACATTACATGAGTATCTCACAATTTTATAACATGTTTATACATGCCCCATACCGACATCCCGTCTCCGTGCAATCCTTATGCGCATGAGGTATTATTCTCATTTTGTGTCCCTTTATATTATTCTTAAAAGTGTAAACTATAAATCCATTCTTAGGATCAAAACCAAAGTATACCCATCTCACTTTGTAATTTAACCTTAAATCTATCAACCAAACTTGTTATAAACAAATCCTTAGCGTAAACCAATATCCTTCATCATCGCATGATATCTATCTATACATAAGTACATAACTTTTTTCCAGGTGTAATCTATGATCCATTATTGAGAGGAAGTTGAGATTGAAGGAGCTTTACAGAAAGAATCATAACAACTAAAGTAAACAAACACCTTTACAAACTCATACCAACATTCAACCAACCAAAGTAAACAGGTGTAACATATTGCATATGTATACACATATATATACAACTAACTTGTATCTACATATGTACAAGCTGTTTATGTGTATGCTGCAAACAACATAGTAGATTCTTTATTAGAACGTGCAAGGTGGCATCTTTTGTCAAAGAGGGTTAGCTTAGCTGCTGCTTATCTTTATACCCATACTTCTTTTATTTAATTGAAGTATGATTAGTTTATTATGTACACTCAATCATCTATAAAATAATTATATTCACCTTTTTTTAGTATTTGCGAGTTAGCGTGTTCGCCTTTTAAAACAACATCGTCTTGGGATGTCTTTTTCTAAATCTGTTGTAGATGGTTGCACGTAATGAATGATTCTGTCTATAAACGTTTTGATTAATTTGGTTATTGAAAAGGATGGTTTATTTAATTCGATTAGCTATCAACTATCAGTTAGTTGTCGCTTTGTCGGCTTTCAAACTCTTTTATTGAACAACGTTTAGAACTATCTCTAGTACCCTAGTTAGCAGTGGCGGATTCAGAAAATTTTGCCAGTGGGTGCAAAAAAGGATCAACCTGGAACGGGTCAAGTCAAACTAAAACGAACCAAACCAAAATGGGTCGGGTCAAATGAAATTACAATAAATAAACCACGTATAGAAATGCAAGCAATAAATTTCCCAAAACGCAATAAACAAAATGCATATTACAATTAATAAAAACCTTTGCATAATTGTTACGGCACAAAGCTCTTATGTACAAATAAAAAAATAAAGTTTAATAGTGTAGAATTATAAAAAAGAAATGATACTCTAAATAGTGAATACTATCATATTTTGGTCTAATTTTTTTAATGGCCCGATTAAACTGACAAAATATATCACAATATTAATAACTAATTGATGAAGTGGCTAGACAATTGAACAATCAAAGCTTAATTGTTATTTTGTGAAAGAAAAATTAAACTTGTGTTCGAAAAGTTGGCTCGAAAAGTTGGGTTTGGGGCACCAAAAGAAACACAGATGGGGCATTTGGGGTTTTTGAACCTCATATATTAGAAGTTTAGAGAAGAAAATACGAATTTGAGGGGATGCCTACGCTCCCTCTGGCTTAATGCTGAATCTGCCCCTGCTAGTTAGACTTCCCGAGACAGGATATTAATTACCGTCCCTACTTATTTTAACGCTCTAAGCCTGACTCATCTAAGAACAATGAGAAAATCCATCATCGTGAAAATACCCTTTTAAGTCAACTTTCGAAACTGAGACCATAAGATCTTAAGTCTTAATCGTTATTCTCATGTCACTGTACCAGAAAGTCTATTGCATGTCGTCTTATGCTACTTTCAATTAATACATATTGAGTGAAACAAAGCATTAACAATCCTATAGATATACAAACAAGATTATCTAACAAATTATTAGTTAAAAAAGTATAAAGATTGGTTTGATTTTGGTATGATTAATTCAATTATTTCTACACATATATCCATAAACTATTATAAGCTATCAAAAAATTATAACCTGAGCGTAGTATTGCCATTAAATTTGTTATTTTATATTTTATTAAGGAAATCCAATAACAAAAGGGTCCTGCTATATGCACCATAATGGGTCAACTTTGAAAAGTTTAATGGAGAGAGAAAGAGAAATAAGATTGTCAGCTTTCCTCTTTTTCATAATTTTGTGTCAGTCTTAACTTTTATTTTATTTTTTTGGTCAAACAAGATATGATCAGCTTTTTTATCTTTGAAAACTTCAATTTAACTTTCCAAATCACTTTCTCTCTTGATCAGATACAAACCTTAGAAAACACCATTTGTATTGAAAAGAAAAATACAGTTAGAAAGTTAACATTAATTCTATATCACTAAAACTTGATCATCTACGTATTATAAATAAGAATACTTCAATCAAAAACTTAATCAAAACTTGATATTCCAAATCAGTAAACAAATACAAGTTAATAAGTTAATAAGGTAATAATATTTAATTCAAAGCCACCATCCACCACCACACACAGATGGGGTTTTTGAGGGTTTTTGAACCTCATATATTAGAAGTTTAGAGAAGAAAATACGAATTTGAGGGGATGCCTACGCTCCCTCTGGCTTAATGCTGAATCTGCCCCTGCTAGTTAGACTTCCCGAGACAGGATATTAATTACCGTCCCTACTTATTTTAACGCTCTAAGCCTGACTCATCTAAGAACAATGAGAAAATCCATCATCGTGAAAATACCCTTTTAAGTCAACTTTCGAAACTGAGACCATAAGATCTTAAGTCTTAATCGTTATTCTCATGTCACTATACCAGAAAGTCTATTGCATGTCGTCTTATGCTACTTTCAATTAATACATATTGAGTGAAACAAAGCATTAACAATCCTATAGATATACAAACAAGATTATCTAACAAATTATTAGTTAAAAAAGTATAAAGATTGGTTTGATTTTGGTATGATTAATTCAATTATTTCTACACATATATCCATAAACTATTATAAGCTATCAAAAAATTATAACCTGAGCGTAGTATTGCCATTAAATTTGTTATTTTATATTTTATTAAGGAAATCCAATAACAAAAGGGTCCTGCTATATGCACCATAATGGGTCAACTTTGAAAAGTTTAATGGAGAGAGAAAGAGAAATAAGATTGTCAGCTTTCCTCTTTTTCATAATTTTGTGTCAGTCTTAACTTTTATTTTATTTTTTTGGTCAAACAAGATATGATCAGCTTTTTTATCTTTGAAAACTTCAATTTAACTTTCCAAATCACTTTCTCTCTTGATCAGATACAAACCTTAGAAAACACCATTTGTATTGAAAAGAAAAATACAGTTAGAAAGTTAACATTAATTCTATATCACTAAAACTTGATCATCTACGTATTATAAATAAGAATACTTCAATCAAAAACTTAATCAAAACTTGATATTCCAAATCAGTAAACAAATACAAGTTAATAAGTTAATAAGGTAATAATATTTAATTCAAAGCCACCATCCACCACCACACACCACCATCCCCTGCCAGTGCCATCCACCACCATCCCCTACCGTCCGTCGCCATCCACCACCATCCACCACCGCCATCCACCACCATCCACCACAGATCTAAAAATACAAGTAAAAAAAGTTATTCATTTCTTTTATAAACATCACACATTTATTTCTTTTATATTTGAGTTTCTAATAATTATGTTTTTTTTATTTGAATAGATGTCGACTTTTTATGAAAATGATTCAATGGGATATGATGAAATTATTATGACTACACCACAATTTGCTACTAATCAGGTACAATATCCATTAAAAAACATAGTTTATGACACCATCTATTGTTGTTATATTATTAACTTTTATTTTTATTGTTGTTATATTATTAACTTTTATCTTTTATTACTAGTATTATTATTATTTTAATATTTTAATACTAGTATTATTATTATTATTATTAATTTGTAGGTGTTCCGGTCTCGTGAAGATTTGGTGGAATGGGTACAAAAGTTGGGATACTCACTTGGTGTTGTCGTCGTCACAAAAAGGTCGAATAAAAGACCTTGTGGTTTCGTCTTCAAGGTTGTACTCATATGTGATCGTGGCGGAAAATACAGAGTTCAGGAATCAAGCAAGGCGTCCGGCACAAAAAAGATTAATTGCCCATTCGAATTAGAAGGAAGATATTCGGATGAGTATGATGCGTGGACCTTAACGGTGATTTGCGATGGACATAACCATCAACGTTCACAGTATATGGAGGGTCATGCATATGCAAGGAGACTTACCGATGATGAACGTAGTTGGGTTGCATATTTGACAAAGATGAATGTTGCGCCACATGACATTTTATCATTACTTAAGGAGCGGAATTTAAGTAATGTATCCACAATCAAGACTATTTACAACGAAAGAAATAAGATTCGCTTGATCGAGCAAGAAGGCAAATCTCCAATGCAGGTTCTCCTATCCTTTTTGCATGATAATAATTACGTCTATGAATTTACTACAACCGGTTTGAATGAGTTGGAAAATATATTCTTCGTTCATCCAACATCATTCAACATTTGGCGTGCATTTCCACATATATTGATTATCGATGCAACTTACAAAACGAACAAGTATAACATGCCTTTTGTTCAGATTGTTGGTGTAACTTCAACCAACAACACGTTTTCCATAGCTTTTGCCTTCATGCATAATGAAAAGACAGTTAACTATACATGGGTCTTAAATTGTCTAAAGTTGACTCTAGACAAGTGTATGCTCCCACGTGTTATAGTTACAGATAGGGAATTGGCTCTGGTAAATGCATGCAAAGAAGTTTTTCCAGATGCTGCTCAATTGCTTTGTAGATGGCACATTGAGCAGAATATATTCAGAAGATGTAGGAACTTTGTTAGGTCAAGAGGTGATTGGGATAAATTTAGTTCGTTGTGGAAGTCACTGGTAGATTCTGCAACGTTGGAATCTTACACGGAAAATTACCAGATACTTGAGTCATTTCTGATAAAATTTCCACGTATGTTTTCTATATTTCCACATTTAATATATATATATATATATATATATGTATATGTATATGTATGTTGCGATGTTATTTTATATTTCTCATACAAGTTTATTTCATTTCAGGTGTTTCAGATTATGTAAATAAAAATTGGTTGAAGGAATACAAGAAAATGTTTGTGTCTCTCTGGATTGATCAACATCTAAACTTTGGAGAAAACACAACCAATCGAGTCGAAAGTGCGCATGCGAAGCTAAAGAAATTCTTGGAAACTTCAAATTCTGGCTTCGATAAATTTGTAACTTGTGTTGACCAAATTGTGAAGTCACAACATACAATAATCAAAGCAAGCTTAGGAACTAGCAGAATTCAGAAGATTCACCAGCATGACCTACAATGTTTCAAGCTATTGCATGGCTTTGTTTCAATTGAAGCTCTCGAATTACTTAAAAAAGAGTGTAAACGGTTGAACGAGGATCGGGTAGATTGTGATTGTCGACTTCGCACCTGTAAAGGGTTGCCATGTGCTTGTGAACTTTCAATGTTTATAAGTTCAGGTAAGTATCTTCATCTACATCGGATTGATTTTTTAAAAGTTGTTCATTTTAAAATTAATACTTATTTACTTTAAATGCAGGTCAATATATTCCTTTAGATAGGATTGATGTTTTTTGGAGGAAGCTAGATGTTTCACCTTTAACTTCTATGCAAGATGATGATGTTGATTGTGATGATGAACTACAAAGTTTTAAGGAAAGTTTCAACAGGTTGTCCAAAGATGGAAAGAGAAGTTGGATAAGAAAGCTCAAGGATATATTCACTCCAGGTACAAAATTATTATATATTTTATTACTTGAAATTTAACACGTATATTATAAAATAATCATTATACAAAATTCGTTTTAGGTAAAATCGACATTCGGGAACCTCGTGTCCAAAGGAATACTCGTGGACGACCGAGTTTGAAGAAAACGCAACAAAAAAGGCATGACGATCCCGTTCGTCAACAGTCTTGCAGATTTACAACTGATAAACCTCTGGATGATTATGCCAGAGACGGGGTATTTGATTGCAAACAGGTTTAACGTCATTTTTCATTTCATTAGTAAAGATAATAATAGTAGCTCGACAATATTTCCGCTTTGGAGAGGACCTGACCAGTTCCCAGAAAAAAGAATCATTACAATGGCACTGGTGCATTCAAATCATTATGTAGCGGTGAAAATGCAAGGCGAGTTTCCAATGGGTGTCACACAAAAGTTATGGACACTAAACAGACAAACTGCCGCATCTGAGTGGGAACAAATATATCAATCACGTCAACAACTATATAAAGATTGGATATGGAAACCTCCTGTATATAAAGTTATAGATTAATTGTATATCTTATTTATTTGTCTTTTATTTATTTAATTATATATCTTGTTTATATATAAGTAATAATAGTATAATAAAATATAAAATAAAAATAAAATTGTAATTAGTTTAATAAAGAAATAGTAATTAGTAATTAGTAATAATATAAAGAAAAAAAAAGAAAAAGAAAAAATTAAACAAAGAAAAATAAAACGTAATCATTACAATGGGTGTCACACAAAATCATTACATAATCATTAAAAAGAAAAAGAAAAAATTAAACACAATCATTATTTAATAATTAGCGGTGTAAAATGAAATTTAAATGATGTATTTAGCTCATCCTGCTATATGCATCATAATGGGTCAACTTTGAAAAGTTTAATGGAGAGAGAAAGAGAAGTGAAAGCTCGAGTATCAAAGTGGGGTCGACTCATCACGAGGAACAGCTCGAGTATCAAAGTGGGGTCGACTCATCACGAGGAACAGCTTCTAGATTTTTGTCTATGTTTTGTAGTTTTCCTTTAAATAAATATAATGCTAGGAAAGTTTTTTTATTATACCATACATTAAATGAGAAACACTGCTTTCCTTTAATATATAATATAATTTTACACCTTAGTTCTTAAATTTTTGATTGTTTTGATTTAGTCCTTTCAAGTTTTAAATTTTTTTATTTTGATTCATTGTATTTTTTTTGCTAAATTTTGTTTACTTTTCATTTTAGCATCTCAAAGTTTTCATGATTTTAGTATGTACCTTAACATTTGTTTTCCTTCCCATATAGTTTTTTGTTATTACTTATACATTTAAGTTATTGATTCTTTGGTAATCTTTAGCAAACAACATTTGAAAAACTTTAGTATGCCGTTACGACATGCTCATATTTTTATATGTCATGCCGTTAAAACGAAGTTATATACGCAACAAGTTATGTAAGTTTCGATGAAAACGGAGTTTTTTTCGCAATAGAATATTTTTTTTGTATTGTAACCACATACCGACTGTCAGTACCACATCAATGCCGTAATAAGCCGAACCAATACCAACAAATCCTTTTGATAGTTAGATAAACTTTTATTTTGTTGTGCCGAAGTGATATTCGTTACGATGTGTTTGCGTATTCACGTTTTAATATGCGGGTCCGTTGTCGAGTTCAAACGCACAAAGCGCGTCGGGAACACTCTAGTTTTCTTTTATAGAAACAACATGTTAGACACCTCACGCATTGTGGTTTAAACTTGGTTTGCAAAGGAACCCTAACGCATTGTTGGAAACTCGAAAGGATCCAAACTCTCTCTCTCTCTCTGTAACTGCTTTAAATTAGCGAGTTGCGGCAAGAGATCGGTCAGTAACAGCTCCAGTTTGTCACACTACCTTCAAAAAATATATTGTAACAAAAGCTGAAAGTTTGATAGCTAAAATATAATAGACAACAAATTTGAAGCTGGCTTTAATTTTAAGCTTGGTAGTAAAAGTATAAAAGAAAAAAAAAATTTATCAATCCATGTATCGTTCATGTGTGTTTGATATAGTACTAACAAACATAATAGTATCGGTACCACCAGAAATGGCCAACTTATATGTGATATTTGTTTGGTAATCCATTTCAAGTATGAAACCAAAATAGAGATAGCTCAACCACTCATTTTATGAAATAAACCAATTTATCAAGTGTTATGCTTCTCATTTTCGACTCTTTTCTCTCTATTTTTGGTCACTTAGAAACGAACTCATATGTTCATCTTACACCCACACAATGAAAATTGATATGGAAATTATAGGTTTTATTATAGTTTGGAATAATTTGGGTCTCTCTTTGATATATATGTACATGTATTATTTTTAGATAGATATTTTGGAATCTCAATTAGATAATTCAAAGAGAAACAGGAACGAGCTCACATGAATGTTATGTTATGAAACGTGACCAGAAAATGACTAAAGACTTGCATTTTATAGTTGGTAACTATCATAATGTCCTGCTAAACTGACACAACTCTTAGTCAAACGTATGTTAGTTGGTGGTTAAAGTGATTGACGGTTATTTGGATACCATCAACACTAGCTTCTCGAAACAGCAAGAACTCTTTTGATAGTAACTCGGTTTCGGCTGATCATTCAAGATGCTGCTAATGCCTAGTTATTTGTTAATAACAGATGTTAACGTTTGCAGTTGTTGGAGATCAAAGTTGTTACTAAAGAATGTAGTTATCGTCGTTCACAATTAGCACATATAATATGCTTTTCCTAACAACGAAATTCAATGTAGCTTTTCATCAATCATGCATATCCAAAGCAATTATGAAATGGTTTTCAATAAGGTAATCAAATTAGAACAACAAACTCTTATTTATTTTGTTTCGAAAATCAAACCACATGGTAAATCAACTATTCACAGTTAATCTAGTTCTATTAGTCAGCTTGATCATAAAAAACCATCGGTTGTTTTCCATCTGACTAGTATTGCTCAAATATAGGTATAATCAATTGAACTATTTGTTTCCGATCTATTCACTCATAAGCAAACCGTCGACGACACCAAGATTTCCAATTTACCTAGTTGGATTGACTTATTCGGTTAAACTTATAAAATTACTGGTAATACACCATATAAAGATTATGCTCTTGTCAATCAACTTACCAACACAAATACTCTCCTAGTATATATTATTTTAATTTAATATATGTGTAGGTGGGAATGGTATACCGTTTCGTATACTCTACCTAATCATATGGCTTTTTCCATAACGCCCTCTTTCAAAGTCATTTCATTAAAAAAATATGTTTGCCCTTAGAAAAAGAATACAAATATAAAGTAATCAACACTTTATTATGTTTTAACGAGTTGTCATCGTGCAACATTAGTTAATAAGGTACAAAAGTAGATCACACGTAATTTATATATTTTTATGGATGTAAAGTATAGACAGAAATTCTTGTCTTGGTAAGTTTTATATTTCTATTTTTCAGCCGGCTTAATTGAATCAACTGGTCTTTCTTACTTTCTATAAATATGAAAGTTACAAGTGTTTGATAAATCCAGACTTAGAAAGTAGAAACCATTAACTAATATGAATTCAAACCAGAAAACGGCTTGAAGGGCAACCGTTTACAAAAGTATATTAAAAATTTTAAATACAATAACCTTGTATTGATCAGAATTCATGTTACAATTGCAGTAATGACATAAACAAATACAACAACTTTTATAATTCGGAACACAAATACAATACAATGAACAAATAAACATTAAACAAATGGATTACAAGATGAGAAACAATCAAAACTTAATAAAACAAATCAGGTGTGGTGGCTAAAGATTTCTGTTAAACAGGGATCATTTAAAAAAAAGATTTTGGGTCACCCAAATGGTACCGGGTATCGATATTGTACTGGATATTTTCGATACCAATTGATCAACCACCTTTTGCGTTTACCGTACCGAACTAGTACCGTATCTTACCAAACACTTTCGGTACCAGGATTAGCCAAGCACGCGAAGCTAGCTATACTTGAAGCGATGGCGTGCAAGAACGAGAATGCTGGAAACTCTTAAGAGTCGAATGCTTCGCACCCTTAACCGCCAGTAGGTGTGTCTTGTTATACAAGAACAGGGGCGGACCTAGCCTATGGGATGGGAGCAATGGCCCATCTTAAGTTTTATTTTAGTGTAATTTGTATATGAAAATCCCCATCGCCCTCCTTAAAATTAATATTAATCCCCCATGTCGCACCCTATGAAAATAATTTTTGGGTTCACCGGTGTACAAAAATACAATATTGTAAAAGCTCCCACTTATGAAGCCATTCTAGGTTAAGTGTTTCACAAATATGGGACAAGCCCATTTTCGATAGTTTTAGAGTTTCAAACACACAACTTAGCATTGATAACTCATTTCTCTTAGCTTCGTTTTAGACACAGTTGACTCATTATGATCCCATCACATATTAGAACACGAATGTACTAAATTTTATATTAGTAACAAATACAACTAATTATTTGTCACAAAAACAAGTGAATGAAATCTGTACATGTATGTAGTGGGTGTGTATCAAATCAATGTTTTCATTTTTATAGAATTTTCATAGAAAATTCTTTTACAAATTTAGTTACCAAAGAGCACGTTTGGGAGTAGTTATAGCCGTTTATGATGGTAAATAAAAGAAACAAGAAGTCAAGACGAAAGGGTCAAAAAGGTAATTTGAAAGGGTCAAATGTAGGTAACCAAAGTCAACGGTGTTACCAAGTCCTCCCACAACACTAGACGTTAAATAAGATTCTCTAAAAATAAAATAAAGAAACATCAAATACGCGTTTAATTCCACAAGTAGTCATCGAAAGTAGCATCCATATGTCACGATATTGATGTTGCCACTCTACTAAACACAACAATGAAAGTTGATTTATATAGTTCATTCATATAATATGATTATAAGATATTTTAAAAATATCATCCAAACGATTTGGTATTTTTAAATAAGCATTTGTATTGTACTAAGAATATAGCGACTGTGTGAACTAAGCAACGGATCACCAACACGTAATATTGACGCTATTTAGTCTAATTTAATTTTTAGTTTGCATACTTTGTCATTTTAGCGAAACTAGAGGAATGATTATTTCTTTTACTGATTACTAAGCAAGAAGTGTTCTGGCGTTAAAAGAATGCATGTTAAGATTTATATGAATGATTGTCATACTTTCGTACTTAATTAAAAACAAAACAAAAATTGCAGGTCATGACCTCGTTCTTGGAATTTTGGCCTATTCAGATTTATGGACGAGGCGGCACTCATGCAACGACCCAACTTAAAAATTGAGGTTCACTCTTTCTTTGTCACTCTATTTATCTATTTCATTCCCTGTCATCTCTTGATATTACAGTTTGTTACTTCTTTGTTTATACTTCCATTTTTGTCCTTTTAACGAGTTTTTTGCAAATCAGCAAATTCAAAAGCGACTCAAATCACGATTATAAAAATCATCGGCAAACTCAAAAACAACTCAATCACGAATTACAAAAATCTACATATAAGCTAATCATCAGGTTCACAACATGCTTTATGGTTGTTGGACTTTTCACTCTTAAAATATTCGATTTGGACTTAAGTACCTTTTGTTTTTCTGATTGAATTGCAAATATACTAGTGACTCAAGTTTTAGAGAATAACATGAAAACTACACTTTGTTTTAGAGAAGAAGACGACTTATTTTATGATCTTTAAACCATCTCTAAGCTCACATCAAGGAGCTCACTGGATGAATTTGAGGCTCATGGGAGGGGTACGACCGGAGAAAGTCATTCGTGTAGGAACACCTGTTTGCAAAGCCAAGGTATGACATGGGTGGTGGTCGACTAGTTGATCATCTATATCATGTGACTAGTTGATCATCTATATCATGTGCATCAATGATTTGTACATCATATTTATTATTAATTTTAAACATATTAATTGGGTAGACTAATAAAATTACGTATTGTTTGGATTATCTTATGAATTATTTTAGTAGCAAAGTTATTTTTAGTTATAATAAGCTAATTAACTTTTTGTAAATACTTTGATTATTATAGAACATTTGATTATTAAAAAAAATCTAAAGGGTCGTGATTACATTGATATGTTAATATATGTAAGAATGTTTCTAGGATTTGAGATTAAATTGGTATGTTCGAATGATGATCAAAAAAGCTGATTAATAGCTGTTGGGACCAAGATCTTTGATCCTTGAAGATCAATTATCCTTAACGCTCACAAACGTCTGCTGCCAGGACTAAGGATCCTATATGGTTCAAGGATCCTCAACAGTTACCTTTGAAAATATTTTTTATCTCTTTTGAAGGTATTGAAACGTGTCTACCAGCCAGCCTATTTTTACGGAAGATATGTATATATATATATATTACTAAGTCACCTCAGCTGGTCTTCCTTCACGTAACGGTCATGAAGAACGGTAGACAAACGTGACCTAGTTTATAGGGAATTAGTTTATATCCGTTAGAGACTTTTTGTATATATTCATGTAGAACTTTGGCTGAACACACAACACTTTTAGCATACTTGGAATTCTCAGCAAGATCACTTACACTTTGTACTCACATTCAGCCTTAATTCCAATTATTGTAATCGTTTTTCAAGTATAATATAATTGGTAGTGATAGTTTTCACTACATGAGATTTTTGTGCCGGATGTATACTAGTTGCCAAGGGCTTTTCCTCGTATAAATCTCGTTGTTCATCATTTACAATCATTATTTTATTCATTTCATTCATTCAGGCATCAAACCTCACAAACGAATTTGGTTATTTGATCCTTAAACCGATTTTTGACCAAAACAATAGCAATGTTAATATATGTAAGGATGCCTCTAGGATTTGAGATTAAATTGGTATTTTCAAATGACGATCAAAAAAGCTGATTTGATAGCTGATGGGGCGTTTATGAGTATCTTTAGCCCTTTGGATTGGATATGATCTCCGAAGCTACTTCCACACGCTAAAATTTAAATAATGCGACTCAACTTCCTGATGGCTCATGCTGGTTTGACTTAGTTTGAACGGAAAAACGATTTGTGGGAAGTGGCGTTCAAGGCACATAAGGTATTTTTTTTAGGGATAAAAATGCTTAGGTTCATTTATTGTGAATGGTGGAGGAGTGTGACCTTTATTGACAACCAGACTATCTGACAGGATTTTTTCGACTATTTCAACCATAAAGGGGAAGACGAAGGGGTCTTACGATGAGGCCGATCTAATGTTAGGAGGAAGAAGAGGGCTAGGAATTGTTTTTTTTTTTAAATAAATATACTAGGCTTTATCCCCCATATTACCGGGATTATTTTACATTATTTGTTTATAATATTTATATGTTTTTATATTTTAATTTTATTTATTGTAAGGAAGTTAATAATACTTCAGGTTTGATAATGAAAGAGTTTCACAAATAAATAAGATGTCATGACCCTCTTATTTTTTTACTATAAAATTGTTTCTTAAATAATATCTCCTTTAAAAACAATCAAATATTATTTTTTTACTATATCCCTAATTTATAGGATTTTCATGAGAGAGTCTTCATTTATAAATAAAACAATCTGGTGGCTTGAGAGGATGTGAGAAGCAACCAGAGAGCTTTTAAAGCTTTCGTTTATATATATTTAAGATTGGAATATAATATTAAATGTTATTCATAAATTAAAATAATACAAAAATAAAAGAGTATTAATTATATAAAATAGACCCATAAATCTTGTTTGTATATTTTTCATAACTATAAAAACATAAAGAATTTATGAGGTATAAATGTTACAATGTATACATTTTCATCATTATTCATATGCTAGTGCTAATGTGCTATACATGCTCTTCTCCGTAGGAACGTGTTCAAAAGGTTGGAGATAAGACATTGCACTTTGGTTTCGGTGCAACCTTTTGCAACAAGATCACTTTTATTTACGTTATTTACACATTTTATAATTAAAAAAAGAAAAACATTTTCTTTCAAATTATCCTTAAAACATGTACTTTTTGTAAAGTTTTCCCACCTGCTTTCTTAATCAAATTGATACTTTGCTTCATAAGCTTAAAGCCTAAGCTATTCTAAGAGACCATTTATTTATATAAAAGGAGAAATTTGATAAATCTAAAAGCTCTAATAGATCGATATTGTCAATTGATATTTAGGCACTTATAGTTTTTGTGCCCAACTTAACCATTTGAGGGTCAATATAAATATTAAATGAGCTCAGTACCGTACCGATTCCGAAGATCCTTAAAATGGGTGCCGCTACTGAAAGTATAAGCACGGTATTTAAAGTAAATTAATCCCAAATACCGGTACCATACCAAAAATATCAATATCAAAAAAACGCCAATAAGTACTAAATTTGTAACGAAAATATCTGATATGAATACAATACCTACATGGTAACGAAGTAGAAAACTTAGGTGTTGTTTGTTTTTGAAGACAAAAACTATCTGCAATCTGATTTCATCTGATTTTATGTCTGCAACTGAAGATGTGGTCTGAATGTCTGCAATCTGAAAATATAATACTGTTTGTTTTATAAACTGGGTACCGTTTGCATAAGCTGAAAATTAGTTACCTATCGTACATATCACAGTAGATAGAAGTCATTTAACGTCTGTAGACTAGTAAAATAGTTGGTGGTGGGCAGTGGACGGTGGTGGTGGCGGACGGTGTGTCACACCCCGACCAATGAAGGCGGAAACGTCGAGGCGCGACATGATTGCTCTTTGCACAATGACAGTATAAAGTTAGAATATTTAAACAACTCATTTAAATCCATATCATCATAAATAACATAACAATTGTTCATACAAAATGCCAAATAGATAGATAAACAAATAACTTGTTCTTTTATTTTCTAATATCCTAAAGCCAAGATAATAAGTTTCTTCAAGTAATCCAATCAAGCTAACATCAAACCTGTAACATTGCATAAAATAGAGTTTGTCAACACGAAGGTTGGTGAACAATTTTCATAGTTTTGGACAATAAGTATATAGTATGAAATCCACAACTAGTATATGAAAACAATAAATAATAGCAACAATTTAGATAAATGAAACCGTCAATAAGAATACATTGACGAACCGTCAATAAGAATACATTGACGACAATAATGAAATCGTCAGTAAGAATACATTGACGACACCTTTCTATATGGGGATACCATATATACTCGGAATTAACGTATGATCATACTTTGATGAGGCTACCCGCCTTAGCATTCAAGAGGCTACCCGCCTTAGCATTCAAGAATTTGCACATTATCATGTAAAGCATATAACACCAAATCGAGCATTTATTTAAGTAAACATATACAATACGTGTTGTGGTTTAAGACTCAAGTATAAATCATTTGAATTTGAATAAGTATGCAATGCCACCCCCAAAACGAAAGATGGAAAATGGGGGATGAAAAAGTACTCACATTAACAAGTAACTTGAAAGATAGTGTCGTGAATAATCGGAGAGATCGGTTTAACGAGCAAGACCTATATTAAACGGGTCTTGTGTTAGTAGGTAGTCTTGGAAGGGTTTAAAATAAAATACATGACAAATAAAGTAAATAAATAAAGTTTAGGATTTAAAATGTAAATATTTGAGAAATTAAAAAAAAACGAGTTTTGTAAAATAAGTTTACTCGAAACCGGGTCTCGGTATTCTATTCATTAGTTTTTTTCTTTTTTTTTTTACTCAACCTATGTTAAGTAATAATGTGGGTTAAAATGCGATATTGCAAAACCTTTGGTTATAAGAATACCAAAACGAGGTTTAAACGAGTGTTCGGGTTTGTCGGTTCGAGACTTGATAATTGACCAAGCTCACAGTTAACTTCCCAAAATAATAAATGTTATGAGATAACTCAATAAAATCAAAATAGACTTAACCAAGTATGTAGTTCTATTGTGAAGAACCTTAACGTTCGTTAAGCGAGTATACGACCTTATCGGTTCGAACTTGTTATAAGATCAAGTTGGTTACCGACATGCCAAGTATGTTTAGAAACTAACTAAAATTGATTTAAAATATAATCTTGAAGAAAAATATGAGTTTTGGTGGCTAAAAACACACTTGTGTGTCTTAAGCGAGTGAACTCGGTTTAGTTCGGTTTTTGGTTCGGTCCTTGACTCGGAATAAGACCGAGGATGGTTACCACATACCCAATTACCATGGAACTTGTAAAATAACTTATAAATAATAATACTCAAGTTTTACATTCAAAAAGTTAACAATAAAGCTTTTAAACAAAAGTTCGGTTTTTTGGTTCGGTCCTTGACTCGGAATAAGACCGAGGATGGTTACCACATACCCAATTACCATGGAACTTGTAAAATAACTTATAAATAATCATACTCAAGTTTTACATTCAAAAAGTTAACAATAATGTTTTTAAACAAAAGTTCGGTTTTTGGTTCGGTTCTCAACTCGGGATGAAACCGAGGCTAGTCACCACATACCCAATACCATGGAACTTGACAAATATGAAAAATAAACTAAAATATGTAGAATTTAAGCAAGTATAACAAGTTATATGGTTATATTTGTTAAATATATAAACAAGGACTACAAAGTCCTCCATGTAGCCTTGCCTTACTAGTCCGACATTTCAACCGGCCGAGACCGGAGAAATGAAAGACCGAAGGTAAACAAGGAGTGTATATTATATATATGTTGTAACATCAAGCTTTAAGTATTGAGAAGTTAGTTAAAATGAAAGATTAGCTTATGAAGAACAACCTTAGAATTCAAGAATTTGAGAGAGAAATGAAGAAACGAGCAAGCACAAATGAAGAAGATGGGTGTGTATATATAGGGTAAGTTGAATGGGTCTTTCATAAAGGGTGTTTCATGAAAATGGGTTGGTTATAGACCCAAGAAAGCACAAACTACAAATGGGTCCTTCAAGTCTCCATTTTGGTAGTTTTAGTCCCTGGAGTTCGTTTTGAGCGTTTTCGGGGAATTTTAAGAACCGAAAAGGGTGGTTTTTTTTATCCAACAACTATAAAACAAATATTTAACATACAATTCATCATTTTGATAATATCGAAAGGTTCGGGATACAAAACGGGTCGGGTTTACATTAAGAATACAAGTATAAAATAAACCGAAATTGACAAATGTCACACGGTGGGTGGTGGTGGTGATGGACGGTGATGGTGGTGGGTGGTAGACGGTGTTGGTGGCGGATGGTAGGTGGTGGTGGCGGACGGTGGTTGGTGGTAGTGGACCACGGTTGTGGCCGACGGGTGGGTGGTGGTGGTGATGGATGGTGGTGGTGGTGGTGATGATGGACGGTGGTGGTGGGTGGTGGATGGTGTTGGTGGCGGATGGTAGGTGGTGGTGATGGGTGGTGGTGGCGGACGGTGGGTGGTGGTAGTGGACGATGGCTGTGGCCGACGAGTGGGTGATGGTGGTGGTGGTGAGTGGTCGGTGGTGGTAGTGGACGGTGGGTGGTGGCGGTGATAGACGGTGGTGGTGGTGGCGGCGAACGGTGGGTGATGGTGAACGGTGGTGGTGGTGGTGGGCATGATGGGTGGTGGTGTTGGACATTGGGTGTTGGTAGGATGTTAAGAAGTGTGAAGATGCATGAAGAAGTTAAACAATAGTTTTTTTTTAAGACCATAAAAGCAATTTGCAGATCTTATTTAAAAAAAAAAAAACAAACAGTCTTTAGAAGCTTATGTCTGCACGCCCGCCCGCAAACATAAACCTCCTGCATATGTTTTAAGTAAAAACAAACACCACCTTATGTGATATAGGCTTATGGCCCCGGATATCACATAAGATTTTCTTATACCGTTAGAAATCAAGTTAACACTACCCTACTAGTTCAAAGCTCCACTGATCATTAACTCTGGATTTTAACCTTTTTACATATAATGGGCTAGAATAGATATCTACATTATCAATGCATGCACTTTAGTTTTTAAAAGTACAATTAGGATTATACCTGTTTTGTCTCTTTCAACTCTAAATCGTATCTTTTAAGGAACATAATACATGGGCTATTGATTGTCGCATCATTTGCTCTAATCTAATCCATATCATACCATACCATACCAATATCTAACATAATACCCCCTTTTTTTCTCTTTCTTTTTTTAACAACAAATGTTTTATCTACTCTTATTTTACACAAACTAGTAGTAAACCTGCATGATGTTACGGCAATGACAGTATGTTTAACAGATTTTTACTACGTTTAAACATATGGTACGATATAGTATTTTCAGAAAAAAAAAATGAATGTTGTTTTTTTCATAATAGCCTAAACCTGTTTGGCTTACATCCCGCTATAACTCAAACGCTTTTTGACTTGTCAAAGTTTTTGATTGTTGACCCGAAAAATTAAAAATATTAAAAAATATATATGATCGAAACTCATTTTGCTAGGCATTTTAACATAAACCAAAATTGATACTTTATTTTAAATGACACGAAATCATTTTTTTATAGCATGCACATCGATATTCAGTAAATCTTACATCGAAACGTTGACAAAAATAAATTTCTCTATTGTATGCTTGAAATTTATTAAAACTTATAATATTCAAAGGGATAAAAGAAAAACAAAGAAAAAAGAAAATAGATGAATATATAGGTAAACTTAAGAGGATATACCTTATTAATTAAAATTTAAAAATGTTGAGCATATTTGAAGGGTGAATTTGTAATTATATTTTAGGTTTATAATTGCATATTTTAGTTGTACTTTTATACTTAATTGACTTGTACATTATAATAAACACCTTAAAATAAAATAAAATTTACATTGAGACGTCGACAAAAATAAGCACGTTGTAATGGTAAGTTCGGTTTTCTTTTAAAATATAATATATTAAAAGATATAGAAGAAATAAAAATTTTAAATGAATTTGTTAAATAAATGGGTAAAGATAAGGGGTTTATGTGTAACTACTTTAAAAATTAACAGAATTTTGTTGAAGTTGAAGTATCATATTTGTAACTATTTTCTAAACTAAATATTCTTAACCATAATAATGTCTAAAATACTATACTACCATGTATTAATGCTTATAATTTTAGTGACTATACCTCTTAAAATTTAAGAGGTTCTTCACTCATGTATTATATATAATATAATATAATATAGATATAATACTAAACTAAATGTCTAAACCTTTACCCAGGTTTGAACCTTGAACCTTCAATCTAAAAGACAAATGTCTTTATCAAGTGAGCTAGTCCTTTATTGACATCTAACAATATGTAGATGTAAGTCACTCTCAACCAATGTGGGACTTATATCTCCACAACTTTCTTGCTAGCACACCGACCTGATCCTGGCTCTGATACAATTCGTAACAAACCCAAGCAATTGTGTCATTACATTGTTCGGTTTGCCTATCAAGAAACTCATAGTTTTGTTTCACCCGACGAATGGGCCCAACCAAACAAAACTCGTCTCTTTTTTACTTATGCATATATTTTATAGAGCCAATGGCCTTACTTGGTATGCTGCTTGTAGTAGCTAAAAAAAAACATTTTTAAGCTTACATTTCAAAGATGTGATTAGTGTCAAACCATATGAAGGACTCGTGTAATTTAGGAATGAGTAAAAATGGGTATGGTACCGATTGGTACCGGTACCGAACCGGTACCGAAATTGGTACCGTCGGTACCAAGGTTTTGAGTTTTCGGGATAGGTATGGTACCGGTATTTTTCGAATTTTACCTTAAATACCGGTACTGACCCGGTACCGAACCAAACATTTCGGTACCCGTACCAAAAATTTATGATTTTTGGTACCGGTAACGATCGGTATCAGTATGGTACCAAGCTCATCCCTAGCATAATCAAACTCTATAATTCATTGCAAAACCAAGAACAAAGTGACATGGTGAAAAATAAAATTAAAAAATTGCGTATAGTAAAAGACTTTCTTTCTTTCTTTCTATCTGGCCGTTGGAGGAAGTAGTCATGGGCAGCCTGGTCATTTCACTTTATCAGCTGTCAACCTATACATACACACCCTATATACATACATACACACACAATCTCTTTCACACAGAAACACATCATATGTGGGCCACTCTTTCTCCTTCATAATCACCTCTCCCTTCAAAACAGTATCCACACGGCACAAAAGAAATAAAGCAAAACACACCCACACACTCAAAACACACACACACACACACACATAATAACATTATTCATAAAGCAAAAACCCACCATTGAAGAGAAGATAACAACATTCCAACCAAAACCAACTAGGGTTTTCACCTTCTTCTTCTTCTGGTTCAACAAATTGAGACAACAAATGACGACTACGCAAACCCAGGTACGTCAATCAAGCGAGCAGCTGCAAACCCTGATGCAGGCCGGTCAAATCTCCGGCAGTCTGAGCTTTAACGGGCTGATTACCAAGGAAGATGAAGAGATGTCTAGGTCTGCTTTGTCGACTTTCAAGGCGAAAGAGGAAGAGATTGAGAAGAAGAAATTGGAGGTTAGGGAACGGGTTCAGGCTCAATTGGGTCGGATGAAGAGGAAACAAGGCGATTGGCTACGATTCGTGAGGTTTGATTGCTGGGTTTTACGTTAATTTGTTTAATTTTGGTGGGTTTTTGATTTTAGGGTTTTTGTGGGTGGAATTTGGGGGTTTTTTGTGTGGGTGTGGGTTTTTGAAATTGGATTGTTGGGTATCTTTCTTTTGTGTTGGGTTTTGTGAAATAGTGATTATTTGGTTTGATTTTTATGGTTTCAACGTGAATTTGGTCGGTTGTTGAGGTGGGAAATTAGGGTTTCTTGTGTACTGTTTTTTGAAGAAATAAAAGAAATTAAATTGGGGGTTTTGGGTTTTTTTTATTAAAAAATTGGAATTAAAAACACCCTTGAAGGATTCAGTGGTTACAGTCTTCAATTTTGACTTCTTGAAATTTGAATCTTTTTGGGGAAAATGTAAATCTGGGTTTTTTAAGTTTTGGGTTTTTCTATTTTGGGATTTTTTTCATCAATTATTGGTTTTAAGCTCTAGATCTGATTCTTGATGGATCTGGAAATTGGTTTTTGTTTTCATTTTTATGGAAATCTGGGTCAATCATAATTCTACTTATGTTCTTGATTCTGTAACTTTAAGTTACATATTTATGTATAAAATTAGATAATAATATAATAATTTCAACCAATTTTCAAAATTAAGTGTCTGCAACTTTGTACTATCTTTTTTTATCATAGAACATCATTTAATTCTGTAATTTTGGCATTTTTTTTACTCAATGGTTAATGACTGACTCATGGGAGTCTTGAATTGTGGTACTATATAAGTTTCATTAATCTTTGGTGGGACTAGAAGTGGCTGTAAACTTAAGATTTCCTGATGAAGTCTTTATGAAGTTATCTTGTGAAAGATTGAATCTTTATTGACTTATGTGGTTGGAACCTTCTCGAGGGGTCCCTTTTGTATCGATCCCGGATACTATCGAGTCAAGGGGGTCAAGAAACCGAAGAATAATAGAAATAAAATTACGTTATTGCATTTATTAGCCTTCTTTAAAAGGCGGTTGCCTTAGTTCTAAGGGGTCAATCTTTTTGGTACCATAAGCATTTACTACCCACTAATGGTCTTTCTCTATCAAATTCTTAATTTGTGTATGTTTCCATGTGGCTTGCCTTCAATATGAAAACAAGTTGGTTTACGTGTCAAATGGTGTTTTGGTAATTTTGTGTTTCGTTGAATGTATTATCAGGAACTCGAAGCATTAACCGATCCAATGAAGAAGGAGGTTTCACTTGTTCGTAAGAAGATTGATTCGGTCAACAAAGAGTTGAAGCCACTAGGTCAAACATGTCAGAAGAAGGTAAAAACCGAAAACCGCCTTTTCACGACATTAAATTCTTCAAATTAGGTCATTAAAATTGGTGTTCTTTGCAGGAACGAGAGTACAAGGAAGCTCTAGATGCCTCTAATGAAAAGAACAAAGAGAAAGTACAGCTTATTACTAGATTGATGGAGGTTGGTCTCAAGTTAAATGTCCATATTTTCTTATTGAAACATGAGCAAAATCTTATCTTTGATAGAATTTGATCTAAAGATATGAAAATTTTCATATAAAACATGATCAAATTCTAATCTTTGATGGAGTTTGATCTCAAGAAAAAATAATTTTATGACATATATAAACATGATAGACAATTTTCATATAAAACATGAACAAAATGTAATCTTTGAATGGAATTTAATATTAGAGGTTGGACAATTTTCTTATAAAACTCGATCAAAATCTAATCTTAGATGGAGTTTGATCTCAAGATGAGACAGTTTTCATATAAAGCGTGATTGAAATGTAAATCATTTTAACATCTTAACTAACATAACTTTTTTATGTGGGTGTACTAAATTATTAAGCAGCTGGTGAGCGAAAGTGAGAAGATGAGGATGAAGAAGTTCGAAGAACTGAGCAAGAGTGTTGAAACAATACAATAAGTCTGATGATAATCTGACGATGGTGACGTTGGTGATGATGGGGTTAAGCTAATTAAGTTTTAGTGTGATGTATTAAAAAGAAGATATTTTCCCTTCTTTTGCTATGTTTTTATATATGGGTCGTCTCTGTTTGGCTGAGATTTCTATGTCGTTTTCCGTTTGTTTCAGTTTGATAAGTAGTTAATGGCTTGTATTTTGCTGATCCTAGGTTTGGAAATACCTTTGTAAAAACACTGTCTGTAACTAAAATCTTGTCAAAAAACCCGTTTATTTCTGTTTCTTTTACTTTGCAGTATCGAATCACGAGCAGACTGTGTTTACCAGTATTGATAGCACAGTCTGCTAGTGATTTGTTGTAAGATTTTGTGGTTTGTTGTTTAGATAAGATGGTGGTTTACATTGATTGGTGACATTGAATCAATCTTTTGCTAAGGTTTCTTTTTCTACTTTTACAAGTGATTTTGGGGATTCTATGTTTAGATAAGATGTTGGATCCCATGGATGGTTGCTAGTGAAGCAAACCCTTGTGATGGGTAAGTTTCTAGTGGTCCAAATGATTACTGCAGGGTGTGTACTGCATCAAATTATTGCATTTGCTGGCACCTGTCATAGGCCCATATTTTTGTGCATAATGACAATTGTTGTCTATCCATGGAAGGAGACCACCTAATTCCATGTTGCTGTTAATGGTTTGTAAACTCATGGTGCTTAAGATGCCTTAGTTTGAGGTTGGGTTGGAGATAAGGTAGTTGAGAGTCGAGACAAGGTAGTTGAGAGGCAGATAACGTAGAAGGATGGTGCACGCTAGTGTCTGAATTTGATGCGACATGTTGAGGTCATAACTCATAACGTCTAGTCAATTTCAAAAGCATGATTAAAGTTATTGTAATACGTAACTTATAAACGAACCTCGAGTTAGTTGGCTGTTCTTTTGATACCATTTGTAGCCGAAACCAATTTCACCTAATAATGTGCAAATCAACTTTTACTTGGCGTTAGTTGGCTACCCTTTTGATACCATCTGTAGTCAAAACCAACTTTAACTAATAATGTGCAAACCAACTTAAAATTATGGTGAAAGTCATATACAACTCAAAGTTAAGGTTTATAAGAAGTTATGATTATTCATATCGAATGACTTGCTACAAAGGCTTATGGTAAGAACGTAGCGAAGCAAGACATGTATACTCCACTTGTTTATCATCAATCCTATTGTTAGTTCCTCATCCCAAGTTTCGAACAAATGGCATTACCGAGTCTCAGGTGGTGATGACTGATGACGGCTTATAGTCAGGATCGATCGAATCTTTATCACAATCAACGTTACTAGGTTAACGATTCTCACTTTTATCACCATTACAAAATTAATTGTTTAAACCCACTTTAAAAAACCCTTTTACTTAAGTCTCAAATTTCCTCATTGTCAAAAAAATTTAAACGATTTTTGGAGACAGCACATTTGTATATCATAAATAGATGCATGGTGTAGGAATCATCTTATTTTTTTAATACCAGAATACTGAAATATAGTTATGACAGTTGGGAATCACTACAACCACCAGATCGTAGCCTCCTTTATAAATTTAAACTTTACAATAAGTGTTTACAGCCATCTCCACTTTGGTGGGATGGTAAAGGCTTAGGCCTTTGGGTGAGAGGTCCAGGGTTCGATCCCTGGCAATAGCTATTTATTGTAAATAGTAGGAGGCAAGCTTAAACATTCAAAAAAAACAAAAAAAGTGTTTACTGACATGTGAAGGGTGGGCATAAGACAAGCCGGAGGACAACAATCCTACGTTATTCTAACATCTTATTGCAAAAAGGCCCCTTAACTTTTGTAGTTGGGGTACTTCTCAGTCCCTCTAAGCAAATACAAGAAAGTTGATTTACAGATGTGCTTATTCTTACTTTTAACACTTTATTAATTACTAATCCAAGAAAGGGTAGGTATTAGCACATGCATGGGTTGCAGTATAATATTAAATTGAGAAAAAGATAATGTATTTAGACATTTAGTGTTTATTAGTTCATGACTTATGACGAGAGTCGTTAATAAACTTATCATAAGATACATCTGGTGGTACAAATGAGTTGTTTATTTTTTCAAGTGTTACTATCTGTTATCCGGTACGACAGCGCATAGGTGACAACTCCATCCGTCAACGTTTGGACGAGAATAATCTTATCTAGTGGTGTCTAAGTACATAATCGGTATTCATTTGATGGTCAATTTTTGCTAGGAATTAGTGGTTTGGGTCCTGTAAGTGTTGCTATGAATAGAAACAAAATGTCAATACTTATCAACGTAACATCTTTATTTTTGAAGCCCTAATATGATAGATGTAACCTATAATACAAAAGTTAAATTTTTTTTTAACAAAAAGGTAATCTCTTGATTGATTCGGTTTACTATCATTAACAAATATGGTGCAACAATCCTTCTAAATTAATGATTTGTATCAAATACTAGACATCGAGGCGCTCTAACTTTCACTCTATCTAATTGTCTAACCAAGTGTCATTCATTGATTAGAGCCAACTCGCTACTTTAAGCTTGAGCCATTCTGATCTTACCTTGTAAATTGCGATGATTGAAGTATCGATTGTAGTTAATCACATGTCGTTCGGAATGATTAGATTGTGCGATTCTATAGCGAGTTTAAACTCATTGAGAAGCGTGAATTATTATTTATTTTTTTGTTTTAATCATGAATCAACATGTTATTAGGGTTTTAAAACTTCAAGAATTTCATTAGAATAAATATATTCTGTAAAAAATTCCAAACCAGGTGGTTAATAAAATTTAAACAAATATGAAATTAAAATTTAAGAACAAAAAAGGATTCATAATCCTAAAAAAAATCATCAAAATATTGTTTGCATTCTTCGAAGCCTCGAAGTGGGCCGTGGCAGCCCGTTCTTCTCATCCAATGTCTTTAATTCATTTTGAAATGCGCCTTTTGTGTGGGCTTATGCTTCACAAGCTCGAGTTTCCAACCCACGTTATAATTAATAAATGTTTTTAAGCCCAATTAATATAATTTTGTGTGATTCTTGTCCAGATTTTGGTCTTATATTACGCCTTATTTGCGGTGCGCGCATATATAATGTATATATGTGTGGATCATTGGGTGGGCAAAAGTGAAATTGCATTAATTTTGACGTTATTTTAATAATTTCGTGAAAATAGCGTTAAAAGTGGCGGAAGGTTAATCAGGCATCATGTAGTGGCGTTGATAGCCGAAAGACAAGGGTTCATGCACCAATCAGCTGGAGTCCTGATGGTTGAGTGCTATGTGCCTTGATGCAAAACCATTATCGAGCCAGGGATCTCACTAGAAGCAGCCTCTCTATTCATATGGAGTAAAGGTAAGACTGTCTACATTTTACCTCTCCTCAGACCCTACCATAGTTTTGCTATTGGTGGGATATACTGAGTTTGATGATGATGATTTTGGTCTTATAGTATCATAATATGCCTTCTTTAATTCCTTCAGCTCTTTCCAACGACCTGTCCCTTGCAATTGCTCCGCACCTAAAAAACAATAAAAATAATTTCGTTTCACCGAAAAAAGAGATGCATATACTATGAATGCATGATATTTTATAAAAATGGATGCTTGAATCATGATAACCCGTGCTTAAAAATACAATTGGGCTTGACTCATTTTGACTGTTTTTGGAGTAAGATTACTCCTAAAAGAGTTTAAAACCTATCACAAATGTTGAAAGCGGATTTTAATAGAACATTGATTAGTTCAATGTTTTAACAAAATGACGATATATTTAATAATAGCTTTTAGACTCCTGTAGTACACGAGATTTGTCAGAGATAAAGACATAAAAGTAAAGACAAAAAAAATGAAATATGTAGTACTAACAATAAGAATGCTAAAATCTCAAATTTACATTCATATGGAAAACATAGAGACGGATTAAATATTGATTATGTGATAGGTGTTTATGAAGTAAAAAAAAAAAGAAGGAATTGACGGTTTCCAAAAAAGTGAACAACTCGGATTTATAATTTTTCAGCAAAAACATGGATTGTCTGACTCCAAATTTTATAGGTATAATTAATCATGGTTTTAATATTTAAAAGTTGTTTTAGAATGATTATATTTAGAATATTAAATTTAAGATTCAAAATTAAATAATTACATAATTGGAAATTTAAATTAAATAGCATAATTAAAACTTTATACATACATGAAGCTTTGCATAATTCAAACTGAATTTTATCGAGCCCTTAGGGTATGTTTGGTTGGAGGTAATAGAATGAAGGAGGAATGGAATGGGAGAAGGAATGAAATGGATCATTACATTCCTTTGTCTTGTTTGGTTAAGATATGAGAATAAAATGAATTATTACTTTATGTTGCTGGTATCCAAAAAAAAATTATATGAATGAAATAGAAAATATTAAAGACACTTCTATCTCAAAATACTTTTTACAAAAAAAAAAAAAAAAAAAAAAAAAACCATACAATGGCGATGGTGGTAGCTCTAGCAATGAAAATGGTGGTGGTGGTGGTCAGGCGGCAGGCGTGGCGGTGGTAGAATTGGTAGTGATGGCAATGATAGTATGGTATGGCGGTGATGGTCAGGCAGCGGAGGTGACAATGGTTTCGATGGTTACGACGACGTTGTTGGCAGTGGCGGTGATGGTCAGGCAGCGGAGGTGACAATGGTTTCGATGGTTACGACGACGTTGTTGGCAGTGGCGGTGATGGTGGTAACGCTGGTGGTGGTGGCGGTGGCGGTGGTGGCGATGGAGGTAGTGGTGGTGCCGATGGTAGTTGTGGTGGTTGTTGTTATGTGGTGGTGTTGTTGAGAAAGTAGGGTGAAAGGAGGAATGAAATGAAAAAAAAGAAGGGGGATGGGAATGAATGATTTTGATGGAATGAGATTCCATGTGTAATGGATGATTCCATTCCCTTGAGCAACCAAACACCACTTTTTTCATTCCCACGCAATGAATCATTCCATTCCCTCTGTCATTCCTCCATAACAAACGCTATCTTATTGTTAAAAAAATGTTGACTTCTTTAATAAAAACAAATGCATACACTGAGAATAATTATATTTTAAATATTAAATTATTATAAATGGCCGCTAATGTGTACATAATATCTTCAAATATATTGAAAATGTGGTAACTAATGTGTTAAACTATTTTCACCCATGACCTATGGATAACGTAGATTAAAGAGAAAAAAGATTAGAAGATTTATGTTATAATTAAATATGGTTAGGATAATTAAGCATTATTATTTTTGTTTATTAGTATAGTAAGATAAAGTAAGATAATAAGATTTTATGATCATATTAGTGTTGTTCATACAGTATTTGAGCCCTAATCATCTTCTCATAAGTGAGAAGACAAAGGCATATGCCACATTGCCACCCAGCCAATATATGGTTGGAATAGCTTGCATTTACCTTTTAAAAAAGTATATACCAAAGTTAATTTTATACCATTAATGCAAATAAATGTAATTAATTGCAACTAAATGGCCAATATGGTTGGTGGTTTATTGACCAAAGTAATATCTTTGAAACACGAAAAGGGTTAGGAGATCTCTGGTTCATGTCTTCTAAATGACGGAAATTTGCCGATCAAAAAGAAAGTTTCAACTAAACGCATTGATTACATGTTTTTGTTTACCGCTTGAATTAATCTTAGTATTAGTATGTTCTTGATCATCTGTTTGTCACACGTCTAAGATCTGAGTCCATCGTGGTCCTTCCGATTTAGAGCTTACATGCTTGACTTTTTATGGTCGGACTCAGATTATGTAACATACGAAAAATTCGAATCAAAATAATAATAAACGTGATATTTTTGGTCGATTACTAAAAGTGTAATATCTCGATCAAACGTTAATCACGAATAATCAAACATATTTATTTTTTAGATATGAATATTACATTTACTAACTTATCATAATAATTATATAACTTGAATTTTTAAGATAAATAATATTAATAAGTGTTGTGGTTATGGATTTATTAGAAGTAATATTTGAATCAGAAGATCTCTTTTGAAATACATATTGATAAGGAAAATATTAAATAAGATATATCTCCTTTAACAAAATCACCTGTAACTACGAACGGAATTTCGCCTTCGCTCTAATGTTTAGTACACTATTTAAACCCTTGCAAGCCCTTATTTTGGTTAAAAAAAAAAAAAAGCTCATCTATCAGCTCTCAAATTAAATCCTTGATTCCGACCTAGACTTTCTGTTCCATAGAGAAGGCCGCTGCATACCACCTCGCTATTATTTTTGATCAACGATCCAGCCTTGCCAACCATCACGAACCGATAGCATTCAACCGCCGACCTCCTAGCAATCTGAGTTGCTTCTGTTCCGCGACTACGGTTTACGCCACCACCGTCACGTATTGTGTATCACCAGTCAGACGCCACCGGCATCTTTTGTTAGTTTGCATCTAGTTCCGGTGACATAAGTCGTCCACCGCCACTCGTTTCAGTTTCCCGCAAGCACCGGCCGTTCGAGGTCCGCCTTCGATCTGTTCTGTTGAGAGGAACCGATTAAGTTGCTGTCACGTTTACCTACATCACCGACCTGTTCGACAACTAAGGTAACCGTCCGCTCCTTTTCTTCTGGTTCGTGCGCCAAATTAAGTTGTTCGGATGTGGCGCCTATGATCGTTGATTTGTTCCGGCGATGGAAAACGTTGCTTAGACTATAAACTGTATTTGAAACTTGGTATTGGTAACACATGCATGTTATTAAGGAAAAAGGGACAAGAGTTCCTGTGTGTTATATTTTCTTTTGTTGATTTCTAAATGACTAGTTCTAGATTTAAAATTAGATAGGTTGTACTCTTCATGTGCATGTTGATGTACATTGGCTAAAATTGACTGAAGCATCATAACAAAAAAAATACGAATGGCTTTACAGCCACTACATATAACTTTAAATCAAATATGGGATCTTAGATATTTAATACTAAATTAAATTTAAAGGTTTTTCTTTTATAAATAAATAATATTTCAAGTTACTTTTTTTTCTCTTATTTCAGATTTCCTTTATAATGAAGTAGAGATTTAAAATTCAACATTTACATATTAATACTTATTTTTGGTAGCTCTAACAATATTTAAATAACCACTGGAACGAGCCTATGGTTAACCAAGTTTTCTTATGAATTCTTAAAAGTGTCCTTCCAAAAAAAATCAACGAATCATCCATCGTAATTATGTTCATATATCTAAATTAAAATGCAAACAAATCGTAGGTTCTTAAATATTTTTGAAGACTAGCCAATTTGTTACAATTGCTTGATAACTAAGGTACGGTTTCTGTTTTCGTTTACTCGTAGTATTAATTAAATTCCATTTTATATTCGGTGTCCGTCACTTTGTAGTGCGGACTTTTCGTTAGCTTCTATTACAGTTGAGTTCGGCTTATTTATTAAGTTTTATATTTATTTCTGTAACATGCAATAGGTTATATATTTTGTACTCATTATTGCATGTCCCGTTAGTAGCATTTTTGTTGTATATTTTTATATGAAATTAGCTTTTGTACTCTGTCACCCGAGCATGTCTGAAATGTCGTATGGGCGTCAACGGCATGCACTTATCGTGACAGTGCGTAATTAAAGTTCACGGCGTCTCTAGCTTGGCCCCTAGAGGCGTATGGATCGATCTTAGCTCTGAGTTTGCGTTTGTTGTGTGGAGATGGAATAATGGGTGTACGCCACGCTCACCGTCTCATAGGTGCATGGACTAGCTAGCTATGTACCAGTCTATTCTGTTTAGGCTCCCTGGTGCTTCTGTTTCACGTGACTTGAGTTCTTGATATGTGTAGTCACGTGGTTTGATGTGTGTATATATTCTGATATGTTTCTGCATGTGTTTGATTATGTTACGATCAAGTGTCGGATTATGCGTCAGTTTATGTTTAGTATTTTGTCAGTAAAAAATTGGGTTCGAGTTTAAATCAAAGTTCTTAGACTTACTTTTCCTTCGTCTGTCCTTACCTATACTATTGTTCTTTCCGTTAGTTGGCAATTTTTGGCCCAGCCATATTTTCTTTGTTGTGTTTTTCCTATTTGTTTACAGGTAATCCGGGACTCGAAGGAGTTAGTGATAAGAAAGACTAATGAAGTTCAAGATTTTAAAAAATTAATTCATTTTGATTTAATAATACGATTTAGGCTGCTTTGATTTATTGTAATTTGGATTGTGGCTTTGATTTGATATCTGTAATGGTGACACGTCAGCCTATTCCGGGTTGGGGTGTTACAGATTAACTGGTGTTGTTTTTAGGCAATTTTTTTGTAATTTTTCGACTGTTTTGCCTAGTGAAGAAACGTGGATCTACTCACTGGTAGCAGATCTACTTTCCTCGGGTATGATTAAACTGTTTCACCGATGGTTCCTTTGAATCCGTGTTCTTCCACCTACAAAATGAACAGCACCGTTACTTACCCCTCAGAAAGGGACAGAGGGGTCCTCTTTGGGGTAACCCTCCGGCGTGAGAATCAGTATCTTTGTGGAGAAGATAATAAAGTGTGAGTCAGTGAAATCTCAAGAGTATTGCTGAATCGCTGAATACTCTTGATTGTGTGACTGTGTGTTTTTCTGTAACTGACTGTGAGTGAATATAATTCAATATGATTGAATGTGATATCACTGCTTGTAACTGTCAATGATTGAGTGTGAATGAATGTGTCATCAAAGTGGAGTTGATGCTGTATTTATAGTGCTAGGGTTTCCACTGGCTGGGCTCAGCCTCGTTGGCCTCCTCCAATCGCACTGCGCCACGTGTCCTCTGGGACACCTGGCGCTTTCTCGTTGGTTGAAATCATGTGGTAGCACATGTGTCATGCTGAGTTGTCGACCTTTCATTTGGCAGCTGTCAACATCAGCATATTCTTACTCCTTAAAAAGATGCCTTCTAGAAGAGTGTCTGACGTGCACAATCAAGGTTGCCCTGATCCTGATTTGGATAAGGACGAGGTTGATTATGTGCACGTGTGATATGCGCCCATCCTGAGGATGCGCGAAGTCTTCTTTTTATTCTCACGCGCAGATATTTCATGCGCAGGTGTGATATGCACGAGCGTGTGATATGCGCCGCGCGCTGGTGCGCCACGCGCATATGTGACACGCGAGCATATGTGATGTGCAAGAGCATGCGATATGCGCCGCGCGCATATGTTATGCGCGAGCATATGATGCCTGAGCATGTTTTGTATGCGCGATGCGCCTGGGTTTTGGCTTTGTGCCTTCATAATGTCTTTATCTTGTGGGTTGACCCGCCTTGCTTGGTGTTGAGGCGGGTACATACCTCTTCAAGCCCCCCCAGTCTAATGTGTGTCTTATCTTGCGCGAGCGTGGTAAGATAGATATTAGACTCACTGAATTGTCCTTTTATAGGGGGTTTTGTCGTTTTCTTTGTTGTTTCCATCGTCGCGCGAAGTTCTATCCATTTGGTTGAAAACGAAAGGTCCAAACACGTGGTTGGTTGGTGATGACGTGCGCCGTAAACGTGTCAGACGTTTCGTGTGCTCGAGGTGCTACAGTTGCCTTTCACGTCCCCTCACACAGCTGTCTTGAACACGTGTCGCACTCGCATTGGTTAGTACCTGCGAGTGGGGGCGCGTCTCTGTTCCGTGGCAGGTCGGTTACATCTTTTTGTCCCCTCACACAGCTGTTAGGGACACGTGTCGCGCCGTCGTTGGGTTGCCCCTGCGAGTGGGGGCGCGTGAAACCCGATCAGCTGCCACATTTCTCTCTCCTGGGCCTATAAAAGCAGGCCCTTAGGAAATTTTTATCTTCATCTTCATTGTTGCTAAAATTCAAATTTCTGCTTTCACATTCTGATTTGAGTGTTTACATCGATTCGAATCCTCGATTATCGGCTATTATAGTTGTATGTCTGATAGTTCATACTCGTCTAGCCCTTCAATCACCTCCGTTGCCTCTCGAAGACGCCGTGTGAAATCTGTGGTGATGTCGACATTGAAGCAAAAGGGGAAGGGGAAGAAAGTTGTTGAGACCACATCGGAGGAAGTAGGGAGGACCAAGGCCACCAAAAGGTGGAATGAAATCCCCTGCAAATTGAAGCAGGCAGATCTCGACAACCTGATCACCTCTCAGGGCTTTCCCACCCTGTTTGGCTGCATGTTGCCTAGGTCCGGGCAAACGGCGGCGGACCCGCCTGCCGGCTATATATCCCTATATAGCCACTTTTTCTCCCACTGCAACCTTCGTCTCCCGATGACAAGGTTTGTGGGTGCACTGTTGAAGTTCTATGGGATTCACATATCCCAAGTCCATCCGTTTGGACTCGTGCGCGTGACTCACTTTGAGTTCATGTGCAAATCCCAGCGCGAGGAACCCACTCCTCGGCGCTTTCAATATTTTTATAAGGCCAAGATCCAAGACAATTGGATCTCTTTTATTCCTCGCAGTCAGAAAGTGAAGTGCTCCACTGTTTCATTCAAGAGCCTTCATGACTGGTCTGAGAGGTTTTTTTACATTAAGGCCGGTGTGATCCCCATCCGTATGACCATGCGCTCTATTACTTCTGCGCCTGCGGATGAGGGTGTCCTCAAGAACCCAACTGGCGCATGGGTTAAGAAACTGACCGCCGAACCATCCCCCGCGAAGAAAATTTGCGAGGAGGCGCTGGTTGGGGTTGGCATGAGCAGGCTCTGGGCCGACAGCGCGCTTGAGCCCGTTATCCAAGTCGACGGGTTGTGTAAGTTTATTTCATTGCTTTATTTATTTTTTCTGCGCGAACATAATTCTTTTGCTGATATCATTTAACTTGGCTTTGCGCAGTCACCAAGGATTACATCCTTGCCGCTTATGATGAACATGTGGAGGGCGGCTCCGTCGAACTTGGCGTTGGGGAGGTTGGTTTCCCGGATCGCTTCGATGACCTGTTCATCCCAGTAGATCTGGATTTTGACTTTGACGGTGACGCGCCTGGTAAGTCTTCGCACTGCTGCTCATTCCTTTAGAATACCCAAGTTTATTAACATTTCTGTCGCTTGCTTTTGTAGATGCGCTTGAAAACTACGAGCTAGAGCTCGCGGAAGAGGAGGAGGAGGAAGAGGAGGCGCCTTTACTAAAGCGCAAAGCTAAGGGGAAATCTGGCGCAGGGGCCAGTAAGAAACAGAAGAAAGAGGACACCCCTGTCGCTCATCCCCATGCTCAAACGAATGGACCTAAGGAAACCCAGGTGTTTACCACAAAGGTTTCTTTAGCTTCTCTGCCTGTGAGAGTGGGCAGACCTCCTGTCCACTTGAGGTATGGTGGCGTCGCCTCCTCCTTTCGCGCGGCTGAAGAGAGAAGCAGTGCCGCGCCTGCAACAGGTATACTTTATTTATCTTCATCTGCCTGAATTGTTATTAAACCTTTGCTCCTTTAAATGTTTGCAGAGGCAGCGACGGTAACAGATCAGCCGCAGGCGCCACAAGGTGCCACGGCTGCGCCGGGGACTCCATCGAAGTCCCCTGTTCTACCCTCTGAAAAGGGTAGAATGGATTTTATGGCGATGTTCGATGCGCGAACAGAATTGCGCCAAGGTAAGTTTTGCACATATGTCTTTTAAATTTTTCCCTTTGGAGTCAGTCATAAACAATTTTTCCTTGTTTATTTGTTGATAGGAGTTGTAGCTGGCGCAACAGTTGCTGGTGATACTCCCGGCGGCACTTCCGGCGCCGCTGGTTCTGGTCCTGCTCCTGCTAGTGCTGAATCTCCCCTTATTGGGATTACCAAGGAGCAGGAAACCGTATTGCGCGCCGAACTGGCGGCGTCGAGACCTCCCTCGCCTCCTCCTGCACGCAGCCCTCCCCGCGAGGCTGGTTTGGAGCCTTCCAGGTCGCAGGAGAAGAGGCCTGTTGAAGAAGACGAGGAGGACGAGGGGGTTCAAGTTGAAGACTCCTTGGGAGACCGCGCCAGCCCTGCGATGCCGCAAGTGTTCGCAGCGCAGACCTCTGGTGGGGCTGGCGCTGACTTTCCTGCTTCTTCCCCGCAGGTATGTATTGATTTGTTGGTCCGCTGCGCGTACCTCCATATAAGTATGTTTTATGACTTAGAACTTTTCTTGTGTTTTGCAGGAAGGTGTCCCCGTTTACCGCCCGAGATGGAATATTAATGAAGAGAGTTCCTTTCAATCCATGGGCGTATGCGAGGACTTCTGGGCTCATGCCGTGCCTCCTACTGAAAGGAGGTATCAGGAGGAGCGCACCCGCGCGGACTTGCTGAACGACCATGTTTTCGCTGGGTCGGCTTTCTTCGCTGCTTCCCAAGAGCTTCGTCGTGATTATGTTAAAGTACGCGACGCTCTTGTGGAAGCCCAGCGAGAGGCTAAGGTGGCCGCCTGGAACCTGTCTGATGCTCGCAGCGCGAGCTGAGAAACTCCAGGCGGAGCTCAGTGAAAACAGAGCAAGTGCCAACACCGCATACATCAAGCGCGGGCATGAGCTCCAAGCTGCGCGGGAGAAGCAGCAGTTGGCGGAGGCCGAAGTTGCCAAGTACGCGCGCAGAGTGCGTGTCTTGGAACAGCAGGCCGAGGCGCGTGACCAAGCTATCGTCCAGAGTATCACTGAGAAATCATCACTGGAGAGCGAGGTTGCGCGCCTGAAAAGGGATTTGGCGGCCGCGCAGGCCGATAGAGATGAGGCCTTAGCGACGGCGGCGTCTAGCCAGGAAGCACTTGGTGCTGCGCAGGCGGAGAAAGAAAAAATTTTGGCGGCAGCAGCGTCTGATAAGGAGGAACTAAAAAAGACTAAGGAAACTGTTGAGTTATTAAACTCTCAGGTTCCTGCCCTCGAGACGTCTGTTGCTGGCCTCGCGCAGGATCGCCAATGGCTGGTGTCACAGGGCATGGCTCGCTGCGCTTTGGCGATGAAATATTCCGCCGAGTTTCAAGCCCTCGTGATGGACTGCAATGCCGCCGCGCGTTTGGTTGGCCGAGCTGAAGGGTTTACGGATGGGTATGAATATGGCATGTTGAGGAAGAACCCATCCGAGTACCCTTACAAGAGCGATGCGGCCTGCGCGGACATGGCCGCGGTGGGGGAAAAGTATATGAATACTCCCATCCCCATCCTTATGCAGGTACCTTGATCATAATGAGTTTTTCTTGACTAACTTTTCTAAGTGTTTTGTACTCATTACTTTTCTAATGATTTACAGATAGTTGCGCTTGCTGACCAGCCCGACCTCGGCGCGCTAAAGAAGTTGCTTGATGATTGCGAGAGGGCTGGTGGCGATGATGGTGGCGCGGGGGATGTTGCCCCTGCCAGCGGCTCTGGTGGGGCGAAAGAATCTGCTCGTGACACCGTTGTGATCGAAGACTCCAATGAGGAGGAAGAACTTGACTATGGTCAGTTCGGGGATGAGGAGCAGACCGCGCCAGATGCTGCGGGAGATGATGAAGCGGCTGACGTCGACGTGGAGACTTGAGAAGCCCTTCATCAAATTTTGTATATTTATTTTTTATACTTGTAATTTGTAACTCATCATACTTGTAAATTTCGATCCAATGGAATGAAACTTGTTCTCTCGTTTTCATATCTTGCGCATTTCCATTCATCTCTTCATGTTTGGTTTTATAGATATAAGATATGCTTGCACGTTAAAATAAGAACAAGGTTGTATGGAAATTATTCACTTAACCTCTGTTCTATTTTGTTTGTGGTTCTCGCAGTATCTTGTTCATGCTGACATGCGCGCTAACTTGTCGTTATTTTCCTTTTCGCGCGTCGTTGTCGCGCGGGCTGGAAGTATGAGTTTAGCCATTACATGTCAGCTTGTGTTACTCAGGTATCCACTATGATTCCGCGCGCGGCCTCGACCTGAGACCTTAACATGATATGGCATGTACTTTGCCTTAGTTATGTTTAAGGATTCTTATGATCAAGCTGCGCGGGATGTAAGATGGATGTTTGTGAGTGTTTTGAGCTAAGGCTCTTTGTTTTGGGCTAAGGCCCTGACGTTTTTAGAGTTAAGACTCATTAACGTGTTTGAGCTAAGGCTCGTAATTTTGGGCTAAGGCCCTGACGTTTTAGAGTTAAGACTCGTTAACGCGTTTGAGCTAAGGCTCGCGCATGTATGTTTTACTTCACTTTATTTTGTTTTGAAGTCAATATAGTGTTGTCATATTGTTCCAATTTAATAAAGGAAGTGTGAAACATGTATGCAAAGGTAATAGAACAAATATTGAAAGATAGCGCGAATCATCATTCATGATGGCTTAAAAGCCTTCATTACAAATTTGAACTTTTACATGAAGCATTTTCTAAGTTGTGCCGCGTTCCACGAGCGCGGTATCTTTTTTCCATTCAAATCTTTTAAAGCGTACGCGCCTTTCCCCAAATCTTCTGAAATTTGATAAGGTCCCTCCCAATTGGGGGACATTTTTCCTGGGGGTATTGCGCGACTAGCTTCATTGTTTCGAAGGACAAAATCATTTTTCTTGAAGTGGCATTCTTTAACGCGCTGATTATAATATTTTTCCAGCTTTTTCTTGTATCTGGCTTCATTAATGATAGCCGCTTCTCTGCGCCCTTCAAGCAAGTTAAGGTCCAATCTTCTTTCGCGCTCGTTATCAGTTTTGCTCATCATGAGTACCCTATGGGATGGGCATCCAATTTCTGCTGGGATCATAGCCTCTGTCCCATAGGTTAGGCTGAACGGGGATTCGCCATTGCTAGTTTTGCTTAATGTCCTGTGCGCCCACAGGACATTAGGTAACTCTTCGACCCAAGAATGGGATTCTCCCTCCAACCTTTTCTTCAGCCCATTTAGCAAACTTTGATTCGCGCGCTCCACTTGACCATTCCCCTGAGGGTGGTAGACGGATGTGAAGATTTGGTTGATGTGCAATTCTCTGAGCCAGCTTGATATCTTCCTGTCAGTGAATTGTTTGCCATTGTCGCTCACAATTTCCATGGGAAGGCCAAAACGGCAAATGATGTGGCTCCAGATAAATTGCTTCATCGCCTCAGCTGTGATTTTTGCTAGTGGCTTGGCCTCAACCCATTTTGTGAAATAGTCTATCGCCACTACCAAAAATTTCACTCGCCCTTGCGCTTGCGGCAGGGGCCCTACAATATCAATGGCCCATTTGTGGAAAGGCCATGCGGAGGTGACTGGAATCAAGTTGTTCTTTGGACGCATGGTGTTTGGCGCGTAGCTCTGACATGCCTTGCATTTTTGGATTTCTTTTAGCGCATCCAAGTACATGCCTGGCCAATAGTAGCCTGAGCTCATCGCCTTGGCAACCACCATGCGCGGGCCAGCGTGAATTCCACAGATTCCTTCATGAATCTCCCTAATCACATAGGTTGCTTCTTCAGCATCCAGGCACTTCATGAGTGGTCCAAGATAAGAGCGCCGATATAATGTACCATCAAGTAATTCATAGTTCTGTGCCTTGTGTCTTATCTTTCTCGCCTGTGCGCGATCGTCCGGTAACTTCCCCTTCATCAGGAATTCTGTTATTGGAGTTATCCAGGATGAAGGGGTTGTATGAATTACAAGGACCGATTGCGTTTGCACTGACGGGCTGCTCATTACTTCCACCCTGACATCCTTGCCAAAGTGATCAAAATTAGTTGATGCCATTTTACTCAACGCGTCAGCGGACTTGTTTTCGCTGCGCGAGATGTGTATTATTCTGAAGAAGTCAAACTGCTCAACGAGCTTTTTTGCCTGCTCTAGATACAGAGGCATTGTGTTCTCCTTGGCGTCATATAGGCCGTTGACCTGAGCAGCTACCAAGTAAGAATCAACATGCGCCTCTAGTCTTTTAACCCCAAACTTGCGCGCGATGCGCAGACCAGCCAGCAGGGCTTCATACTCAGCCTCATTGTTGGTACTCTTGAAGTCCAACCTGATAGCATAAGTATATTCACGATTATCAGGGTCCATCAGTTTGAGGCCTGCGCCGGACCCTTCGCTGTTGGAGGCTCCATCAGTGAATAGCCTCCAAACATCTTCTTCATCATTTGCTCGCGGAGGATCTACCTCGCGCTGAGCTTCTTCAATCTTTCCGTCTGGGATTTCCGTGATGAAATCCGCCAAAACTTGACCCTTTATCGCTGGACGGGGCTTATAAGTGATCGTGTGTTCACCTAATTCCAGCGCCCACTTTGTCAGCCTTCCGGATAGCGCGGGGCGTCGCAAAACTTGCTGGATGTTGTAACCAGTCAGAACTTCAATAGGATGACCATTGAAGTATCTATGGAGCTTGCGCGACGCGTGTGTTAGTGACAAAACTAACTTTTCCATTATTGAATAGCGCGTCTCAGGGTCTGTGAGCACCCGACTCACATAGTATATCGGCGTTTGTATCCCCTTGCGATCCACCAATAATACTGCGCCAATCGCGCGGTCTCCAGCTGACAGGTACAATGTAAGGGTCTCGCCAGGAAGTGGAGCTGTGAGCGCTGGCAATTTAATGAGACATTCTTTTATCTCAGTGAAAGCTTGCTCAGCCTCAGGCGTCCACTTGAATTGGCTCTTCTTCAAACAGTTCCTCAAGGTGTTAACGAATGGAGTAGATTTGCTGGCGTGGTTCGCTAGGAACCTGTTGATTGACACCAATCTACCATTCAGCTTCTGAACCTCTTTCATGGTGGATGGTGAAGGCATGTCAAGGATGGCTTCCACCTTTTCAGGGTTCACCTTGAAACCATCCTTAGTGACCATTACACCAAGAAATTTCCCCTCTTCTGCGCCGAAAGTACATTTGCTCGGGTTGAGCTTCATGTTAACCTCCGTTAGGCGCTGAAGGGTTTCCTCGATGTCTTTGAGCATTTGTCTCTCCTCCCTGCTCTTGATCACCAAATCATCGACGTAGACTTCTAGATTTCTTCCGATTTGTTCACTGAAAACCGAATCCATAAGTCTCTGTTAGGTTGCGCCCGCATTTTTTAAACCAAAGGGCATTTTTGTGTAACAAAAAACACCCTTGTCGGTTCTGAAGGCCGTCTTGTCTTCATCCTGTGGTGCCATTTGAATCTGGTGATAGCCTTTATAGGCATCCAGGAAACATTTGAGCTTGAATGGCGCCACGGAGTCCACCTTTGCGTCGATGTTTGGGAGGGGATAACAATCTTTCGGACATGCTTTGTTGAGGTCCTTGAAGTCAATACACATTCTCCATGACCCGTTGCTTTTCTTTACCATCACAGGATTGGCTACCCATGTCTAGTATCGAATTGGGCGGATGATGTTTGCGCGCAACAGGTCCTCCACTTGCTCATTCATGGCCTTCGCCTTTTCATCCCCCATGATTCTCTTTTTCTGTGCAATTGGCTCCACCGACTTGAACGTGTTAAGAGAATGTTGCGCCAAGTCTCGCGGGACCCCCGTCATATCGGAGTGTTGCCACGCGAAAACCGACGTGTATTTTGTAAGCAACTTTTTCATTCTCAATCTCGTTTCGTCTGAAATGGTAGCGCCAATTGTGACCGTTTGCTCTGGGAATTTTGGGTTTAAAATCCACTTCTCTGGCGCATTGTCAGCCATTGTAAGTTTCATTCTCCCTTCCCGCGGCGTGCTTGTCACTGCGCACAAATGATCGCGGTAAACAAATGCTACGCCTGTTGGTGTAGGGATCCCCAATGCGCCGTGCGCTGGCGACGGTACAGCATTAAATTGGGCAATCGTTCCCCTACCCAGGATCATATTGTGGCATGACGTGGTGGGCAAGACCAAGAAGTTGACAACTTCGGCTCGCTTGTGCTCATCATCCCCCATAGTTAGTTCAAACTGAATCTGGCCTAGGGGATGTATGATTTCATTTGAGACACCACAGATCGGTGCGTTCACAATTTCGAGCCGCGCTTGGTCTGCCGGGTCTAACTTTCTGAAACACTGCTCATACATAATGTCAGATTCGCTTCCAGTGTCCACCAGGACCTTTGACACCTCGTAATGAGCAATGTGTGTGGTAATGACTAGAGGACTGCTTATTGAAGGGCCTCCCCTGATTCTTGGGAAGATGACTTGCTGCTCGCGCCAATCTCCGTGAATTTGCGCGCTTCTCTTTCTTGACGTCTGCCCTTGTCGTCCCCCCTCAGCCACACAGATTCTTTTGTACTTCTTGCTGGCAGAGGCTCCCTCCGGTTGCTCATCTTCTATTCTTTGGTTTTTTACCAAGTGAGCCAGCCTGCCCGACTTTACATCCTTCTCGATCGCATCCTTTAAATGATGGAATGCGTCGGTGTTGTGGCCCGGGGACCTGTGAAATTCACAATATTTGCCACTGTTTTGCGGTCCCTTGTAGTGTAGTTGTTTGGGAGGCTTGAATTGGACATTCTCAGTACTTAACACCTGTGAAGGTGTTTTAGTGAGGGGAGTCCATATTCTTGGCAGAGGTCTGCTGGGATCTCTGCCGCCCTCCCTCTTGTCACCCTCCCCGTGTTTACGAGCATCCTTTTGGGGCTGGGGTGAGCTTGGTTGCGCTTGTTTTTCCGCGGAAGAAAAACTTGTTGGCTGCAACCTGGACCATACAGAGTTCTGTTTGGGCCTCTTCTCTTTGCTGCGCGGTGATTCAGCCTGATGCGCTCTTTCTCTTGCCCTATCTTGGGCAATCTGTTTCTCATTTCTCGCGAAAACTCGCGATGCCTCCATTAACTTGGCCCACGTGGTGGGCATACCATCTTTGCTTACGAGAGCTCGTCGTAACTGATCACTGCGCGCGCCTTGTATAAAGGCCACGCGCAGGAGCTGCTCAGTTATGCCCCCGATTGCCAGGGACTCCTGATTGAAACGAGTGATGTAATCTTCAATCGTTTCATCATTCCTGCGTATGCAGTGCATGATGTCATCAGGATCGCGCGTGTGCCTGCGCTGCTGTACGAAGTGGGCTTGGAACTTTTCTAATAATTCCTCGAACCCATCAATTTGCCCTGTCGGCAAGCTTTCGAACCATACCCGCGCAGCGCCCGTGAGGCAGCGAGCAAACATATGACACCATGTTGGCATCGTCCAGCTCTCTAGGTTTCCCGTGTTATAGAAACCCTGCAAAAAGTCATCTGGATCTGTTGTGCCATCATATTTGCCCAGACCACTTGGCATCTTGGTCTTGTGCTGGATGGGAGCCTGCGCGATGCGCGCAGTAAACTTTGAGTGTTTTACCAGGATGGCTGGTCTGTAGGGTGTGGTTACGTCAACTTGCCCTCTGACCGGTGGGCTGTATGGCATGTGCAGATCCAGATCTGCTCTGGCCCCAGGCGCCATGTTCACAGGCGCGCGGAGCTGCGAGCCTCCTGCATGAGTATCCCTTGTCTTCCTCATGCTATGCACTTCTTCATCACTGAACTCAGTGTGTGCAGTGTGAACAGAATGCCCTTCTTCCGGCGCGCGCGGCCTTTTTGTAGGCTGCTTATCAATCGCTTGCCTTTGTGTTTGGTCGGCTAGCTTCTTCTGTTTGATCATTTCAGTGTACTTTTCCATCAGACGCCGCTGCTCATTTATGAGCCATTCATTCGGATCGTTTGCTTCATCTTCTGGACCCATTGGTCCTTTCAGCTTCGCGCCGGCCATATTTTGTAACGTGTGATCGTCTGGAGGAGTTTCAGTCTGGCCGTGAGGGGTTATGACGAAGGGACGGTTGCTGGTGGTACGCGTAGAATCACGCGGAACCCTCAGAACCTGGTGTCCGTCGTTAACGCCCTCACGTTCAATATCCTCCAGAGCTTGATCAACGTTACGAACTCCAGAAACCATGGTGATTGATTATTTTTTTTTTTTCGTAGATCTGGATGAGATCTGATTGCCGTTTGTAACAGTGGATGGCGCCAATGAAGAAACGTGGATCTACTCACTGGTAGCAGATCTACTTTCCTCGGGTATGATTAAACTGTTTCACCGATGGTTCCTTTGAATCCGTGTTCTTCCACCTACAAAATGAACAGCACCGTTACTTACCCCTCAGAAAGGGACAGAGGGGTCCTCTTTGGGGTAACCCTCCGGCGTGAGAATCAGTATCTTTGTGGAGAAGATAATAAAGTGTGAGTCAGTGAAATCTCAAGAGTATTGCTGAATCGCTGAATACTCTTGATTGTGTGACTGTGTGTTTTTCTGTAACTGACTGTGAGTGAATATAATTCAATATGATTGAATGTGATATCACTGCTTGTAACTGTCAATGATTGAGTGTGAATGAATGTGTCATCAAAGTGGAGTTGATGCTGTATTTATAGTGCTAGGGTTTCCACTGGCTGGGCTCAGCCTCGTTGGCCTCCTCCAATCGCACTGCGCCACGTGTCCTCTGGGACACCTGGCGCTTTCTCGTTGGTTGAAATCATGTGGTAGCACATGTGTCATGCTGAGTTGTCGACCTTTCATTTGGCAGCTGTCAACATCAGCATATTCTTACTCCTTAAAAAGATGCCTTCTAGAAGAGTGTCTGACGTGCACAATCAAGGTTGCCCTGATCCTGATTTGGATAAGGACGAGGTTGATTATGTGCACGTGTGATATGCGCCCATCCTGAGGATGCGCGAAGTCTTCTTTTTATTCTCACGCGCAGATATTTCATGCGCAGGTGTGATATGCACGAGCGTGTGATATGCGCCGCGCGCTGGTGCGCCGCGCGCTGGTGTGACACGCGAGCATATGTGATGTGCAAGAGCATGCGATATGCGCCGCGCGCATATGTTATGCGCGAGCATATGATGCCTGAGCATGTTTTGTATGCGCGATGCGCCTGGGTTTTGGCTTTGTGCATTCATAATGTCTTTATCTTGTGGGTTGACCCGCCTTGCTTGGTGTTGAGGCGGGTACATACCTCTTCACCTAGCTTCTTGCTAGTGACGTTTACATATATATATATATATATATATATTTCGTCGACATTCAGACATAAAAACGAAAACGAATATAAAATCTTTAAAATTTTAGAAAATCTATTTGCATGTCCATGTACAAAAACACATTAAATAATAAGGGTCTGGTTTACATATCCCTGTGGCGGTTTGCCCATGCATATTCATACAAGTAAGGTTGCACGCTGGATTCTCACAAATAAACAATGTAACTTTCTCATGACAAAATTTGTTCGTCTCCATATTCATCACGTTACCTAAAACATATATTAAACATTATTATTGAACAATAAAAGATGACTAAGAAGAATCTGAGTTATATGTATATAAAAACTGTTTATAAGTTATCACCTTTAGTTGTTGTCGTTGTCACAGTGATTAGTAACAAAAGGGTACCGATCATGTTAATAAACTTCATTTTCTTGTGTTGTTTGCTATGCTTTAGTTTTGATGTTTTTACTTATGTATGAAGCCAGAAAAGTGTTTATATAGACATATGATCACCTAGTTGTGCATTAAAAGAAGTTGTTGGGAAATACTGCTAATGAATTAATGTAGAGAGAATGGCATTTAAAAGTCGGTAGGAATTATAATTTATTTTTGAACAATTTTTTCCACTAACGCTAAAGAGTATACACCTCTTAACATCATTTATCTCATTCGTCACGTCTCCGTCACGTCAGTTTTCCTCCCATCATTTAACATCACTCTTCAACCAAGAAAATACACCATTCTCCATCATTCCATTATTTAATAATAAAAAGAATTAAAAAATAAATGAAAAAAATATTAAAAACAATGATTGGTTAGACCCTCAAATGCGAGGGAATGACCTTACTGATGTTGGTTAGTAGACTCAGTACCCTCAGGTCACGCATGACCATTTTATGAGTGGGGCGGTGTTCCAGGGAGACCCCTCGCATGAGGGTGCCATGTAGCTGCCACATCAAACCAGTGGGGGTTGCCCACCGGTGTATACGGTATAGCCTAAGATCATGTGTAGGGGGTGTCACTCTCTGCTACATCACACTTAGTGGCGAAGGATAGTGAGGGCCGTGGGTGGCCCAGGCACCCCCTGGTTTTTTTCGTACCAATGTAAATTTGAACGTCTAAATATACTAATACCATGTAGAAAAGTAGATTGCAGGAAGGAGTGAACTAACATCAATGGAGTTTTCTGACGTGTCTAATTTTACTTGAGGACTAGAGGTAAAGATGAAAAGATAAAATAATATATTAAACAAATTAATTTATACTAAAAATATAGACTCAGGATAAAAGGAAATGTTGGCCACTCATTCTTATGCAGCGTTTGGTATGCCGGAATGGAAGGCGGAATGAAATGACTCATTGTGATGGAATGAAGAAAAGTGTGTTTGGTTGATCACAAGGAATGGAATGATCCATTACCTAGTCCATTCCATTCCATCTAAAATACCTCAATTTTATTCCATCCATACCCCATGTTTTTTTTTCATTCCATTCCCTCTTTCACCCTACATCACCTCCATCACCCTCCCACCACCCACCATCATCAACACCCACCACAACACCGTCGCCACCAATCACCACCATTGTCGTCCACCGCCGGTGTTACTGCCACCAACCGCTGTCATTAGTGCCAGCCGCCCACCACCGCCACTTGTTCGCTGCCACCATTAACCATCGCCCCCGCCCCTCACCACCACCACCACCTGCTGCCTACCGTCACCGCTGCGCACCGCCATCATTGCCACCGCCGGTTGCTGTGACATTCGTCAGTTTTTCGATTCGTTTTCGTATTTGTAAACCCGACCCGTTGGGTCGTTTCGATGTACTAAATATTTTAATAAAGTGATTCGCGACATTTGATATTCATTATTCGATGTTCGTTGTCATTCAAGTATTTATAAATTCCCGAGCCTTAAAGTAATCAAGCCGTACGGGTTAAACACGTAAAACCGAAAACTATTTAATTTAATTATAAAGTTTAGGGTTAAAAAATGCAAACTTGAAAACTTTATTTAACTTAAAAGATATTTATATTATCATTTAAAGGTTCTTTAAACTTCAGGGGCTAATAGTGTAACATTTTTAATTCAATTTATATTAAAATAAAACCCTACCCGCCTCCCCCCCACCCCCGTTTTTCCGGCCACCCTCCGGCCGCCGGAAGCGGCGTCGGAGGTGACCCAAACACCACCAAACTTCGTCGTTTTAACCAAATAAATATGTAAACGCGTTTCTCCGTCAATATAAAACATTAACCAACTATTTAATTGCGTTTAACATCCGTAAATCACCCCGTAATCGTCGCCGGAAAATCCGGGTAAATCACATTAATGCATTGACGCGTATACGCTCCGATTAGTTGTATAAATAGGGACCTAAGCCTTGATACAACTCGCTCATAACCTTCTTTCCCTCTAATTCTCTCTACAATAGTCGTAATAATCCGGTAAAGCTTCGTCTCCGGCGAGTTCTTGTTCTTCACCAAATCAACACCTTTTGAGGTAATTGTAACATGTTTTTGATTAGTTTTGATCCAATAAACAAAAACCCTATACTAATTTAAACACACATGAAACAGAAACTGAGATTGAATTATTAGGGTTTATGTTCTTCATGTGAAGAAGATGAACCTGAAGTATTATATATATATAATGATTCTTAACTCTTAAACGAATATCCCTCTAGTTCAACTGGTTAAACTCAATTCCTCGCAACCATGAGACCCGGGTTCTAAACCCGGGTCACGCTCATTTTTTTTGGTTTAATAAACTGGCCCTGTTAATATTATTATTAATAAAATTCCTTTGAAATAGTCATTATATTTATATATTAAGAACTAAACCATAAACGAATATGCAGTCTAGAGTAGCTGGTTGAAAACAAGGATTATAACTCCAAGACCCGGGTTCGAAACCCGGGTCAGTCATGTTTTTTTTTTGTATTAATTAAATTCAGTTTATTAATATTAATTAATTCTTAATCAATTAAAAATCATAAATAAATCATAAAAGCCTTTTTAAATTAAATAAAAATTACGTAAATTAACTATAAAATATAACTCACCATCTCACCCTTAAAAACCAAGTTTCTCGTTTTCATAAGCCGCTATTAAAAATCATTTAATAATCGCAAAGTAAACTTTAATTCTCTAAAAATCGTTTTGTTAAAGCAACAATTATATTTTCGACTTGTAAACAATAGTTCAAGCTTTTCGAACATATAAACTTTGTTTTCTCGCCATTAAAGTGCTTAAATTGTATTAATAACCAAGTCGTCGTTAAAACATAAATAATAATATAATAATCTAAGAGCCATAAGATTCGTAATAAAATTATAAAATAATAACTAAATTCTAAAAATTATTCATGCAATTAATCAACTTTAGAATCCCGTTAGAATAGCCGTTAAAAGTCGTGTTTATTCTTATTTATAGTTCGTACGGATTGACCGCTTCGGTTTCCTTTGACGTCTTCAAGTTATTCTTATTCCTTTTTCACTACAACTACTAAGGTGAGTTTTTCACCACCCCTTTTTAATGTTTTAATGTTTTGGGGTAGCATATGTATCCTTATAAAGATTCAAGTATTATTTCTTCTATTACAAAACTACAATTCGTACATGGACTTGTGTGTTACTTGTATTACTTGCACGAATATTACTTGCACGATTGGGAAGCCTCATTAAGTATGATCATACGCCCCCCTTTGCACTCTGGTCCATTTATATCGAGTGGAAAAGGGCCTCATTATCCAAGTACGTTGGTTGTTACCAATTGGAAAGGACCTTACTTGCGCGATTATCTAAGTACGTTGGTTGTACCAACTGGAAAGGACTTACTTGCTCGTTTATCACATGTCTATGAATTGTATGGTTTTATGTACGTATTTAAACTGTGGAAACTCACCAGCTATATTTATAGCTGACCATATTTTATACATATGTTACAGGTACCGTGATTAGAGGTTGAAGTATTTAAGACACTTAGATTACTTAGGGTATTTCAATAAAAGAACTATTGTTATGGTTATGTTTTGGTTTGAACTTGTATTGTTACTTTCGAACTTGTGTTACTTGGCTTATTAAATGAATTAATGTTATTATGGTCACTTAATAGTGCCACGTGTGTTTGAGCAATCTGTACGTCACACTCGGGCGTTTCCGTTTAAGCTGGGGTGTTACAGTTGCCACGTCCACTGTTACTGCCACCACCCAACACCACCATCACCACCACCACCCACCTCCAACCACCATTATCTCCCGTCGCCCACCACCACCAACCACCATCACCGCCCACCAATGCAATGAACGCGACCTACCTCCCACCACCACCGCCAGTCACTACCATTTTAGTTTTATTTTTTTCTTTTTTTTTTTCCTACCTACAAAACAATGCAAAGTAATTATTCATTGCATTCCCATGTAGTAACCAAACATCTCATTGGAATGGTAATAACCTATTCCATTCCCTTGTCCATTCCATTACCACGTCCATTCCATTCCGCCATCCATTCCATTAACCAATACCAAACAGACCCTTAGTCTTTTTAGTCTATATATGTCAGTGAAAATTAATACATTTGGTGTTTATATTTTTATTTGTCGTTTTCTCGCTTTGTATAATATTGTCATGCCTATATACGTAGCATAATAATTTTTTTTTATAATAAAAAGATGACTTTTTTTGGTAATAAAAACTATATCAATTTGCTTCATCAAATCTGCTAAATGATAATAAAAGCAACGATGTAAGAGAATAAATTGAATTAGTGACGTAGCGGATTTTTTATTACGACCTTCCAGCTGAAAAGTTCTGGTTCCGTCATCACCCCACCCCCCTCTCATGTTTTATGATTTTTTAATGCATTTTCCACTAATCACACTCCCTATGAGGGTGTAGAGCCCCTTTGGGCTTTGGGCACCAGACTATTGGAGCATCCACAACGCTAGAATTTCATAAACCAACACATAAGCATCATGTTATTTTTAAAATTTTTCCTAAAAACCACATTTTTTCCATAACACCAAACCTTTACAAGCCCCATTAAATATATATATATATATATATATGTATGTGTGTGTGTGTATTTGCCTTTTTCCACTTTCAAAGGGACGCCACACCTCCTTCTTCCGGTAGTCCGGGCATCCGGCTGACCACAGACTATCGCTGTCCGTCGTGGGCTCGTGCCTTTCTCTGGCCACCTTCCTCCGGCCTTGCTAGTTGCTACTCTTCCTTGAATCCTCCAACCGTGACGATGAGGTTAGATTCCTTTGTTCATTGTTCTTGGTATTATTAATTACTTAGATTCATTTGTTAATTGCTAAGTTATTTGTTAAAGTTTAGATTAAAATTAGCAAATTAAACCAGCCGCAAAGCATTATCATGTAATGAACCGACCCGAACATCGAACCGACTCGAATCGTCAAACCGACCCAAAATTTTTATATCCGATTCCATGAAATTGAAACTTTTAAAACTAGTGCACCACCTGAAAAAATTTCCTGAATCCGTCACTAGTATCATTTAACCGAGTATTACGCACTTTGGTAATAATTTTTTGTCAACGTTTAACTCCTAAAATTTAACGAGTGCGGTCCACGTAGTACTTCCAGGTGGTAATAATAATGACTAAGTGATTTGTAAAAACCTTTTTAAAGGCCAAATTTATTATACTAAAACCAACAGAACATTAAGCAAGAAGCAAGAGACCTATTGACCAAAGTACAACAAACCAAAAATAAGAAATCAAAATAATAGAATGCATAAGGAAAATTAACGAAATTAAATATACACCAAGACTCCCAATCCAAAGTTGCCAGTTTGCTTATGTTTTATATTCGAAGGAAAGAGTAGGCTTTAACATCACTCGCCAACTTATCTAACCAGCATTAAGCTTGAAAAGTTTCTCGTTCTCTTCCAATCTCACCAAAGGGAGACCGCCACTATTGCTTTTATTACGTACCATGCCTTTGTCCTTCGCCACCTTGTTCTTCTCCGGTAATTAGAGAATAAATCATACCGTCGAATCGCAAACACTTGTAGTAGGTAGGTTCACCCAAGTGTTTGCGATTCGACAGTATGATACCCAATAAAACTTCAACGTATAATTCACTCGGGCACCTCCAGCGCCAAGGTAGTCCGGACGAAAATCAATAGGTCGCACACGGGTAGCTTGGTTTCATCAGCGGTACGCCACTAGAAGCCTTAGTTATAAGGTAGCTTGAGAGATAAAATGTGGTGGTTGCGCAACCATCTCATGTATAACATCCAAAGCACCAAATACAATATGTACATGCATTGTGTAGTTCTCGCGGCTCTTAACAATATTTTAATTCTAATTTTAATATCTCGGTATCGTTATAGAAAACAAGCATTTTGTATATTACATATTTGTCTTCATTTTAACACCGAAAGTTCAATACACGATTGAAATTTGATAATGAACATAAAATAAAATATACCATGTGACTAAAAGTATATAATATGATTATGCTTGTAATTATTCTTTGAAGGTCTGAAACGTATCTAGTGACAAATCCATTGGCAATGACAATTATCACCTTTATCACCTCTGCATTCTCCCTTGGCGCGATTACCCTGCCAATTACGACAGGCAAGATTGCAATCAGAAGACGTACAACCAAGAAGTTGTAAATCGCCTTCACAAACATTGAAAACTATATTCGTCTCCATATTCGTTTCACCTGAAACATATAATAATACAAGAATATTTAGTTGTATGGTGTTTCCTCTTTACAAATGTGATACTAGGTTCAAATTCTTGCAATTGCTAGGGTAGGCAATATCTTAGACGAAAAAAAATTGTTCAAATAGATAAAAAAAACAAAACATTAACATGTCATATGTGCGAGTGTATATATATACATACATTCATATATTAATAAATAAATCGCAATAAAAAAATAAGAAGAACATGTATACACAAATTGTTCGTAAATATCACCTGTAATTGGGGCAGTTGTTGCTGTGATTAGCAATAAAAGGATACCAATCTTGTTGATAAGCTTCATTCCATTGTTGCTTTGCTAAACTTTGAGGTGTATACCTTCAACTTTAAATACAACGTTGTTGAGAAACTATAGCTAAATAATGCTGTTATGTATTTTTATTCCAAACGGCAAGCAATCAATTAATTAAATCAAAATGTTTTTTTTGGTAACAGCATTCATATTTTACACACATGTTATATGAGTGGTGCTTTTATAATGTAAAGAGTGGTTTGAGTATTGCGAATGGAGAAGAGATAAATGTAGTGATTTTTCTGTATTTTTGAAAAATATATAATTTTGTAAAATTTTTTGAAAGTGGTTGTTAGTGGAGGAAAGAGAAAAATGTAATGATAAAAATATAAAAATATATATTTAATTGAAAAAGAGAAAGAAAAGAGTAAAGTGTGATTTTCGTCATCGAGGTTTGATCATTTATGCGAGTTTCATCCAAAAATTTTGTTTTTTTGCAACCAAAACCTTGAGGTTTCACGTTTCTTGTTAGTTTCGTCCAAATCGTTAATTCCATCCAAAATTTCTGTTAACTTTTTTTTGAAAAGATCAAACTACGCTTATTGTATTTAAAATTATTGTTTTAGAAACTTTAATGAAACCAATAAAACAAAATAACAAAAAAAAAAAGAAAAAAGAAAGACAGCATATCTCTCTCTCTCTCTCTGTGCATGCATACACCACCATCACCATTCTCCAGCCACCAATAAACCATCACCACTACCTTCTCCGGCCAATATCGAAGACCAACGGCCACCATCGAAGACCACCGCTGCCACGACGAAAGAGTTCGGTCACCACCGTCCACCGCCCCTGCCACCGTTACCAGATCTGAGGTCACCAGCAGTGGTGCTTAATGGGTTGCAGATCGTAGGCCGCCATGAGTGGTCGCAACCGGCAGCCGCCAAACCCTTACCACGTCAGCTGCTCCGAACCCTGATTCAAATACAAACTAGCCTCCAACGAATGGTAAAGAGATCGATTGTGTTTCTTCTTCCCTTTTCTCCGCAAAATCCTATAAACAAGATGAAAGTGAATGTCCGGCATTAATAGATTCGCCGGAGCCGGAGTTGAAGTGGTGTGGAGTGAGGGTCCCACTTATTGTTAAATTATCTTTGTTTTACTATAAGTTATTTTATTTATTGTATTTGTCTTATTTATAAAAAAACATTAAAATAAACAAAAAGGTACGTAAAAGACATAAATACCCCCCCCCCCCAACTTAACAATGAAACTTGTAAGAACCGTGAAACCTCAAGGTTTTGATTGCAAAAAACAAAATTTTTGGATGAAACTCACATAAATGATCAAACCTTGAGGACGAAAATAACACTTTACTCGAAATAAAATATAGTGTTTTTTAATGTAATTTTGGATTTTAAGATAGAGAAAAAGATGAGTATAAGCAGCTAAAAAACACAAACACACAAGAAGCAAACTGTTCTTAAACCATAAAATCAAAATTACATCAATTCTTTCGTGAAATCAAACGAAATGTGATTTAATTTGATATATAAAAGGCTTTTTGTTTCATAAAAAAAATGTAGAAAAGATTTTTAAACCATTTGATAAATAAATGGATAAAATGGTGATAAAATTTTGGTTCAGATAAATTATTTGAACTAGAAAAAGGGAAGCAATGGAGCGAACAAGTGTCAAGTCATCCTAACTTCTTAGGGATCCAAGAAAATGTCGCTTTGCCTAGCTGTTGTCTGATCATGGTCTAGTCGCCGCTCTTTTGTTGGACTACAGGCCGGTCTACAGTCCTTCATCGCATCCCTTGCAGAGATAGGGGATCACTAACGTTGTAGAATATGGATTCAAGGGAAAAATCAAGAAGATTGAGGTTTTCAACAGAATTTTGGAAATACACATCAAAAACCATGATCAACACTACTTTTCATACTACGGTAGAGTATTGAAACATATATTGAATGAAAATTAATCAGTCTTTTACCGTCATAGGAGATTAATTTTTTGATGCTATAATTAAAAATAAACAAATGTAAAATGTTGTATTTCATAAACAGGAGACAAATGTCGATCCTTATTATAATTTTATAAAACTTAGTTGAAATTACAGCATTAAGAGTCAGACATATATATTTATTTAATCATAGGATTCGATCATGAGAAGTTGTAAGCTATCAACAAAACCATGAACAACAACATTTTGAATTGAAAATTGTACATTCCCCTTTTGATGTCTTCTCCCAGGCTTCACATACAGCATTGCATGCTTCATCTGTACAATGATTATCAAACCATATAATGCAGGCCGTGCAATTCTTGTTTTTTATCTTCCTCACAATATTCACATCACCATCTATAAATAATAATATTCAACAATTAATTCATGTCATATATATCAAAAGATAAAAATACTAAAATATTTAAAAAAAAAAAGAAAAAAAACACTTGTAACCGAGGCCGTGATTAATAACATAAGGATGCCAATTATGTTGATAAGCTTCATTTCTAGTGCTGCGTTGCTACGTTTTCTAGTCTAACGTACATATTCTGCATTTAAATACGTTAAAAAGTCGTGTCGTGTCATTAATTATTTTATCCTATCTTTTACAGTTCAAAAACCATCAATATCTATTTAGGTAGAGTAATACGACACAACTACACAAGCTACTTAAAATTTACATATTATGTACTTGCTACGTCTAAATATAGTCAAATGTAGTCATGCATTGAATTTGTTAAGGGTTTGGAATAACGTGTCGTCACATAATTATAAACATTTTTTATCATTAACTAGCTTTTGAACTCGTGTATTACACAAAATTTATCAAATGAAAAATACTCATAAAGTCTATTATTTGAAATAAAGACATAAAATTAAAGGTAAAAAAGAAATGAAAATATAGTATAGATAATAAGAAGTTTAGAATATTAAATTTGCATTCATAGTAAAAACATAAAAACAGATTTAATATTGCTATGAGTTCGAAGAAGCAGTAAAAATGGATTCAAACAGATTCAGAACAATAATAAAACTAGAATATTAGAAGTACATAAAGTGATTTGGTACATATCATATAAAAGTAACTGTCAAGAAATGTTTTTTCTTTTTGAACGACCAATTAAGTAACACCGGGTACTCCGTTCGCGGCCCCCAATGGCTAAAAGTAGCCCGAGCCGGCCACGAGTCCGGACGGACGGAGCCCCTAGCGGTCCACCTATTGAGGGATTCCCCAGATAAAACCCGACCCCACGCCCACCAAACGGCACGACAGCGAGGAGCCGGTAAAACCGGGTGAGATCAGGACTCGAACCCTGGCAAGCCAGAGTCATCCCTCATATCTCCCATACAAATTGGTGATAGTGAGGTTTGATCCCCTTACCTCTTACTAGTAAAGTGAGTGCTCTACCATTGAGCCATAACGAATTTATAATCAAGAAATGTTGTTTTTGTATATGATCCTATTTCCTTTGTTGAAATTGATCATGTGATAAATGTTTATGAAATAAAAAAACGAATTGACGGTTTCCAAAAAACAATTGATTATGTGATAAATGTTTATTAAATAATCACATTACCTGAAAATTAAATTAAATAGCATAATTAATACTTTATATATATGAAGTGAGAAGCTTTTTATAATTCAAAGTGAATTCACGAGCCCTTATTGTTAAACAATGTTGATTTCTTTAATAAAAATAAGCTATGCATTTAGCATAATAATATTTTAAGTATTAAATTGTTGTAAATGGTTATTAATGTGTGGATAATATTTTGAAATATATTGAAAATGTTGTAACTCATGGGTTAAATCACATGGATAGCATGAATTAAAGAGAATAGAGATTAGAAAGTTAAAAAATAATTTTATGCTATGATTGAATGTGGTTAGGACAAGTAAGTATCATTATTTTTATTTATTAGTATAGTAAGATAAGATAAAATGTACTTATAGTCAATACGTAATGCTATTAAAAAATGCCACAAACCCATAATATTTTTCAAAAAAAAAAACTATCATCATCTGTTGTGTAACGGAAGATTTATTACAGCTAAATGCCAATATGCTAGATTTTATATTACTGGGTTTTAAAATCAAAATTTTCAAACGTTCAATTCTCAAGCAAAGCTTGAATTTAAAAAATAGAGCTTTAAATCAGCAGCGCCCACGCGCTAGTAATTTAAACAAGCCAAGATCAAGCTAGTCGAGCTGGGGTTCTTATTATTAAGCCTAGCCCGTTTGAGATTTGTTGTTTTCAAGATACAAGCAGCTGATAGATATTACATTTTCACAGTTGTCACCCGTGGATGTATCTAGGTTAGTCTAAACCAAACCACGCTACAACCTCTTGTTTGCTTATTTGCTTTCGTGCTTGTGTTCGGTTCTATACTGGGTATGACTATTGTTGTTTGTTTTTGTGCTTGTGTGCTTTAATTCTAACATGAGAATTACCTGTTGTTTGGAACATATTCAAATATATACTTTGGGCTAATTAACTTGACCAATAACTTCTTGTTTGGCTCTAGTTTTACGTTGTGTTTCCGAGCTCATTTATGAAAATAAAAGTAAGGAAAAGAAAGTTTTCTTTTCTTCTCTTTTCTTTTGACATCACATGTTTTTCTTTAATTTTCTTTTCTTCCAACTCTTTCCAATTTAGCAAGATATAAATTCTCTTATTTTACTTATAATTTTCTCTCATTTTATTTCCTTTAATGAAACTCGTGAACACCTCTTTTATTTTTTCCTTCCTTAAAAGAAACTCGGGAACACAACAAATTTTTTTCATCCATTTTCTTCTTTAAATCACTACTACAGAAATCTGCAAAAGCGACCGCCATTTCTGTCGCAAAGCGGTTGCGAATGCCCTTTGCAACCGAATTGCGACCGGTTTAAGCGGTCTGTTAAACCTTGGTCGGGAATTAGTTTGCGACCGAAAATATTGTTGCAACCGATTTTGCGACAAAATTTGTAGTTGCAAATTTAACGACCGAATCTGCGACCGAGTCGTTTTTGCGACCGATTTTGTGACTGAATGTTTAGTGACCGAGATTGCGACCGCAATTTTTCCCAACCGGTTTTGTGACCAAAAATTTTACGACCGGCTTTGCAACCGAACCTGTTTACGACCGATTTTGTTACCGAAAATTTTACGACCGGCTTTGCGACCGAACCTGTTTACGACCGATTTTCTGACCGAAACTTTTACGACAGGCTTTGCGACCGAACCTATTTACGACCAATTTTGTGACCAAAAAGTTTTGCGACTATTTTTGCAACCGAAAACTTTTACGACTAATTTGACAACCAAATGGTTAGCGACCGAAATTGTGACAATCTATTTATACATGATTTTGCGACTGACTTCGCAACCAAGCTTTGGTATAAATTTGCGACCGGCCTTTTGACTATAGTTTCGATCAAAAATAAATACGTAGAATTCAAAGAATCTTTTTTTTTCCAGTTTTTTGCACTATTTATAAATTTCAATACCATAATCAAATAGTTGCAAAGTTAACAAGATTGATCCGATTAATAAAACAAACAAACATTAAAAACAAATACGACAAAAGTATAGAGGTACAATGAGAAATGTCAAATATAGTTGCACTAACAAAAAAACCAAATTTAACTAGAGATATTTTTTGTTATGTTCTTCAAAAGGAATTGAATTTGCTCTTGCATGTCATTGTTATTCTCTTGCATTTTGGCATTTGCAACCCTATTTTCCTTGATTTGCTCAATCATTGAAAGTTTCTTCGCTTTCTTTTTCCTTCTCTAGTGTTTCTGTTTCTTTCTCTTGTCGTAGTTGCACTATTTCCTCATTCAACCATTGTACCTATAATTAAAATATAACATTAAAATCTATTTTTTACAACATTTTAAAAGATGTTTCAACATGTAAAAGTAAATTAGATAGTACTTTTAAGATTATAATGGTTTAACATCCCTCTAAATAGTACTTATTTTCTATGTTGTTAATTTATTATGCTTATTGTTAGCAGTGAGCATCTAACGGGTCAAACCCGTGTACCCGGCCCACCGAACCCATTTAACAAACCCGTATTCCCCATAAACAGGTTTGAAGATTTCACATAAACAGGAAACATTCCGATCCTGGTCATACCCGGCGGAACAATGTTTGAACCGTGAGCCCGTGAAGATCAAACTTTTGTAACATAGATCTAGGGTTCTATACTTTGCTTATTCATCACGGTTTCTATACAGAAGGTTTGGGCATATACAATAATTGCATAATGCTAGTAGCTAAGTATTCACAAGATTTTTAGTGGGCACAAATATAAAACTAAATATAGATTATATTAGGTTAGGAACTCAAGATATTATGCTAGCGCATAACCAGATTGTGATCAAAACACACTGAAAATTTCCCATACTTTCTAAATTTGTAAACCAGTTTCACTAATCCAGTTTAAACCTTGTTTAAAAAATCAATTAGCTGCAGATTAGTGGTCCATAAGAGACCCGTGAAACCCACCCACCCGACCTGTAGAACCCGTTTCAAAACCCGGACAGCAGCATTTGTAGTGATCAGATTCCGGGTTTGAAAATATGGTTTAACCGTTCTGGTCCGGGTCGGTCCCGTTACAGACAGCTATTTACTGTCATGTAATTCTAAGCAAAACAAAGTAACAAAATGATATATTATATCACTTGAATATAAATAAAAAGGTTTACCAAAATAGAATAAACATACCTCTTCATTTCTTGCAGGTAAATACGAAGCACTAGTACCCGGTGTTGACGGTATACCCGTCATCACAGCATATGGATCACTGATATCATTAAACCCATAAAGTTTACTTTTTTTCTTCCCCCAAACAGCTTGTACCCATGAGTCTGGATCAAATAACGGGCGTTTGCTAGCATCATCTCCATGCCTCTCCTTGACATATTTCTGATATGATATCTATAACATACAAGAAAATAATGTTTTTTTAATATTTATAACTTTTGATAAATAACTAATAAGAGCATACACTTTATAAGTAACGAAACTTACAAGAGAGTCCTTTGCTCGGGTGTCAACCCAATCAAAATCATTATGTATATCGATTTCATCCAAAACGTTGGCATCTCCTGAACCCTCGCCTCCTCTACGACTCAACAATCTATCTAAAGGCCTTGTCCCTTTCTTCCCGTGTGACTGCATCCAAATTTCATCCACGGTGGCAGGCTGCCCAAGTTCTTTATCCTACAAAAGTCATATTTGAAGGTTAATATCAATGTTTTGAAACCTGGACCGGACCGGGCAGTTCGACTTGGAACCGCTTGACATTCCGGCCCGGTTCACACCATTAAACCCGTTTTCTAAATACCCGACCCGGTGAACCGACGGTTGAACCAGTAGAACCCAACTTTTCTATTTAATCAAAAATATCTTCCAAGTGGAGTCGAACCCATGCATGTACTGAGATGTATGTGCTTCAAGAAAACATCAAAAGCAACCCAACCAGGCCTAAGTTATATTTATCTAGTGAAATATAAATCTTATATTTAATGGTGGAAGATTTAATCCTTCGCATTAAATTATTCGGTTTGAATTGTTTCATAATATCCAAAATAATTGACCAAATCATTTATTTGAAAATTAAAATCTGTAACAAATTAGCATGAGAAAATAAATTAACAGATCATGCGGTAACTTCCAAATATATAGCATGAGATATTTATATTAAATAAAAATACATAACTAAAAATAATATATATATATATATATATATTATTTATGACGTCTTCCGGGTCCATGTCCGGTCCGGTCCGACCTCCCGGGCCGGTCCGACCTATGAGCTGGTAAGGTGTCCGGGTCAATGTCCGGTCCGGGTCTGAAAACGTTGGTTAATATTGGCATGTAATGTTTATTATAAAGGACAATTAACATCTCTTACTGCTTTTAGTTTAACCGTCACATAGGTTTGAGAGCCGAGAGTATGTTTGCCCCCTGTTGATTTCTCTCCATTTTATGATATTCTGAGAAGACTTTTTCTTCCACTCGTCTGTATTCCATTTTTGAATTAGGTTTTCCCAAATCTCAGCCCCCATCCATTGTGGCTTGTGTGAAATAAGAACACCGAAATCATCTACAAATTCTACACCTGCCTTACTTGCAGCAACCTTAGCACCCTCCCGAAGCCTACTCAGCAAATCCTTAAATTTTCTTTTCATAAACTTCACCCAGCAAGAGTGAACTTGGTCATCCCACTCCTTTTCCCATTGATAGTATCCCTACAAAAACCATTTTTTTAGTAATCTTTGTATCATTTATTAAGGTATAGACAATTTTATTTACGAATATTTGTAAATACAAACTTTGAAACGCTCAAACATCCTGTTTCGATCCTCTATGGAGACATTCTTCCAACTCGGCCAAGGTTGGGAATACATAGCCTCCAAAATTTCTCCTATAGTCCAGGTAGCGTTACTTTGATTACTAAATCTATAAAACGAAAACAATGCAACAGTCCACATTAATTGTATTACATAATACGTATAAAGAAAATATCAATATTATGTGCGTACTGTCCATAAATAATCCAAATCCACTCTCGATAGTGGCGTAGGGGCAACCGGTCCTCGCCGGCCAACAGTTGACTCGTCATCATCATTACTCTCATGTTGGGACTGTGTCTCATACGCATCCAAAGCTAACCGTTCACCGGTACCACTATCTTGACCGCTGACTCGACCCCTACCCCTACCACCTCCTGCTGAACTGCGAGCCATGACAGCTACAACAAAAAAAAAAAAAATCAAACACTTACATAATTATCATTAAACAGAAAATCACAGATTCATTACTTGTTAAATTGGAAACATTGAATCGGGATATAGAAGATGATTTTGTGATGATTATTTGAGAATTGATTTGAATATTGAGTTTAACATGCAAACAATCACTTCATAGTTTCCAACTAGTTCTTATAAAAAATTGCAGATTTTGGTCTAGGGGCACTTTAGGTATTTTTTTAAACCAAAAACTTACAGCGGTGTTCAGGTTTCCATCGGTTTTCGAACAAAACAACAGTCCTCACTCATGTTACAAATTATTTTAACCTATTTGACTCCCATGGAAGTCAAAATTGAAAACTTGGGTTAGGGCAACAAAGTTACAAACTGCTGTATGTATGTTTGAATAAAGGATAATGTATGTTTGAATAAAGGATAATGTATTAATTTAAGAACTAATACCAAAGGAAAGGAAATATAATCAATCTAATTACAAGACACCAAATAAATAAAGATGCAGATGATGAGTTACAATTCATATTACCAATTTGCTTTTGGTTTTCAAATCAGGGGAAAATCGTCTGTTGAACAATCGTGAGAAGGGAGAGTGATTGAGATAATATAGAGTTAAGTTACAATAACCGATCGAAATTGTGGGAACCAATAATGCGGAGTGCTCCATTGAATGAATTAGCGGGAACTGATGAAATGAAGGGAGAAGTGGAGCTTGAATGTGGGTGGGTTGAAGAAAGAGGGAAGGAGAGATTTTGAGAATTTTAGCCACATCTTTAAACAATATATATGCAATATTTTTATAAATTAATTATGTATTATTACATTTTTATATAAGTTTTAAATTTAATAAATTAATATTTAGTAGTTAGTTTCTCAAAAGTAAAAGTATTGATTTACATCCCCTCTATCATGGGAGGGGTGTTCACGTTCGGTTCAAAAAGACCATGACTCGCAACACAATTGAAACTGACTCGAAAAAAAACTCATAAAAAAACTCGATTTAAATTTAAGCTGAGCCGAGCCGGCTCGTTTTGTAATCGAGTCGAGCTCAAGCCTGTGGTGACTCGATTCGTGGTTCATGGCTCCTCTCATAGGCTCGATTGAATAGCTCGATTTTTTCTTATATGTATATATATTGAGCAAATGACAAATTGTGATAAAATAATGAACAGTAAACGGTGCATTTAAATACAGGGAAATGTTCTCTAATTTAGCTAACAAATATTGATTATCATTGTATTCTTTAATTTAGCATGTTGTTGAATAAATGGTAAATTGTGATTAAATAATGAACAATAAATGGTACATTTAAATATAAAGAAATATTCTCTAACTTAGCTAACAAAATATTGACCATCATTTACTTTTCCTTTAATTTCGTATTCTATAGTTTAGCATGTTGACCAATGAACTAGCTTATTTACTATTTACCATAAAGAATTATTTATGGTTGTTATATATTATAACTAATAATTAATATAACAATAATATTCATGCCCACAGTCAAAAATAATTAATTATGGGTTCGGAATTTTTCGGTGTTCAATTTTTTTCCAGCATCAAAGTTTTCGGGCCCGGATGTGTCGGGTCAGTCATTCAGCCAAATAACTAAAACGCAATATCATTACCATAACAAAAGTACATCGTCACCATTAAAATAAAAGCCAAAGCCATATTAAATAAAAAAAATTTACATATTATAATTGTTACTCATGTGTTTTCATGTATTGAAAACGAATCATAGCATCTTCGATTGCGACTGTAAGAAAAAAATCATTTTCAATATAGCAAATGCAAGCATCATTCATATACCCTTATCCATCCTGGTAGTTTGAATATGTTTTTAAAATGATGATAGAGGAAATCCAAAGGAGTACATTCTTTAGGCATGCAAACAAACCGAGTCAAGCCAGAGTTCAAGCTCAGCTTGTTTCGACCTTTATTTCTAAAGCTCGAGCTTGAACACGAGCTTGGTTCATGAGTAGTTTTTTAAACTCAGTCTCGGCTCATTTACTATTTATGAATATATTATTGAGTTATACTTATATATATATATATATATAGCTAAGTTATCATACAATAATCCTCGTTTGATAAAAAAAAACCCGTTCCGACCTAAACCAAAAAAACCCTTTTTTTAATTGACCCGTCTTGACCCTGACCTATTTTGACCCTAACTCGTTTCAACCCATGCCCCGTTCTGACCCATGACTCATTCGACCCAACCAACTTATTTGCCACCCCTAATTTTAATAAAAAAAATACATGGTAAGTTAGTTACTTTAAAGTAAAATAAATATAGTATTGATTTACATCCCATCTACTAGGGGTGTTCACGGTTCACTTTATAACTACTAATGCTAATTGATCCTAACTAAGCATTTTTAGGCATAAGTGTCTCATGATAATCTCAATCACTATTTATCTTACCAATCTAGGCCAACATCAACAAATACATATTTAACGTTAAAAAACTCAGCATGGTTCAAATAAAAATGAAAAAAAAAGTTACAAGATCAACATAAATAGCCATACAAGTTACAAGACCAACTTTAATTCTTGAAAACAAAAAACATATATCCTATGTAAATTAAAAAAATCCCTTGTTTCTCAAATTTCCAAAGCCAATATTCCCCAAAAGTAATCGATCCATCATATTGTTAAACCTGAAACACTAACAACAAAAGTTGTTAACCACAACGCACACAAAGGAGAAACAAGTATATTGATTTACATATTTAGATGTTCGAATAACAATAAATTTAGAACTTATCAGAAACAAAGCTGCCAACATAAAGTCATGAATTGTTATAATATCAAGATATGCTTTATTAATTGGTTTAAGTTGTTTCATCAATATCTAAATCTGTTCTAATATGACTAAAATAACAAGAAAATATAGTTAACTAAAACAAAAGCATATAAAAGTATAAGAATAAATGTGCATAATACTATAATTTAAAAGTAGATCGTTGACTGGGACTAATCTTGCAATTGTTGGTTAAAAAAAAGATAAAATTTAAAATAAACAACAATTTATTAATAAATGTATCTATGGACTCGCCTCCATAGGTTCTCACGACAACCGAGTTATAATAAAACATATCACTTAAAAACAAAACCCAATTGACTTAAGGTTGTATTTACTAATATACTTGTAATTTTTTAAATTATTCATATATTTTAAAAAAGTAAAAAGAACTTTGGTTTATAAAACTTAATGAGCATATGGTTGTTATAAATTACCTTTATTACGAATCTTCTTCGTCTTCAAAATCTTCATCACCATCATCTAAATCAATGTTGTCTTCAAATTCCTCATCTAAATTAAAGTCTTCAAAATCACCTTCTTCATGATCTTCATCATTGACATTGTCGACTTCTTCAATTACATTTGTTTCTACATGAGTAACAGGGAGCAAATCCTCAGTAGCTGAACATACTAACCTTTCATTCTCTTGGAAGAAATCTCCCGCATCTTCGTTATTATCATCACCAACTACATTGTCATTTTCAGCTAGTTCATAAATTCCCTTGGGTGTTGTCTTGACGACAACAACCAACCAATCTTGTAATCCCTTTTCTTTTGAGGGGTATGGTGTATAATACGCTTGTTGTGCTTGGGATGCTAAAATAAATTGGCCGTCAACACATCCTGTTACTTTGGTATTAACATCAACCATATTGGTTTTTGGGTTCACCCTTACATCTTTTATGGGGTCATACCAAGTGCATTTGAACAACTATACAAGGTCCTAAGTTGCTATGATATTCCAACTCTAGGATCTCATCTAGCAGCCCATAATAGTCGCTTTCGTGTCGTTATAGATAGCCCCTTTCACACACACCACTATTTTCTGTGACCCGCCCATGGTAAGCTGCCTGTGTATGGAACTTGTAGCCATTTATCAAATAGCCTTTGTGTGATCTGACATAATTAAGAGGCCCATGTGCTATATCTCTCAAGTTCGCACTTGTTTCCTTATTCCGAACCTACATTCTTAAAAGCGTGTTAACACGTTTAAAATGAAACTACATTAAAATTGATATTGTGTTATTCTTACATAATCTTTTAGCCAATTAGCAAAATCGCACTCTTTCTTTTTTTCAAGTGTTGCTTGGTCACAATTTGGAAACGAAACTCTTAATTCTTTCATCAAATAACCACACATGATCAGGAAGCTCTTTACAGTTAAGCAATTTGTAAAGAAAATTTACGGCCTTTTTTGATATATTATAGCGACCATATTTGCAATGGAAACAATTTCGGTCACTACATTTGCAATCGATTAACAACCGAATAAGTTCAGTCGCTAATTTTGCGGCCGATCTTATTTTAGCACTAATTTTGAGACTGAACAATTTGGTCTAAAAATTTGCAATCATTTTTGCGACCATATAAATTTCTATTTTTTTTATAAACTAGCGACCATAGTTGTAAAACTAACAATCGAAAAGGTAGTGGCTAATTTTGCGTCGATCTTGTTCTGGTCACTAATTTTGTGACCAAAACAATTTTGGTCAAATAATTTACGACCATTTTTGCGACCAAATAAATTTATATTTTTTTTATTTTTTAAAACTAGCGACCATATTTGTAACTGAAACATATTGGTCGCTACATTTGTGACCGGTTAACGACCAAAAAAGTTCGATCGCTAATTTTGGGACCGTTCCGGTCACTATTTTTGCTACCAAAGCAATTTTGGTCAAAAAAATTGATGATCGTTTGGGGGATCAAATGAATTTCTATTTTACAATTTTTTCTTTTTTAATAAATCAGCGACCATAATTGCAACCGAAACAACTTTGGTCACTACAATTGCGACCGAATATATTTTCAGTCGTTAATTTTGCGACCGATTTTGTTTCGGTTGGTAAATTTGCGACCAATACTGATGTGGTCACTAATGTTGCGACCATTTTGGTTGGTCAAAAATTTCGGTCACTTTTGCCCCTTTTTTGGGACCAAATAAATTTCTAGTTTATAATTTTTTCTTTTGTTTTATAAATCAGCGATCATAATTGCAACCGAAACAACTTTGGTCACTACAATTGCGACCGAATAACGACCGAAAGTATTCGGTCGTTAATTTTGCGACCAATTTTGTTACGGTAGGTAAATTTGCGACCAATAGTGATTTGTTCACTAATACGGTCGCTAATGTTGCGACCATTTTGGTTGGTCGCAAGTTTCGGTCGCTTTTGCCCCTTTGTGTAGTAGTGAATGATACTCGGAAACACAGTGTTATTGTTGATGATTGATTGTTTTCTTGTATGGTGCAAACGGCCCGTGCAAGTATCTGTTCATGATTAATCATGGTTGTATTTGACTAGTGGAAGCTAATCAACTTTGGAGTTATGGTTAGCCTAAATGCTCAAGAAGCAAAATGATTGATTCAAATCTAGGGCAGTAAATGAGCTCGTCTCAGATTGCTTATCTTAATGAGATGAAATGTTAAGCTAGTACTAGGTGTCAAAAACTCAAACCGGCTCGTTTAATTTTAAATTGTTACAATGTGACCACCCAAATATCAAGCAGCATTACACGCAATCCAAATATTATCAGTTTGGTTACGTTTATGCTATTTATGACCAAAGACCACCATATGAAAAATAGTCTTAAAATATCAAAATACAATGCGTTAAAAAAGGAGTTTGTGGAGTCAAAACTTGTGATTCATAAAAGGTTGTTTTTCTTTTCTTTCTTTTTTTTTTAATTTATTTTGGATGGACTTGTTACACACACTGAAACCTAAATGGTACTTGGGTGGCCTGTTGAGACATTTTCATAACTTCTGTTAGGACTTACGAGTGTGTATTGGCCGGTTTTGGGTTCAAACCGATCAAAACTGAAAAATTGGTTTATAGGTTTATAAAAACCGTTCTCTTTTCCGGTTTAACTATGGGTTCAATTCAATTTGGTTTTTCCGGCTGGGCTTTAATTTTTTGGTCCAAAAAGAAGTAGCCCAAAATAATGAGTGTGGCCTAAACTTTGTGCTTAACTTGTTTTTATCGTTAATTTATTATTAAATGGCTGTACATCAAATTCTAAGCTACACTTTTATTAAACTTTTAGAATCATTCAACAACCAAAAATAAAAATATAATTCATAAATTAAATAACAAAAGTCGATCAAACTTTTAGAAACACTCAACAATCAAAAATAAAAATATAATTCATAACTTTAATAACAAAAGTCGGTTTTTGGTTCCTTTGATTTTCTCGGTTTTCACTACATGTAAAACCAAAACAAAATCGTAAACTCGATTCTATTCTAAAATGAATAAAACCAGACCTCCGGTTTTGGGTTGGGCTCGGTTTATGGGTTATTTTCGTTATGGGATGGTTAAATACGGAAATAATTAGTTAATTACATAGAAATGTAGAATCGTTGAAGAGTGCTATGACCCGGTAGGCTCGGTGAAAGTCCATCTCAAATAGGCCTCAACATCTTTCTAAACTTTGTACACACCTTTTCGGCTTTTTGAATGCGGGCCCCATCTTGATTTAATATCCCAAGCAAATATCAACGAAACATAAAGAAACATTTTAACTTTAAAACCAAATTATTCATCTGACACTACAAAAAAAGGCTAATAAAAATGGTTGACCGTCTTTTAAAGATTGTTGAGATAAAACCCTTTGCATAAAATGGCCTTTGTCATATTTTGTGAAAGTGCAACTTACAGGGATGCTTGGATGCAGTTGTACGTTGATGAGGCTGAAGATTGGGTTAGAATGATTTGACATAAATTAAGACTACTATACCATAATAATTAGGATATGATTGTCATATGTACTATGATATGAACATGCTTTTCATGTTTCTTTTGGTTAATATTATATGAGGTAATATTCTAATTAATATATCTCATTAATGAATTGAAACATAATCACCCCGGTCGATCACTATTAATATTGTCGCCGCCGCCAACACCACCATCAACGCTCTGCTACCATCACCACTGCCACCGCCATCATTACTAGCTGCCAACAAAGTAAAAGTAACAGATGAATCGCTTTAACCCCTTTTAACTTTTTTTTTCTTGAGACGTCATGTTTTGACCTGTTAAACAATCTAATCCTCCCCGAACGGTTTGCTAATTATAGGATTAATGCACAAATTATAATGTTTTGTATGCGATAAGTTGTTTCTCATTCATCATGCATAATTTGATTAAACATGCTTTATTTATATTTTTTTTCAAGATTTGATGCAATTGACGTTCTATCAAGTGTAACCTAACTGCTAAAGGGAGTTTGTGACAACATATTTTGTTCACATGCATCATGTGAAAAACATACAAATAAGCTAGATATTCTGAAAGACAGAGTTATATGTAAACGAACGCTTTCGGAAAGCCACAGAACAACTAATAAAAAACACAAAACACTCGTTGACATGTCATAAATAAAATTGTCTTGCGACGGTACGATCTCAAATTAGTTGCAAAATTTTCTGTACCGAAGTTTTAAGAACGTATAAAGTTAAGGGGGTAAATTGAAATAAAACTAAAACATGTTGTAAAAGCTTAAAACAAGAAAGACAACACAAACGACAATCAGTCTTTGTATACATATATGTGGTATGAATGCAATATCGTGTTTAAGATTAATTCGTGTAGACATACAAGATCTGTCATAGTTTATCATGACTTTGTCACAAACAAATGATGGTGGAAGATCTGTGGTTCATACATACTAAACCGGCCCACTTAGATTCTCCATACGTTTAAAACAAATGTCCTCTAGTTAAAAGTTAGAAATTTTCATACTTGTACTTATTTAAATGATTATAATGAGCATATTGGAGTGGAAAAGTGATGGTGAAGGTAATGAGAATGGTACGAGACCATAAATAATTAGCCTTTTCTTATAGAACCGGAATGGCGAAGCCACCGACACAACCGGTCTAGTTGAATACTCTGAAACCACTTTCATCAGGGCCAAATATGGTTGTTCAAAATGCCCGAGACTCGTTTGAGGTTTGCCTGAAAAAAGTTTGCTTGAAATCGGCTTATTTGTAATCGAGCTGAGCACAAACCAAGATAAGTTCCCTCCCTGATTCATTTATAAAGCCACTATTTTAATATGTATATAAATAATAACCTAAATTTTGATATATATTATAACAAGTTGATTTAAACCCACCCGTTGCGGCAGACATGTGGCGGGAACTCGGTCGGCATCCGTTTGGTTTGTTACGTTAAATATTATGTGATCAAATATGAAAGTGAAAAGTGTTAGTGGTCAACTATGAAAAAGTTCACTTGTGACAAATCTATAAAAAAAAAAATAGTTTTGTGGCCAAAGTTGAAAGACTAATTATTAACTTATTTATAACGTTATTCGATTTTCGAAACAGCTCCTAATAGTGTAGTAAAAATCGGTCTAGACGACTGAGTACTCGAAGAGTTATCCCTGAGTACCCCCGCCTAGGCCGAGTACTTAGCGAGTAATTCCCGAGTACTCCCAACTAGACCAAGTACTCGCAGCATCCTAGTCGAACAACCTAATAACGCATAACAACTTCTGCAACAATATATGCCGACTAGCGACCGGTAGGCGGCCGACATAACAACCTTGTTATAAAAGCATTCATAATATGTACACCAAAACTTACGTGTTAATAAGATGGACCACCTGAATAATAATTCCAAAATTTGGTGACAAAATCTTCAAATAAAAAAAAGTAAGGGGAAAGACAAGACAAAGGGAAAATTCCCAAAATAGCCCCTTCTAGTGAGAGAAATTCCAAAATAGCCATTTTTTCCTCAAAATCTATTATAATTTAGACTGTCAAGACGCATTGGGAAAAGATAAAAATAAAGACGAGATTTCGAAAGAAAGTCATGTAAAAGACGAGATTTGGGGAAATAATGTCGGTAAAGTCCAAATTATTTGTAATCTTGGAGCAAAAGTTCAAATTTTTCAAAAACTTTTTTACTCAAAAAAACCGTCTTGAAAGACTGTTTTTTTATGTTTCCTACCTTTCCTGTCCAAAATTTTAAATTCTTGAAAAATTATATTTTTTACAGTTATACCCCTCAACCACCATCACCACCTTGAACCATCACCATCACCGACGCCGTCGGCCCCACCCCATCACCACCACCGTCACTACCACCATAGCCGCCTCCACCACCGCTGCACCATAGCCGCTGCACCAAAACCGAATGACGTCACTTCACCCAAACTCACCATAGCTCGTTAAGCTCAAACTCTTTAAATGCAGGGACAGGAACTATAGATTGATGATCCACCTGTTGTTCTCCATCGCCTAAATAATAACAAATATTCAACAACAAATAATGTTAACTGATAATGATAATATTAATTAAATGAATTGATAGGAAATGGTAAACTGACTTACTTGGATCTGGTTTGGATTGAGGGAGTTGATCAAGGGACTGGACATTGGCGGTTTTGGACTGGAAGCAGCCCATTGGAATTATTATTATTATTTCTTTTACATGAATTTGAAGTGATGATGATGAATGAAAACCCAAACCCTATCTGTTAGGAGTTCCGGTGAGTTTGGGTGAAGTGACGTCATTCGGTTTTTGTGTAGCGGCTATGGTGCAGCGGTGGTGGAGGCGGCTATGGTGGTAGTGATGGTGGTGGTGGTGATGGGGTGGGGCCGACGGCGCCGGTGATGGTGGTGGTTCAAGGTGGTGGTTCAAGGTGGTGATGGTGGTTGAGGGGTATAATTGTAAAAAATATAATTTTTTAAGAATTTGAAAATTTGGACGGGAAAGATAGGAAGCATAAAAAAACAGTCTCTTAAGACGGTTTTTTTAAGTAAAAAAGTTTTTAAAAAATTTGAACTTTTGCTCCAAAATTACAAATAATTTGGACTTTACCGACATTATTGCCCCAAATCTCGTCTTTTACCTGACTTTCTTTCTAAATCTCCTCTTTATTTTTATCTTTTCCCAATGCGTCTTGACAGTCCAAATTATAAAAGATTTTGAGGAAAAAAGGGCTATTTTGGGAATTCTTTCACTAAAAGGGGCTATTTTAGGAATTTTCCCCAAGACAAAGTATGTAGGAAAAGCTTCCAAAGGAGAAAGACAAGACAGAGGACAACTTGGTCGTTGCGTGCACACGGCGGATTAATATGCAATCTCAACCACGTGCGGACGCCATGCCATAAAGCAATGTCGTGTCTTTGCGGTGCTCCATGCATTTACACGGTTTCATCCCAGAATTAGACAACATATGTTTTCTATAGCTAGTTTGAAGAACCATGAAAGGTGAAATACATGACTTTTGAAATGCTAACTCACGATGTTGTAAATACGGTCTGGTTTAGTCATTTTGTTTTTTACATAAAACCAACCGAATAATTTTGTTTAACATAAAACAAACATAAACAGACACTGATAACAAGTGAATACCCATATTGGAACTAAAGTCTAATTAATAATGAGTTGATCCCAGAGTAGTCAGACTCCTACTTGGACAAATAAGATAGAAGGAACGGAATAGAAAAGAGCCCAACATTAAAGGATAAAAGTAGATCGAGTTAGGCTACAAATAAAGTTAGCAAACGAAAAAGTCTCAACGAATCATGCAGCAAATGCCATAGATGGTTTGCCTCAAATGTCCGACTGATTACTTTAAATTCTTTATTTTTGTCCAAAACGAGTGAATCCCTAATTTTTTTTATTTATGTGATAATTTATGTCATTAGTTCAAGTATTTATTAGGCAGTTTGTTAGTTTCAAAAATTCAACAATATTTACCAAATTTAGAAATCTTTACAATAAGGACCTTCACGTAGCAATATCTCAATTTCCTTAAAACTTTGTCTGAGCTATATTTTGTGCTTCCGCTATGCCATTTGTGTCATCTAAATAGGTTTTAAATAGGTTGGACTCAACTTTTTTAAACAAGCATTTACAAACGTAAATAAACAAACATGACATGTATTAATATTTGTTCGCTTATTTAAATAATTAATATTTTTTATTCATATTTGTTTTATAATTAAATAAGTCAACCTTTGGGATGAATGGTTCACAAACGGTTAATTAAACATAGGGGACTATGATTTGATGGCCTACCCCACCCCCCTTTTAGCCGTATGGTGCAACCTCAAACGGTCGTTCTTCATATGTTGTGATATTAGATTTTAGAAAGTGTGGGTTCCATGGCCCCATAAAAAATATATATATAAAAAAACTCTATAGATGTACGTAGGCCGGTGGTCTTGACAGTCATGCCGTCATTTCTCGTCGTCCAAGCTCCGAGATGTTGAACGGGTCAGGTCACCCAAGACTCAACTAGAAAGGGTTCAAGAAGAATGCTCCAAGCCCCAAGGACAATCTTTTAATGGTCAAGATGTTATTGTAGAAATATGGGACACTTTTTATATTAAAAGTAATACAAATAATAACGATACTCTCGTTATTAACATGAGAAAATAAGTGGTACAAATGCCGTAATATAAAATAAAATAAACAATGAAATAACATAACAAATATGTTAAATGATTCAACTCAAGATTTTCAATGATAGAGTCTTCAACTTGTTATTCAGCAACATTTTATTGTAATCTTTTTGACACGAACTTAAAAATATAAAATTTTCAACTTTTACCAAATCAACGACTTCTAGTAGTCTCTTTGGCTGCAAGAATGAGCAAAACAAAAGTTGATGGTTAAGGCTGAGGCACGTGCTCAACATGTTTCCCTTAAAACAGATTTCGCGTCTCTACATATGACAACGCGTCTGTCTCCCAGGGTACAACAGCCGAAGACTACACGCGTCCGAGGTTACATCGGGGTAATTAAAGTGTAGTGTTAGAACTTATGGAAAAATAACAGAATTATAAAGAAGTAAATAAATCAAGTTTCGAAAATCATCTCTACAGGTTTTCAACATATGAGTCTTTAAAATTTTTTCTTCACCAATAACTCTTTTGTATACATGCATTTTTCTTTGAATTTTCTAGTTTGTATTTTTTCTAGCTCCTTTCAAATAAGGCACATATATATAAGAGTTAAGGGTGAGTAAAGTCTCACTTAATAAGAAATTTAATAATCTAATAAAAATTAATCAATTATCATCAAAAGGCTCTACGCAAGAGTTTCATGACTATATGAAGAGTTTAATATTAATTATTTTAATTAATCTTCATTCATCGTATTCTAATTTTCCAACAGTTATATCAACACATAAACGTATAATAAGAATATAATGCATAAGGCCCAAATTTACACCCAAAACGCTTGACTACGCTTGGTCTAATAACAAGAAAGTATATGGAAATTTGTCAATGTCTAGTTTACCATAGAGGCATAGATGAAAATTACGTTCAAATTCTACACTTGTATCTTATATACACCGACAAAATAAGTCGATCAGATATGATTTCCTTAAATTTATTACTGGAAACAAACAACTTATGGTAAAAGAAAAGATCTTAGGATTCTCTTGTCTACCCTGGAAGCACATACTGTGCGTGTGTGTGTATGAGTGTATATATCACCATACATGTGTGCTGCAAGCTTCCATTTCATTAAGTATTGTTGTCTGGGTCAACACTAACGTACGAATTTAAGAATTTTTGTCTTTTTTATGTGAAAAATAGTTTAAATTTTGATGGCATGAGGACCCATGCATCCATGTCCATTACTTTGACAAATCTCTCGTATATATGTTCACTTATAGTTTATATGTCACCTTTCACTCTCATTATATATTTATATGTTGTTGCTACAGTGTTTGCTTCTTAATTCCTGTATGTGTACCATGTCTGATGTCTCATAAAACTATGTTGATTGAAGACGATTGGACGTTGATTGTCCTAGTTTAAACTCAATATCTTCACGTTCCATGATCTAGGATTATCATTCATATATGTATTAGATCAAATATAACTATATTATAAAGTCATTTTTACAACAAATTTTATTTAAATAAAGTTAAGATATTCATGTCCGTCATTGCGTCACATGAAGGAACTATGAAATTACAATGATACGTCATATTCAAAACAAATGTGCGTCTAAATTCAGTTGTAATTAAATGAATCCATATGTCACACCCCAATCTAAGGCGGAAAAGCCGGGACATGATCCAATTGCTCACAGCTCGAAGATACTATCATAAATATAAATGACAATATCTAATTAATTATTTACAAATATTACACACATTATCCAAATATACAAAACAATTCAAATACACAAATATGAGTTCATATAACAATTATCTTGATTATATCCTAAGGTCTTGTCTACGTTTCCAACTTCAATCTTCAGGCAACCTGCATATGCGTAGAAAATAGAGTTTTGGTCAACAAATATGTTGAGTGAGTTTACCACCAAGTTTTGACACCAAAATAATGTTAATATGATAAATAAGCAAAACGTAATAAATGCGGCAATGAAATCAAACCATAAGTAAGTAAGCTGTCGATTAAACAATTGTCAAGCGAATCGGGCGCCGATAAATCAACTATGAGCAAATAATGAGAATAAGACCGTTGCCAAGCGAATCGGGCGATGGTAAATGAGAATGAGAACCCTCTCCAAGGGGATATGTCAAGCGAATCAATACAATAGCACATAAGCACATAACAAGTAGATTTGATTAATCACACACAATTACACGTTTGCTATTTTGATATGTATGTATATATAGATATGTATATATAGTATTATATACGCATATGTCCCCAAAAATTTTGTGAAAATCGAGTAAAATAGGGGAATGATAAAACTCACCTTAGACGGAAAGCAAGTGATTAATAAATTCGACAAACGAACTAATGATTTAAGCGAGTCGTCCAATACGCGTCCAACGAGATTAATGATCAGAATCTGAAACTTTGTGATATGAAACTATAAATAAAAAAAACTTAATGCCGCTTGAATCAATCCAAACGGATGATTAGAACTCTAGTTATGTTGATTTTAATGTTTAAACGAGTCGAGTCTGACCAGAATCCAAACTTCGAGTCAGGAGTCGGGTTTTGGTCAGAACCCTTAAAATTATGTTACGAGAATAAAAGTCTTCTGGACCGAACGTTAAATCCGACCAGAAGCATGAGAAAACGAGAAGTCAAAGTTGTTGACTATTTTACCCTTTATCGGGTTTTGAAGCAATTGACCAGTCAACACCCTTCAATCACCGAAATTGATTGAAGTTATTGACTAGGGCATATGTATGAACAATTTTACAGTTTACAACTTACTCGGAAAGTGAAAGAACAAGGAGAAACGATGAGTCAAATGTCCTAAAGCAAGCAAAGTCAACCATCAAGGCTTGCGTCTTTAACGAATATGCAAAAACCGAAGGGTTTGAGAATGAGCAGAGGTAGGTGACGGCTAGAGGAGGTGTATTAGGGTTAGATTAAGGTTTACAGCAGATGGTTATGACTTGTTTATATAGGAATAGCTAAATCGAACTAATTATAGGCTTTTTGGCCCGTTTAAGCAAGTATATGCGTTTTAAGGAAAGAATCGTCGAAAGATCCATAAATATCTGATCTTGGGCAGAGGGAAACGAATTAGGAATGATATTTTAGTTATATGATGTTTACTTGGGCCTTAATTCATTAAAACATGCCTAAAAATAAATGAATTTATGCCTTAAACGAGTTTAGAAACGAAATCAAGTTAAACGATCTGACCAGCTAGGCCAAGGCGGCGCGTGACGGGGGGTGGGGGGTCTGCCTGCGCGGCTCTCCAGGGATGAGGAAGAAAAGTTTCATTTTTTACAAGTTTAGTCCTTATACTTTGTTAATTGAACATTACTTGAACTAGTTTTGGTATAATTTGGTTTTGAACATTGATTGAAGTACAAGGGCCTAAAGTGAACATTAGTAAACTTATTTACTTGAAAATATTGGATTTTGATTAATATTAAAGATCTAAAAATATTTCATGTCGGGTTAAACTTAAACGAATGCGGTTTCGAAAAAACCCGAAATGTTACAGTCTCCCCTACTTTAGGGAATTTCGTCCCGAAATTAAGGAAAACCAAAACATTATCGTTTTTAAAACAAATTAATCTTTTTAAGGAAAATATCATAACATAGAACCTCTAATAACCGAATCAACGCTTCAAATGACAATCCGATAAGAGCACTTATATATAGGATGTACCAGCAGCGTATCCACCATGTCCTTATCATCTAATCATTCGTACCGTTACCCAAGCTACCTTAGGTTCTAAATAATGACACATAATTGTAAGTATTATGATTTCCATGCGAGGACTTAGATAATTATGTTCGCGACCATAATTACTCTTATCGTCGGATGGTCCGCATAATTCATTTCATCATGTGGGTTGTAAACCATTTAAAATCATCATTTTTGAAAGAAGCAAACGTTTTGAAATAAAATAAATAAAATTTTTAAGAGAAAACAATTGTCTTGATAATTTTAAATAATAATTAATAAATGTCCTAGTTGAATTAATAAGCGTAAGATTTCGAAAACCTCTTTTGCTTTTAAAAGTAACATTTTGTAAATTGAAGAAAATAGATTTGGTGAAATAGATGTTATTGTGATAATCGAGATTTAGGAAATGAGATGGAGATAGAAGATCCTAATAGTTTAATTTTGATAAAGGAATTTTATTAAGGGGATGAATTACGCAAAGGTTTAGCTTATAACAAATAATTAATAGCATGTGGAATCCTTAAAGATCGTATTCTTTAGGAATGAAATTCTTAAGATCGAGAATATAAGGTTAAACATTGTCCACGAAAATTTTGGTGAGTCGAGTTTAGTTAATTTAAGTACCTATGAGTTTAAAGAGAAGTTAATATAAGGTCATAGCTTTTCAAGTTGGTGATTTTGAGATTTAGATTAATTCGATTAAGATATTCTAAAATACTATAATAGTTAGTAATTTAAAATATTAATGATAATGCGAAAATATACTTATTTGAATAGATTAAACTGGGAATTTGTGGATTTTTTTTTCCTTTTTCATAAAATCGTTATAATTATTAGGAAATATGCAAATTGAATATGGAAATTTAAGTAAGTAACAAATTTTTTTTTTAAATTAATTGCGATAGCAAAAATAAGATGCGAAACATTTAATAAAATAAGATAAATGCGAGGTTGGAAATGCATTAACCACCATGACTATTCTAACAACTAAGAATTTATCATTTGAAACATTCAAAATTTTTTTAAAAAAAATTCAAAGTAGGGAGTTAAAATATTTACGATTAATGTTCAATCAAAAAGTCAATTTAATTATAAAAGTTAAATTAATTAATGAAAAATTTTTAATTTAAAAAAAAATTAATTTTAGAGAATACATAATTTAGTTTAATACTAATAAAATTTACAATAATTGAATTTTAATAATAAAGATTTATAAAGTGGAAAATAAGTTGTGAAAACCATCATGATATTGAGGAAAACAAGAGATACTAAAATATTTATAGTTTAAAGTTGAGAATAAGGATTTAAATGTACTTAGAAATTTATAGTTCGAGGATATGGATATAATTAAGAAAATATAACTTAAATAATATTTTAATGGATATGAGTTAGTATAAGATTTATTGTTCGATGTATTTTAGTTTTGTCGAGATTGACGGTTTACAGCAGCAAACTCGTTGTCGATTCTAGTAGCAGCAAACTCCTTGTCGATTCTAGTAGCCGAATGGAAATCATGAGAAGCAGACGAACAACGTTGATTACGATGATTTTCTAGGGAAGACATTCTACGAGGAACGAGGATGAAATTTTAATGAAATGATGGGTAAGTTGTGGGAATGAGTTGATATGAAATAATGGGGATGCGTATGTATATGTATTAGTATTAGTGAAGACTCGAGGACGAGTCAAGAATTAAAATAATATATATGAGTTGGAAGCATTTAAGTAAATAATGTTTTATAAATTTTTCCAAAAATAAAATAACTAAGTGTATCAAACGAGTTGACCTCCCATGAGCTTTCCATGGCTATTTGAATGGCCCAACTAAATAAACAACATAAAGTTTGTGAATTGGCCTCCCATGAGCGTTCCATGGCAATTTGTTGGCCCAATTCAAATATCGTGTAATAAACAATTGAGTTGTTCAGCCCATGAGCGTGTACATGGCATTTAACTGACCCAACTAATTAACGAATTATCGAATCAATGGAGTTGTTCGGACCATGAGCGTTACATGGCATTTAACCGACTCAACTAAAAATCGAATCAACGAATCAAATATAAGTAGTTGGTGTATCTCGGGAACCACCCCGGACGATACGTTCCAACCCAAAAATCAAATAAAAAATGGTTTAAGAAATAAATAGTTGGAGTGCCCATGGAATTCCATGGATTTTTCACCCAACTAATCATTTAAAATAATTTAAAAACACAATTTAGAAGTATAACCGTTTAGTAGGTTATGTTTACCACGCAACCGTTTAGCCGATTGCGGGTACCACTTAAAGTTATGTGGTTGTACGAGATTTTTCATACCCCCACGCTTCAAGGTGAAAGAGCAAAACACGGGAATCATTAAGGAATTTCCCACAATAAAAGATAATCTACCAAAAATTAGGATGATTTAAAAATATTTTGAAAGTTGAGGCATAACTTCGGAATTTGTGTGTGTGTGTGCAACAAATAAACAAGATACATACACTTTAAATAATTAATCTAAGCAAGCTGTAAACAATTTATTAATTAGCACATAAGGCAGTTCAGATAAGCACGTATAGGGTTCCTAACATATGTCTAGGACAATTTCTAACGACCTATGAGCAACTATGAGCAAATAATGAGAATAAGACCGTTGCCAAGCGAATCGGGCGATGGTCAATGAGAATGAGAACCCTCTCCAAGGGGATATGTCAAGCGAATCAATACAATAACACATAAGCACATAACAAATAGATTTGATTAATCACAAACAATTACACGTTTGCTATTTTGATATGTATGTATATATATATATGTGTGTGTATATAGTATTATATACGCATATGTCCCCAAAAAGTTTATAAAAATCGAGTAAAATAGGGGAATGATAAAACCCACCTTAGACGGAAAGCAAGTGATTAATAAATTTGACAAACGAACTAATGATTTAAGCGAGTCGTCCAATACGCGTCCAACGAGATTAATGATCAGAATCTGACACTTTGTGATTCGAAACTATAAATAAAAACGAACTTAATGCCGCTGGAATCAATCCAAACGGATGAGTAGAACTCTAGTTATGTTGATTTTAATGTTTAAACGAGTCGAGTCTGACCAGAATCCGAACTTTGAGTTGGAAGTCGGGTTTTGGTCAGAACCCTTAAAATAATGTTACGAGAATAAAAGTCTTCTGGACCGAATGTTGAATCCGACCAGAAGCATGAGATAACGAGAAGTCAAAGTTGTTAACTATTTTACCCTTTATCGGGTTTTGAAGCAATTGACCAGTCAACACCCTTCAATCACCGAAATTGATTGAAGGTTATTGACTAGGGAATATGTATGAGCGATTTTACAGTTTACAACTTACCCGCAAAGTGAAAGAACAATGAGAAACGATGAGTCAAAGGTCCTAAAGCAAGCAAAGTCAACCGTCAAGGCTTGTGTCTTTAACGAATATGCAAAAACCAAAGGGTTTGAGAATGAGCAAGGTAGGTGACGGCTAGAGGAGGTATATTAGGGTTAGATTAAGGTTTACAGCCTATGGTTATGACTTGTTTATATATGAATAGCTAAATCGAACTAATTATAGGCTTTTTGGCATGTTTAAGCAAGTATATGCGTTTTAAGGAAAGAATCGTCGAAAGATCCATAAAGATCTGATCTTGGGCAGAGAGAAACGAATTAGGAATGATTTTTTAGTTATATGATGTTTACTTTGGACCTTAATTCACTCAAACATACCTAAAAATAAACGATTTTATGCCTTAAACGAGTTTAGAAACGAAATCAAGTTAAACGATCTGACCAGCTAGGCCAAGGCGGCGCGCGACGGGGGTGGGGGGTCTGCCCGCGTGGCGCTCCGGGGATGAGGAAGAAAAGTTTCATTTTTTAAAAGTTTAGTCCCTATACTTTGTTAATTGAACATTACTTGAACTAGTTTTGGTATAATTTGGTTTTGAACATTGATTGAAGTACAAGGGCCTAAAGTGAACATTAGTAAACTTATTTACTTGAAAATATTGGATTTTGATTAATATTAAAGATCTAAAAATATTTCATGTCGGGTTAAACTTAAACGAATGCGGTTTCGAAAAAACCCGAAATGTTACACCATATAACCTTACCCTAAAATACACATGTCTAGACTCTTTTATGCTTCAAATGCAAAAATCTCTTTCTACGATAAGTACTTTTCTACATAAGATATTGTGGTTTGTGGTGGTGCCTTCTTTGGAGATTTTCAATAGAGGTTAGCATCTCTTCCAACCCATTTTGGAGATTTGGGTTTATGTTCAGCTTCAGACGTTATAGCAAAGCGCACGAAATAGAATCTATATGAGCGGGCATTCATTCTTTCAGCGGGGGTTGCTAATGCTAATACCAGAGGAGAGTAGTTCCCCAGCGACGATAGGTGATATCTGTGACCAGCCCCGGCCCCGGATCACATCCTTCACCCGCTCCTAACCTTGAAAGTAAGAGACTTTATCCTTATCCAATTCCCTTGGGCGCTGCATTTTGGAAGCAGTGCATGCAGAAAAATCGAGCAATGGATCTTAGAAGAATTCCACTTTTTCGGCACGACTCTTTCTATTTCCGCGCTGACATTTGAGTTGTCTCTCTTCTTTCTTTCAATCGACACACTCGACGCAGATAACTCCAAGGGCCCCCTAGCTGAATAGACGTAAGAAAGCTACCTGAAAAAAGGCAAGGTGCACCTTGGATTGAACTCGACGAATTGCGTTTTGCCAGATATCTTTTTTTGTAGAAAGATTCCCCTTTGGTAATTCAAAATAAAAAAATCTAAACGAAATACTAAATAAAGGCGCATACGCGGGAAGGGCCTTACTACTTCTTCATTCAGGGGGGGATACCAGCCTCATTACTTCCCACTGGGCGAGAGGTGCACCTAACCCACCTACCCACTCATCAATCACGGTGTTCAGCTGACTTGCACTGATGGACCCCTTTTGTAATGGAATTAGGCACCCATCTTTTGACTGTTGTTAACTAATCTCTTCAATGTTAGATGTATCTACTTTTGTGTTTGTGGCATCGATGGCACAATCTTGGAAGTTGCAGGACCACATTCTTTGTGGTTGTGGTATTTATGGGCTTGACTCTGATTATGGGAGTGCGATAGATCGCTTGCACATGTCACTTCCTAATTTTGATCTTAGCGGTTTCTCTGATAAAGACACCCCCTCCGCGCAAAAGACCAACATGCTTTGGTGAGTGCATTTTATTATGGAATCGTCCAGAATTTAGAAGTGAAGTTTGATTTATCCCCGTGTCAGAAAATTGTTTGAGTGTCTTTTGGCTCCTCGGGCTCGGGATTTTCTAATAGTTATCCCTATCGAAGGACTGGGCCAACATATGTCAACTTTGGAGTACCAGACCATCCTTAAGTATATGCTAATTATTTCTTTGTTTTCGGCAGACGAGCCTTGCCTAGTATGCCATAAAGTTTGTTTGGACACTTTTGGCGAGCATGTGGTTCACTGCAAGGAGTTACGTGGGTTTAAGTCAGACATGATTTGGTGAGTGATGTCTTACGTGATGTTCTTCAACTGATTGGAATTTCTGCAAAAAAAATAGGCTCTAATGAACTTTCTGGCCAATATACTAGTTTTTGAGTGGGTAGGAGAGAAACGCGCTTGAACCTCAATGGATGTCCAATCTTGTTGGGCTTAGGGACACTGGATTCGTGGCAGGTAAGGCTGCGGTGAGGGTGGCATCGGGTAAGGTTGCTAAACACGAGGAAGTTTGTTTAGAGAATTAACTAATGTTTATCCCTTTTGTCTTTGACACATTTGATTTCTTAACCCCGAAGGCCATGGACCTTATGTACGGGGTTCAACGGGTTGTGCATAGTTATTTTTAGGCCTGTAAACGAACCGAACATTTGGCGAACTATTCGTGAACCGTTCGGCGGAAAGTTCGTTTATGTTCGTTTATTTAATAAACGAACGAACATGAACAAAAAACTTGTGTTCGTTTAATTAAACGAGTGAACATGAATATATGTTCCGTTCGTTCATTTATGTTCATCAACGTTCGTTTATTTATGTTCATTTATGTCTGTTCATTTATGTTCGTTTATGTATTAATAGAAAATAATTAAATATTATCTAGATAGGTCATTTGCTTAAAGGTTTTATATTTGTTAATTTGTGTTCATTTAGGTGTTTTCATCTAAATTCATTTATGTTTGTTTGTGTTCATTTACATTTGTTCTTGTATGTTCGTTTATCTTTGTTCAATTATGTTCGTTTAGATTTTAAACAAACGAACACAAATGTCCCTTTTTAAATAAATGAACATGAACATAAATATTTGTTCGATTAAGTGTCTGTGTTCTTTTAAAGTTAAATGAAAGAACACGAACATGCCATTTTTTCGTGTTCATTCGATTCGTTTACAGACTTTCATTATTCACATTGATGAATAAATCAGTCTCAATCTCTAGGCTTTGCTGATTTTATTTGTGTTCGTGAACCATTCGTGAACACATTAATTTCCTTAATGAACGAATACCAACATAAAATCTCATTCGGTAAGTGTTCGTGAACATGTTATTTTCTTAACGAACGAACATGAACAAGGTCTTGTTCGTGTTCGCTCGGTTCGTTTACAACCCTAGTTATTTTTCAACTCCTAAGAATCAACACTTTGTTTTTAGTAAGATTGAGTTTGCTATCCAAAAGTGGATTGCAGCGTAACCTGTTGCTTGTTTACCAGCCACTTCGTTATAATCGTTTGAATGCTTTTTTTTTTTTTTATTGAAAGATACATCTTAACAGATATAGAAAATCACCGTGAACGGCTTCAAAGTATCTTGGTAATTCTTTCAATGACCAAAAAAAGTAAAATTCGTAATTATATGTTTTCTTTCCTAAAGTTTTTGAATCACAATGAATATCGTATAAGGAGATGACACTTTTTCTATGAGATGCAACTATTTTTTTTCTAAACACAACATATAAATTGTAGAGTTTTGTTTCTTTTTTCGTTCGATTTTTGATGCCATCAACAAAACGTGTTTCTAAACATTGATGCCCATATATTTAACATATTTAACACATTACATGCTACTAGATATACCAGCAAAAAGAGTGGACGACCAAACAAATTTGTTACCATATAATTCAGTATTACAATTGTTCATGTAAACATACTTTGGAAAAGAGGGATTAAAAGGTAGATAATCACCAATTATTGATTTTTAAGGGATTGATCATCACTTGACAATTGACATGTAATTCATGTAAAATTTGGTAAGAAGAAGTAAAAAAGGTAGGGGTGGTAGGGGTGTACTTCCAGCACCCCTTGTGGGTAGTATTGATTAGCGGCAACACCACCCCTGCCAATTTAGGTAAGGGTTGAAAGCATACAATTCAGGGTACTAAGGCCTGTAAAAAGCGATAAGAAAGAGTCATGTTTGTATATGGAGAGAAGGGAGAGAGTCGAGATCACTATAAAGCTCGAGCATAAGATGAAATAGTATCCAGTTACAATATACTAACGTATAGTAATGTTTGATTAAGCATAAATGTATGTAAAAGACTCCCTTATCAATAGAGTGTTTTAATGTATACTAGATGGGTGCCCGAGCAATGCAGCGGGTATTTTAACACAGACCCTGATAATCACAAAACTGTTATGGGTATTCATGGTTTGGTCTAAAGCATTGAAACATATTAAATCAACCTGAACCAGACTGTTAATAACGGTTCAGTTTCAATTTCAACACTTTAGTTTTAATGCGGTAAAAAATCGGTTAGCGGTCAAGGGCCACTATTTGAGATATAGGTTATCGTAGTGGGATAGCGGTGAGAAAGCGGTAATTTTAATATCGCGCATCATATATATATATAGTAATATCAAAAGTAAAAAACATAAGCAATGAAATCTTCCTCCGAGTCCACATCAACCAAGGAATCGTTGGTACACGAAAGAGCAAGAACATGACTTTTCTAGAGTTTGGATAAAAAATTAGTTACAAACAAATAAAAGATCAAATTTGAAGTTTAAGCTATTTTAGTCTTTTTTTAATTTAGCCCAAGTATACGAACCTTAAAATCGGTGCTATGACCGCTATATAGGAATAAAAAATCGGTCAAATAGCGGCCAATAACGCCGCTAATAGCGGTTCCGGTATTGGCACCGCTATTTTGCAAATGTCCGCTAACCGTTATCCCACTGCTATTGACTGCATAGATTCTACGTGCTTGAATTAAAAAAAAAGAAGTTAAATGCTTGCTATTTAAAAAAATAAAGTTATCTTATAAATTACATTAAAATAACTTACAATTATTTGTGTCACAGTAAATATTTAAGACATCAATTGCCAAATTATGAAGCTATACATATTAAAACGGGTGGGGCAATTTTTACTTTATGGTCATTAAATGTCTTACCATCCATGTGGTGGTGTTCTCACACCAAACGTGCGCATAAAATATTATATTTTGGTGGAGAAAACGTTGTAAGCAAAATTATATGAAACTTTGTAAAAGAAAAGGTAAGAAACAAGTTAATGTTAATTTCATATAAATAGAAATAGACATGTAAAAAAATAAAAACTTTTTAAAAAGAGTTGTTTTAATAATCTTTTTTACAGCCCAAGAACTTTTATTTAATGAAGACGCATCATGTCTTTTACATAATTTATTATCACAACTAGGTTATATTCCATGTTTCATATGAGTGAAAAATATAATAAAAATAAAAATTATTATATGTAATACGTAAATTCAATTGTTTCATATAATATTTTTTATTTATGACTTTTTTATTAAGTTTTTGATATATTATGCACTATAATTTTACGTTGAAAACCAAATCTTGATATTTGATTTATTTCAAATAAAACATTCATACTGATATTGTTATATTAAATATTGTGTTTATAAAAATGATATTTATAACAAAATGTTGTCACAGATTTAAAAACTAAATTTACAAAAACTAAGGTTTTGTTGTAAAAGAAAATAAATAAAAATATATTATATTTTAAAATAAAGAGAGAAACGATGAACAATCTTAAATTATTGTGTTAAAGATATATGAGAATGCCATGTCATATTGTGAATTATAAAAAAATGGTTAACAATTTTTGGTTTTATACTTGAAGAGAAATCACATTTATATATGTTAAGTTAATAAATCAAACACAATTACCATTTTGGTGGAGTTAGTAAGCAAATTTGGTTTGAAAGTTGAGGTCTTGGATTCAAAACCCATATCACATAATAATATATTTTTTAAAATTTTATAAATCCTTATGAGTCATGATTATAATAGGAAAACAAGGCATGTGTCCTATATTTATAATATTATAGGAAATATTGACATGACATCTATTGACATCCTGAAGTGGTTAATATGATGCCCATTATTTGTCGTGTAAGCATTAAGCAACCATGTAAATTTTTGGTTATTAGTTAATATTTTAGGTTTTATAATTTCAAAGATTAGTTACTTTCAAGTAAATCAAAAGCAATATTCATTCATGCATATATATATCCGTGTGTATAGATGGCTGTATGAATGTATGGATAAAGTTTTTTTAACAACTCTAATTTACTCATTCTACACCAGACATCACACAAGGGCCAAACGCAACACCACTTGGATGAAGAGCATATACCTCTACCAAATGTCATACCGCTTACTGCTTGCATATACACATTTAAAACAAAAACTGTAGTGGCATCATCATCGTACTTTTACATCGTCGTCTCCATTACTGGTCATCATCTCACCAGCCGTCCTCGCAGCATCGCCGCCAAGTTAATTGTTAACCAATAAATTTATAAAATTTCATTAAGACATTAAAACCTACGCCACACTATTTTTTTACAAACTTATGCATTTTCATTTTTTTCACCAACCTTCAACTCTGATTATCATAAATCTACGTGATAACGTAATTAAAAAAAATAAAGTACAAAATATAATCATTTGTAATAAATATGTAGAATTGGTAATGGCAGGAATTGTCTTTTCATCAGTTCCACTAAAACAAACTTTAAAGATAAATTTAAAAAACACAAAATGGGATTAAAGAAAAGGAAGAAATACAGCGAATAAATAAATAAATGTACTGTTACTATAAAACAGTTTTGAATTAAAGTGGACTGTAAAGGGTCAGAAAAAGGGTACGAACCCGGTCCAGGTGAGTGGTTTCCGATACGAATGCTTCTCGGAGGTCTTAACTGTTCAGGCAGACTATGGACGTGAGAGTTTGTACACCCTAGGGTATTCTTGTCATTTTATAACACACATTGGATTCGGTTTTTAAGTTATTTTTCTTTAATTTAAAATTTTACAAGATGATTAGTTTTTATGTGCAAATAACCTGATACAAAATCACACAAAAACCGATTCGTATAACACCTTTAGTGGTGTATCTATATTATATATAACATATACCAAATAATGGCAGATTAAGACGCTTTAGTTTAAGAGTTTTATAAACAACAAAGCATATGGTACAATTTTCAATAGAAATAAAATGATCATTGTAACACTAAAACTAAGGTGTTATTCAATTTCATTTAAAATAGTTTAATCTTAATCCCTCAACTATAATAAATTTTTGTAACTGTAAAAAATAGTTACAACAATAACCCTTAATATTTTATTATATTGTTTTATTTTCACTTTTAACCAAACTCCTCTTTATTTTTAACGTTAATAACATTTTTATATGTTAATATTTTTTTTAAAAAATTGCACTATAAAAGCGAACATATTATTTATCTTTAATTTGAGTATGACATTGTTATAACCTTTTCCAGTTAAAAAAATAATATTTTGCGTAAGAATGTTTACGATTTGGTTTTGATGGTTTTTAAATTAATATACGTCACATATATTATATATTAGAAAAGTGAATCGGTAAACTTGTTCTAAAGTTAGCCTACCTTTGATAGTTATATATATATATATATATATATATATATAAATATATTTAATATTTATGTATATATTTTACAAAATAGGTTAGGTAATCTAGTATAAACGAGTTATATTAACTTTCCAAATTTGTACATTTCTAGAAAAGATTAGTTACGAAGTTGCAACATTATTAAGCATAATTATTATAATGGCCACCTACCTAAGTTTATTATTGTTTTATGACATTATTTGCTACCAATACTGTTTTATGTAATTTGTTATTGGATAGTAGTCGTTGGATGCTTTAATACGTTAATATTTAATACTGTTAATATTTTAGATTAAAATGTTAAATCTCATTTCAGGGATTCAAACTTCTGCGGGTTTGGAAAGAGGGTTTGTATCCGCTAACAGCCTAAGAGTAATTAGTTTATTAGAAGTTGAAAACAAGTTGAGCTTAAATAACTTGAAGTTTAGGCTTAAACAAGCACGAACTTCATATAAAAGGATTGATTAAGTTTGTAATCTGAACAACATATTATTTACATAATATAATACTATTGTTCTAAACTAGCCTAATAGCTAACCTAGATGAGAAGAATAATTGAGAGAAACATATGTCGAGAGAAAATATGATATCCTTCATAGGTGCATATTACAATGGGATTGAAGAAACGTGGATCTACTCGCAGGCAGCAGATCTACTTTCCTCGGGTTTTGATTGTACTATTTCACCGATGGTTCTTCTGGATCTGTGTTCTTCCACCTACAAAATGAACAACGCCGTTAACTTACCCCTCAGAAAGGGACAGAGGGGTCCTCTTTGGGGTAACCCTCCGGCGTGAGAATAAGTATGTGTAGGAGAAGACAATAATGTGTGAGTAAGTGAATTTGGAGAGTATTGCTTAATAGCTAAATACTGTATGATTGTGTGACTGTGTGTTTGTATGTAACTGACTGTGAGTGAATGTAATTCAATATGATTGAATGTGATATCACTGCCTGTAACTGTCAATGATTGAGTATGAATGTGTCCATCAAAGTGGAGTTGATGCTGTATTTATAGTGCTAGGGTTTCCACTGGTTGGGCTCAACCTCGTTGGCCTCCTCCAATCGCACTGCGCCACGTGTCCTCTGGGACACCTGGCGCTTTCTCGTTGGTTGTAATCACGTGGTAGCACATGTGTCATGCTGAGTTGTCGACCTTTCATTTGGCAGCTGTCAACATCAGCATATTCTTACTCCTTAAAAAGATGCCTTCTGGAAGGTTGTCTGACGTGCACAATCAAGGTTGCCCTAATCCTGATTTGGATAAGGACGAGGTCGATTATGTGCATGTGTGATATGCGCCAATCCTGAGGATGCGCGAGGTCTTCTCTTTATTCTCACGCGCAGATATTTCATGCGCAGATGTGATATGCACGAGCATGTGATATGCGCCGCGCGCTGGTGCGCCGCGCGCATATGTGATGCGCGAGCATATGTGTGCCTGGGCAGATGTGATATGCGCGAGCATGTGATATGCGCCGCGCGCCAGCGCGCGGCGCGCATATGTGATGCGCGAGCATATGTGTGCCTGGGCAGATGTGATATGCGCGAGCATGTGATATGCGCCGCGCGCATATGTGATGCGCGAGCATATGTATGCCTGGGCATATGATGCCTGAGCATGTTTTGTATGCGCCATGCGCATAGGTTTTGGCTTTGTGCCTTCATAATGTGTTTATCTTGTGGGTTGACCCGCCTTGCTCGGTGTTGAGGCGGGTACATACCTCTTCAAGCCCCCCCCAGTCTAATGTGTGTCTTATCTCGCGCTAGCGCGGTAAGATAGATATTAGACTTACTGATGGGGTTTTGTCGTTTTCTTGGTTGTTTCCATCGTTGCGCGAAGTTCTATCCATTTGGTTGAAACGAAGGGTCCAAACACGTGGTTGGTTGGTGGTGTCGTGCGCCGTAAATGTGTCAGACGTTTCGTGTGCTCGAGGTGCTACAGTTGCCTTTCATGTCCCCTCGCACAGCTGTCTGGAACACGTGTCGCGCTCTCATTGGTTTGCACCTGCGAGTGGGGGCGCGTCTCTGCTCCGTGGCAGGTCCGTTACGTTTTTATGTCCCCTCAACAGTGTTAGGGACACGTGCCGCGCCCTCGTTGGCTTACACCTGCGAGTGGGGGCGCGTGAAATCCGATCAGTTACCACTTTTCTCTCTCCTGGGCCTATAAAAGCAGGCCCTTAGGAAAAATTTTTTATCTTCATCTTCATTGTTGCTAATTTTCGAATTTCTGCCTTTCATATTCTGAGTTGAGTGCATTCATCGTTTCGAATCTTCGATTATCTGCTGCTGCAGTTGTATGTCTGATAGTTCAGACTCCTCTAACCCCTCAATCACCTCTATTGCCTCTCGAAGACGCCGTGTGAAATCTGTGGTGATGTCGACATTAAAGCAAAAGGGCAAGGGGAAGAGGGTTGTTGAGACCACATCGGAGGAAGTAGGGAGGACCAAGGCCACGAAAAGGTGGAATGAAATCCCCTGCAAGTTGAGGCAGGCCGATCTCGACAGCCTCATCTCGTCACAGGGTTTCCCCCCTGTGTTTGGCTGCATGTTGCCTGTGGCCGGGCAGACGGCGGCGGACCCGCCTCCCGGCTATATTTCACTGTACACCCATTTTTTCACCCACTGCAACCTTCGTCTTCCGATGACAAGGTTTGTAGGCGCGGTGTTACGTTTTTTCGGGATTCATATATCCCAAGTCCATCCGTTTGGACTTGTGCGCATGACTCATTTCGAGTTCATGTGCAAATCACAGCGCGAGGAGCCCACCCCTCGGCGCTTTCAATTTTTTTACAAGCCCAAGATCCAAGATTCTTGGATCTCCTTTATTCCTCGCAGTCAGAAGGTTAAGTGCAGCACCGTGTCATTCAAGAGCCTTCATGACTGGTCTGAGAGGTTCTTCTACATCAGGGCTGGTGTAATCCCCATCCGCATGACGATGCGCGCGATCGATTCTGCGCCCGCGGATGCGGATGTTATTAAGAACCCAACCGGCGCTTGGGTTAAGAAACTGACCGCCGAACCATCCCCCGCCAAGAAAATTCGCGAGGAGGCGCTGGTGGGGGTCGGCATGAGTAAGTTGTGGACCGACAGCGCGCTTGAGCCCGTTATCCAAGTCGACGGGTTGTGTAAGTTTATTTCATTGCTTTATTTCTTTTTCTGCGCGAACAAAATTCTTTTTGCTGACATCACTTGACTTGTTTTTGCGCAGTCACCAAGGATTATATCCACGCCGCTTATGATGATCAAGTGGAGGGTGGCTCCGTCGCGCTTGGCGCTGGGGAGGTGGGCTTCCCAGATCGCTTCGATGACATGTTCATCCCTGTCGATCTGGCATTTGACTTTGATAGCGACGCGCCTGGTAAGCCTTCGCACTTATGCTTATTCCTTTAGAATACCAAATTTTGCTAACACTTGTGTTGCATGTATTGTAGATGCGCTGGAGAACTACGAGCTGGAGCTCGCGGAAGAGGAGGAGGAGGAAGAGGAGGCGCCCCTACTAAAGCGCAAAGCTAAGGGGAAATCCGGCGCAGGGGGCAGTAAGAGACAGAAGAAAGACGACACCCCTGTCGCTCATCCCCATGCTCAAATGAAGGGACCTGAGGAAACCCAGGTGTTTACCACCAAGGTTTCTTTAGCTTCCCTGCCTGTGAAAGTGGGCAGACCTCCTGTCCACTTGAGGTATGGTGGCGTGACCTCTTCCCTTCGCGCGGCTGAAAAGAGAAGCAGTGCCGCGCCTGCGAAAGGTATACTTTGCTTACCCATAATTCTGATTGAACTTTTATTACATCTTTTCGCATTTGAATGTTTGCAGGACCGGCGACGGTAGCAGATCAGCCTCAGGCGCAACAAGGTGCTGAGGCTGCGCCGGGGGCTGCTTCGAAGTCCCCTGTTCTACCCTCAGAAAAGGGTAGAATGAACTTTATGGCGATGTTCAACGCGCGAACAGAATTGCGCGAAGGTATGTTTTGCGCCATTGTCTTCTGAATTTTTTGTTTTGATCAAATCATAAACCCTTTTTTGTTGTTGATTTGTTCATAGGAGTTGTAGCTGGCGTACAAGCTGCTAGTGACACTCCTGGCGCCGTTGCCGGCGCCGCTGGTTCTGGTCCTGCTCCAGCTAGTGCTGAGTCTCCCCTTATTGGGATTACAAAGGAGCAGGAAGCCGTATTGCGCGCCGAACTGGCGGCGTCGAGACCTCCCTCGCCTCCTCCTACGCGCAGCCCTCTCCGCGAGGCTGGTTTGGAGCCCTCCAGGTCGCAGGAGAAGAGGCCTATTGAAGAAGATGAGGAGGATGAGGGGGCTCAAGCTGAAGACTCGTTGGGAGACCGCGCCAGCCCTGCGATGCCACAAGACTTCGCAGCGCAGACTTCTGGTGGGGCTGGCGCTGACTTTTCTGCTTCATCCCCGCAGGTATGTTTTAATTTGTTGCTCCGCTGCGCGTACCTCCATATAAGTATGTTTTATGACTTAGAACATTTCTTGTGTTTTGCAGGAAGGTGACCACGTTTACCGCCCGAGATGGAATATTAATGAAGACAGTTCCTTCCAATCCATGGGCGTATGCGAGGACTTCTGGGCTCATGTCGTGCCTCCTACTGAAAGGAGGTATCAGGAGGAGCGCACCCGCGCTGACTTGCTCAACGATCACATTTTCGCTGGGTCAGCTTTCTTTGCTGCCTCCCAAGAGCTTCATCGTGATTATATTAAAGTACGCGATGCTCTTGTGGCAGCCCAGCAAGAGGCTAAGGTGGCTGCCTGGAACCTTTCTGATGCTCGCGCACGAGCTGAGAAACTCCAGGCGGAGCTCAGCGAAAACCGAGCAAGTGCCAACACCGCCTTTATTAAGCGCGGGCATGAGCTCCAAGCTGCGCGGGAGAAGCAGCAGGTGGCGGAGGCCGAAGTTGCCAAGTACGCGCGGAGAGTGCGTGTCTTGGAACAGCAGGCGGAGGCGCGTGACCAAGCTATCGTCCAGAGTATCACTGAGAAATCATCACTGGAGAGTGAGGTTGCGCGCCTGAAGAAGGAGTTGGCGGCCGCGCAGGCCGATAGAGATGAGGCCTTGGCGACGGCAGCGTCTAGCCAGGAAGCACTTGATGCTGCGCAGGCGGAGAAAGAAAAAATTTTGGCGGCAGCAGCGTCTGATAAAGAGGAGCTAAAAAAGACCAAGGAAACTGTTGAGTTATTAAACTCCCAGGTTCCTGCCCTCGAGACGTCTGTTGCTGGCCTCACGCAGGATCGCCAATGGCTGGTGTCACAGGGCATGACTCGTTGCGCTTTGGCGATGAAATATTCTGCCGAGTTTCAGGCCCTTGTGATGGACTGCAATGCTGCCGCGCGCCTTGTGGGTCGAGCTGAAGGGTTTACGGATGGGTATGAATATGGGATGTTGAAGAAGAACCCATCCGAGTACCCTTACAAGAGCGACGCGGCCTGCGCGGACATGGCCGCGGTGGGGGAGAAGTATATGAATACTCCCATCCCCATCCTTGTGCAGGTACCTTGACCTTAATGAATTTTTCTTGATTAATTTTCCAAGTTTTTTGTACTCAATCCTTTTCTAATGATTTGCAGATAGCTGCGCTTGCTGACCAGCCCGACCTCGGCGCGCTAAAGAAGTTGCTCGATGAATGCGAGGGGGCTGGTGGCGATGATGGTGGCGCGGGGGATGTTGCCCCTGCCAGCGGCTCTGGCGCGGCGAAAGAATCTGCTCCTGACACCGTCGTGATAGAAGACTCCATTGAGGAGGAAGAACTTGACTATGGTCAGTTCGGAGATGAGGAGCGGGCCGCGCCAGATGCTGCGGGAGATGATGAGGGTGATGAAGTGGCTGACGTCGACGTGGAGACTTGAGAAGCCCTTCATCTTTCTAATTTTTTTTTTTTTTTTTTTTTGTTTTTTGTTATACTTGTAACTTGTAACTCATCACACTTGTAAATTTCAATGCTATGGAATGAAATTTGTTTTCCCTTTTTCACATCTTGCGCATTTCCATTCATCTCTTCATGTTTGCTTGTATAGATATAAGATATGCTTGCACGTTAAAATAAGAACAAGGTTGTAAGGAAATTATTTACTTAACCATAGTCCTATTTTGTAAGTGGTTTCGCAGTATCTTGTTTATGCTGACATGCGCGATGACTTTTCACTACTCCTTTTTTGCGCGTCGTTGTCGCGCGTTTTTTATATGAGTTTTAGCCATTACATGTCAGCATGTGTTACTCAGATATCCACTTTTATTCCGCGCGCGACCTCGACCTGAGACCTTAACAACTATGATTTGGCATGTACTTTGCCTTAGTTGTGTTTAGGGATTTTTATGATCAGGCTGCGCGGGATGTAAGATGGATGTTTGTGAGTGTTTTGAGCTAAGGCTCTTTGTTTTGGGCTAAGGCCCTGACGTTCTTAGAGTTAAGACTCGTTAACGTGTTTGAGCTAAGGCTCGTAGGTTTGGGCTAAGGCCCTGACGTTTTAGAGTTAATACTCGTTAACGCGTTTGAGCTAAGGCTCGCGCATGTATGTTTTACTTCGTTTTATTTTGTTTTGAAGTCAATATAGTGTTGTCATATTGCTCCAAATTAATAAAGGAAGTGTGAAACATGTATGCAAAGGTAATAGAACAAATATTGAAAGATAGCGCGAATCATCATTCATGATGGCTTAAAAGCCTTGATTACATATTTGAATTTTTACATGAAGCATTTTCTAAGCTGTGCTGCGTTCCACGCGCGCGGTATCTTTTTTCCATTCAAATCTTTTAAAGTGTACGCGCCTTTCCCCAATTCTTCTGAGATTTGATAAGGTCCTTCCCAATTGGGGGACATTTTTCCTGGGGGTATTGCGCGGCTAGCTTCATTATTTCGAAGGACAAAATCATTTTTCTTGAAGTGGCACTCTTTAACGCGCTGATTATAATATTTTTCCAGCTTTTTCTTGTATTTGGCTTCATTGATGATAGCCGCTTCTCTGCGCCCTTCAAGCAAGTTAAGGTCCAATCTTCTTTCGCGCTCGTTATCAGTCTTGCTCATCATGAGTACCCTATGGGATGGGCATCCAATTTCTGCTGGGATCATAGCCTCTGTCCCATAGGTTAGGCTGAACGGGGATTCGCCATTGCTAGTTTTGCTTAATGTCCTGTGCGCCCACAGGACATTAGGTAACTCTTCGACCCAAGAATGGGATTCTCCCTCCAACCTTTTCTTCAGCCCATTTAACAAACTTTGATTCGCGCGCTCCACTTGGCCATTCCCCTGAGGGTGGTAGACCGAAGTGAAGATTTGGTTGATGTGCAATTCTTTGAGCCAGCTGGATATCTTCCTGTCAGTGAATTGTTTGCCATTGTCGCTCACAATTTCCATAGGAAGGCCAAAACGGCAAATGATGTGGCTCCAGATAAATTGCTTCATCGCCTCTGCTGTGATTTTTGCTAGTGGCTTGGCCTCAACCCATTTTGTGAAATAGTCTATTGCCACTACCAAAAATTTCACTCGCCCTTGCGCTTGCGGCAGGGGCCCCACAATATCAATGGCCCATTTGTGGAAAGGCCATGCGGAGGTTACTGGAATCAAGTTGTTCTTTGGCCGCATGGTGTTTGGCGCGTAGCTCTGACATGCCTTGCATTTTTGTATTTCTTTTAGCGCATCCAAGTACATGCCTGGCCAATAGTAGCCTGAGCTCATTGCCTTGGCAACCACCATGCGCGGGCCAGCGTGTATTCCGCAGATTCCTTCGTGAATCTCCCTAATCACGTAGCTTGCTTCTTCAGCATCCAGGCATTTCATGAGCGGTCCAAGATAAGAGCGTCGATATAATGTACCATCAAGTAGTTCATAGTTCTGCGCCTTGTGTCTTATCTTTCTCGCCTGTGCGCGATCGTCCGGTAACTTCCCCTCCTTCAGGAATTCTATTATTGGAGTTATCCAGGATGAAGGGGTTGTATGAATTACAAGGACAGATTGCGTTTGCACTGACGGGTTGCTCATCACTTCCACCCTGACATCTTTGCCAAAGTGATCAAAATTAGTTGATGCCATCTTACTCAACGCGTCAGCGGACTTGTTTTCGCTGCGCGAGATGTGTATGATTTTGAAGAAGTCAAACTGCTCAACGAGCTTTTTTGCCTGCTCTAGATATAGAGGCATGGTGTTCTCCTTGGCATCATAAAGGCCATTGACCTGTGCAGCTACCAACTAAGAATCAACATGGGCCTCTAGCCTTTTAACTCCAAACTTGCGCGCAATGCGCAGACCAGCCAGCAGGGCTTCATACTCAGCCTCATTGTTGGTACTCTTGAAGTCCAACCTAATAGCATAAGTATATTCATGATTATCAGGGTCCACCAGTTTGAGGCCTGCGCCTGACCCTTCGCTGTTGGAGGCTCCATCAGTGAATAGCCTCCAAACATCTTCTTCATCATTTGCTCGCGGAGGGTCTACCTCGCGCTGAGCTTCTTCAATCTTTCCCTCTGGGATTTCCGTGATGAAATCCGCTAAAACTTGACCCTTTATTGCTGGACGGGGCTTATAGGTGATCGTGTGTTCACCTAATTCCAGCGCCCACTTTGTCAGCCTTCCGGAGAGCGCGGGGCGTCGCAAGACTTGCTGGATGTTGTAACCTGTCAGAACTTCAATAGGATGACCATTGAAGTATCTATGAAGCTTGCGCGACGCGTGTGTTAGTGACAAAACTAACTTTTCCATGATGGAATAGCGCGTCTCAGGGTCTGTCAGCACCCGACTCACATAGTATATTGGCGTTTGGATCCCCTTGCGATCCACCAATAATACTGCGCCGATGGCGCGGTCTCCAGCTGACAAGTACAATGTAAGGGTTTCGCCAGGAAGTGGAGCTGTGAGCGCAGGCAACTTTATGAGACATTCTTTTATCTCACTGAAAGCTTGCTCAGCCTCAGGCGTCCACTTGAATTGGCTCTTCTTCAAGCAGTTCCTCAAAGTGTTAACGAATGGTGTAGATTTGCTGGCGTGGTTCGCTAGGAACCTGTTGATTGACACCAACCTACCATTCAGCTTCTGAACCTCTTTCATGGTGGATGGTGAAGGCATGTCAAGGATGGCTTCCACCTTTTCAGGGTTCACCTTGAAACCATCCTTAGTGACCATTACACCAAGAAATTTCCCCTCTTCCGCGCCGAAAGTACATTTGCTCGGGTTGAGCTTCATGTTAACTTCCGTTAAGCGCTGAAGAGTTTCCTCGATGTCTTTGAGCATTTGTCTCTCCTCCCTGCTCTTGATAACCAAATCATCAACGTAGACTTCTAGATTTCTTCCGATTTGTTCACTGAAAACCGAATCCATAAGTCTCTGATAAGTGGCGCCCGCATTCTTTAAACCAAAGGGCATTTTTGTGTAACAAAAAACACCCTTGTCGGTTCTGAAGGCCGTCTTGTCTTCGTCTTGTGGTGCCATTTGAATCTGGTGATAGCCTTTGTAGGCATCCAGGAAACATTTGAGCTTGAATGGCGCCACGGAGTCCACCTTTGCGTCGATGTTTGGTAGGGGGTAACAGTCTTTCGGACATGCTTTGTTGAGGTCCTTGAAGTCAATACACATCCTCCATGACCCGTTGCTTTTCTTTACCATCACAGGATTGGCTACCCACGTCTGGTATCGAATCGGGCGGATGATTTTTGCGCGCAACAGGTCCTCAACTTGCTCATTCATGGCCTTCGCCTTTTCATCCCCCATGATTCTCTTTTTCTGAGCAATTGGCTCCACCGACTTGAACGTGTTAAGAGAATGTTGCGCCAAGTCTCGCGGGTCGGAGTGTTGCCGCGCGAAGACCGACGTGTATTTTGCGAGCAACCTTTTCATTCTCAATCTCGTTTCGTCTGAAATGGTAGCGCCAATTGTGACCGTTTGCTCTGGGAATTTTGGGTTTAAAATCCACTTCTCTGGCGCATTATCCGCCATTGGAAGTTTCATTCTCCCTTCCCGCGGCGTACTTGTCACTGCGCACAAATGATCGCGATAAACAAATGTTACACCTGTTGGTGTAGGGAACCCCAATGCGCCGTGCGCTGGCGACGGTACAGCATTAAATTGGGCAATCGTTCCCCTACCCAGGATCATATTGTGGCATGACGTGGTGGGCAAGACCAAGAAGTTGACAACTTCGGCTCGCTTGTGCTCATCATCCCCCATAGTTAGTTCAAACTGAATTTGACCTAGGGGATGGATGATTTCATTTGAAACACCACAAATTGGTGCGTTCACCATCTCGAGCCGCGCTTGGTCTGCCGGGTCTAACTTTCTGAAACATTGCTCATACATAATGTCAGACTCGCTTCCAGTGTCCACCAGGACCTTTGACACTTCGTAATGAGCAATGTGTGTGGTGATGACGAGAGAGCTGCTGATTGAAGGGCCTCCCCTGATTCTTGGGAAGATAACTTGCTGCTCGCGCCAATCTCCGTGGATTTGCGCGCTTCTCTTTTTTGACGTCTGCCCTTGTCGTCCCCCCTCAGCCACACAGATTCTTTTGTATTTCTTGCTGGCAGAGGCTCCTTCCGGTTGCTCATCCTCTATTCTTGGGTTTTTCACCAAGTGAGCCAGCCTGCCTGATTTTACATCCTTCTCGATCGCATCCTTTAAATGATGGCATGCGTCGGTGTTGTGGCCCGGGGACCTGTGAAATTCACAATATTTGCGGTCCCTTGTAGTGTAGTTGCTTGGGGGGCTTGAATTGGACATTCTCAGTACTTAACACCTGTGAAGGTGTTTTAGTGATGGGAGTCCATATTCTTGGCAGAGGTCTGCTAGGATCTCTGCCGCCCTCCCTCTTGTCACCCTCCCCGCGATTACGAACATCTTTTTGGGGCTGGGGTGAGCTTGGTTGCGTTTGCTTTTCTGCGGAAGAAAAACTTGTTGGTTGCAACCTGGACCATACAGAGTTCTGTTTGGCCTTCTTCTCTTTGCTGCGCGGTGATTCTGCCTGATGCGCTCTTTCTCTTGCCCTATCTTGGGCAATCTGCTTTTCATTTCTCGCGAAGACTCGCGATGCTTCCATTAGTTTTGCCCAAGTGGTGGGCATACCATCTCTGCTTACGAGAGCTCGGCGGAGTTGATCACTGCGCGCGCCTTGTATAAAAGCCACGCGCAGGAGTTGCTCAGTTATACCCCCGATTGCCAGAGACTCCTGATTGAAACGAGTGATGTAGTCCTCAATCGTTTCATCATTCCTGCGCACGCAGTGCATGATGTCATCAGGATCGCGCGTGTGTCTGCGCTGCTGTACGAAGTGGGCTTGGAACTTTTCCAATAGTTCCTCGAACCCATCAATTTGCCCAGTCGGCAAGCTCTCGAACCAGACCCGCGCCGCGCCCGTAAGGCAGCGGGCAAACATGTGACACCATGTTGGCATCGTCCAGCTCTCTAGGTTTCCCGTGTTATAGAAACCTTGCAAAAAGTCATCTGGATCTGTTGTACCATCATATTTGCCCAGACCACTTGGCATCTTGGTCTTGTGCTGGATTGGGGCCTTAGCGATGCGCTCAGTAAATTTTGAGTGCTTCACTAAGATGGCCGGCCTGTACGGCGTGGTTACGTCCACTTGCCCCCTCACTGGCGGGCTGTACGGCATGTGCAGATCCAGATCTGCTCTGGCTCCAGGCGCCATGTTCACAGGCGCGCGGAGTTGTGAGCCTCCTGCATGAGTATCTCGCGTCTTCCTCATGCTATGCACTTCTTCATCACTGAACTCAGTGTGTGCAGTGTGAACAGAATGTCCTTCTTCCGGCGCGCGCGGCCTTTTTGTAGTCTGCTTATCAAACGCTTGCCTTTGTGTTTGGTCGGCTAGCTTTTTCTGTTTGACCATTTCATTGTACTTTTCCATTAAACGCCGCTGCTCGTTTATGAGCCATTCATTCGGATCATTTGTTTCTTCTTCTGGACCCATTGGTCCTTTCAGTTTCGCGCCGGCAAGATTTTGTAACGTGAGATCGTCTGGGGGAGTTTCAGTCTGGCCGTGAGGGGTTGTGATGAAGGGACGGTTACTGGTGGTGCGCATAGAATCACGCGGCACCCTCAGAAACTGTTGTCCCTCATTGACACCCTCACGTTCAATATCCTCCAGAGCTTGATCAGCGTTACGAATGCCAGAAACCATGGTGATTGATTTTTTTTTATGTAGATCTGATGAGATCTGATTGCCGTTTGTAACAGTGGATGGCGCCAATGAAGAAACGTGGATCTACTCGCAGGCAGCAGATCTACTTTCCTCGGGTTTTGATTGTACTATTTCACCGATGGTTCTTCTGGATCTGTGTTCTTCCACCTACAAAATGAACAACGCCGTTAACTTACCCCTCAGAAAGGGACAGAGGGGTCCTCTTTGGGGTAACCCTCCGGCGTGAGAATAAGTATGTGTAGGAGAAGACAATAATGTGTGAGTAAGTGAATTTGGAGAGTATTGCTTAATAGCTAAATACTGTATGATTGTGTGACTGTGTGTTTGTATGTAACTGACTGTGAGTGAATGTAATTCAATATGATTGAATGTGATATCACTGCCTGTAACTGTCAATGATTGAGTATGAATGTGTCCATCAAAGTGGAGTTGATGCTGTATTTATAGTGCTAGGGTTTCCACTGGTTGGGCTCAACCTCGTTGGCCTCCTCCAATCGCACTGCGCCACGTGTCCTCTGGGACACCTGGCGCTTTCTCGTTGGTTGTAATCACGTGGTAGCACATGTGTCATGCTGAGTTGTCGACCTTTCATTTGGCAGCTGTCAACATCAGCATATTCTTACTCCTTAAAAAGATGCCTTCTGGAAGGTTGTCTGACGTGCACAATCAAGGTTGCCCTAATCCTGATTTGGATAAGGACGAGGTCGATTATGTGCATGTGTGATATGCGCCAATCCTGAGGATGCGCGAGGTCTTCTCTTTATTCTCACGCGCAGATATTTCATGCGCAGATGTGATATGCACGAGCATGTGATATGCGCCGCGCGCTGGTGCGCCGCGCGCATATGTGATGCGCGAGCATATGTGTGCCTGGGCAGATGTGATATGCGCGAGCATGTGATATGCGCCGCGCGCATATGTGATGCGCGAGCATATGTATGCCTGGGCATATGATGCCTGAGCATGTTTTGTATGCGCCATGCGCATAGGTTTTGGCTTTGTGCCTTCATAATGTGTTTATCTTGTGGGTTGACCCGCCTTGCTCGGTGTTGAGGCGGGTACATACCTCTTCAGGGATATAGAGAGTATATAACATTCTTTGGTTATCAACTGCATACGCTTGAAATACTCGGGTGCCTTAACAACTTTTGCAGCTTAGTTTTATTCTTATTGATTTAGAATATGTTACTTAATCAAATGCACAAGTAATCAAAATCAGGCAGTGATGTTGGCAATTTTACCAATTATTTGTTTGTTTTGTTTATGAGAACATAATGAAGCTAGGAAGAAAATCACTACTTGAGCATTATAATTGTAATGATGTAAGACCATATTAGTGTTGACCAGCTACTAAAACAGCGTTAACTCAAGATAACTGTAGCAAAACTCGTACCTAAGACAATATTTCAATAGCAAAATCCATATCTAAAACATCGACAACCTTTTCTCCTATAATCGTATAAAATGTGTTTCCATAGACAAATTCATAACAAACCCGATTAGTGACGAAGTTATTGGCCACGAACAAAATCCATAACGAATTCATAGCAAATACTTGTTATTCTTTATCTCATGAGCGACTCTACTTGTAACGTTTTAAAGGTATTAAGATTCTCTTACCCTGTTAAGAAATCAAATGCCTGACCATATCTTCTCTTTCCTTTTATTACAAATATGCATATTAAATGGAAAGAAAGGACAAGGACATTTGCATTGCAAAGAGGCTTTTGTTCAAATTTTCAGAATGAAATAAAGTATGACCTTTTATATATATCCTTGTCTTGTGGTAAAGTTGACATGCTACACTTTTTGCATAAAAATTCACATCTACTATTTTCTTCTTTTAAGGATTTGGGCCACAAAACAAACATTGCATGCAATCTCAGCGTATAAAGGTTTATACTTGCTTTTGGTAATAGTACTTTATACTTGTAAGTATAATATAATTAACTTATAGTAATAAAGTCAAAAATCAGTAACCACATAGAAAATATCCGACGAGGATGAGAGGCAATTTGAATAATTCTCCATTTTCAAAACCTTTCTCAGATTATTTAATTTGTAGGCAGTGGTGAAGCTTGGGCTTCGCCATGGCGGTGACCGAAGTCACGGACCCAAAAATTTTTGGGTCGGCGATTCGGTTCGTGTCGGTGGTTCGGGTCGGGTCGGGTCGGATCAAACAATATGATATCTATATATCTAAATTTTTTTTCATTCATTCAAAACGATTGTTTTTACAATTTAAAAAAAACGAGACCTAAAATATCCATAATATGATAATAGTATGAGAGCCAAGAGGAGGGTGAGTACCTTAGAAGAAGATTTACTCGTTTGTTCATCATCCTTTTTTTTTAAAAAGAAAAAATTGTATCTTGCTTTTTCATTATTTACCTAATTAAGAAGAATCAATAGGATAAGTTAGAGTAAAATTTCACCATACAATACCAATTACAAACATAATGGACTAATTTCTCCAAATCCCCAATTCACAATTACATACCTTTATTTTATAATCCTTGATTTAACAACACAAAGGTAGAGGAAATAGACTATTACCTTGCGGTGGTGGATGAGTGGGGATGAGCGGTGGCGGTGGGGCGGTGGGCGGTGGCGAACTCAAAACTCAAAAGGCAGAAGGCAACGTAGAAGGGAAGCAGCAGGTAGGACGATTGCTTTGAAAGAATTCCCGTTTGTTTTTTTTTAAGTTATGTTATGTAAAAATTTACAACAAGCCCCTCCAAATTTGAGTGTTATTAAAAACCAAGTTTTTTCAATTTTTATAACTTTTGTTTATAAAAACCATGAGGTTTTATAAAAAAAATCAAACGATAGGGTATTATATTTTAAAAAAATTGGTGGTGACCTGTAGCTTTTTAGAAAAATAAATTGTCAGTGACCGTGCTTAATACCTATAAAAATTTTCGAAAAAAATCGCAAAATTTACCCTATTAACAGAGAAAACGGCAGTGACCGAGGCCACCTCCGGTCCCTTCTAGCCTTCGCCCCTGTTTGTAGGCAAATAAAGGCTGCTTTTTAAATGAGAAACTAAGTAATTAGGATTCGGTGTGGAATTTGAGAAGAAAGCCGAGAGGAGGGGTGGAGGAATCTCAACTAAACAATATGATTTCGGTCCTTTTTTCGGTATCCTTGACTGGGTCTGAGATTAAATAGATTTGAAATTTGGTTTTTGTTGATGTTTTCTAAGTAAAAGATGTTGGAGATTTTCTTGATCGATGGGACTAGCTTGCTGGATGGTTTACTTCCAACAAGATGGAACATATATATTCCGAGGAAGATTAATATTCTGACTAAATGTTTTGTGGATCGAATACTTATGAGGTATAATTTAAGGCTTAAATATTCTTTTAGCCTTATGTCCAATGTGTTTTAATTCGGTAACTTATGTCCAGTGTGTTTCAATTCGGGCAAAGTTACTAACGTTATCGAGGTTGTCACTTTGCTATTAAAAGTCATTTTTGAAGGTATAATAATAAAAGCTATAATAGTCATTTTTAAAGGTATATAATTATACAAAACAAAATGACAAGTTAAAGGAAAGCAATTATTATCCTTTTTAACGTGGTGTAGCGTTATGAAGCTTGGGTTTTCTAATGGACACCCAGATTTAATCCCTATAAATAACATTTCGTGATATGTAGTTCGATCCTGAGAGCGTCTGGATTTTACCATCAGTGGGCTTTCGGACGTGTGTGTTTTCCCTGAAATTGGAGATAATATGGAGACGCTTAAGGGCTCCGTACGACTTGGCTAGGTCAGCTGGTGGATGTAAGGCCCCGAACCCGATAGCCCTACTTTAGCGTCGGATTTACTCATAAACACAGTTCTTATAAATCAGAGTTCATTAAAACTTTCGCGAAATATAAAAACTTTCATAAAACATTTCATACAAAACACGTCTTGTCTTAAAACATCATTTTGTCTTTCAAAAATTAACGAAACATTAAACTTAAACGTCTTGAGTCTTCAGATGCCAGTCTCCTATTCGCCCACCATGTGCCCGCTCAAGCTAGCTGTCTCATTCTACTCACCTGCGTGCATACTAAAAGTCAGCTACGCTGAGTGAGTTCTAGTTAATCACATAATCATACAATACATACACATACATACATATCCGAAGATACATATCCATACTTCACTAGTTACCCTTCTGTTCTACATACATACTTGCTACCATACATACATACATATCTACAATCACTAACCTCAGTATACCGAGAGTACGTTCATAGTCCGCCGTCTATACTTGTACTCAAGGTCGTGAACACGTAAAAGGTCCGCAGTCCTTACCTATGTTCACCATTCATGGTACGTACAAGGTCCGCGGTCCTTCCCTATACCATCATACATCCACAACACGTACAAGGTCCACAGTCCTTCCCTATGTTGCAACCTAATTCATAGCACGTACGAGGTCCGCAGTCCTCCCCTATGCTACCACATCACAATGCAGCACGTATAAGGTCCACAGTCCTTTCCTATGCTGATGCTTATCTATAATACGTATAAGGTCCGCAGTCCTTAACTACGTTGTCGTCTATTATCTGTAACACGTATAAGGCCCACCGTCCCTATCTACGTTTACATCTATGTATAAGGCCCGCAGTCCTTAACTACGTTGTCGTCTATTATCTGTAACACGTATAAGGCCCACCGTCCCTATCTACGTTTACATCTATCATCTACATTACGTATAAGGCCCGCAGTCCTTAACTATGCCATCACCAGCCGAGTCTATGTCCGACAGAAGCTAGAGGGATTTGCCATCCTAACTTACTATGTCGAACGTAGAACTCACGTACCATTCGTGTACCTGGATACACATACTTCACATATACAATAATTACATTATAGCATAAGAACACTCTAGGCGTTCTTTACATCATTCATTTAACAACCATACCCCTTGTCGATACGTGCAATATCCGAAGATCGTTCACGCCCCGACAAGTATTCATTTGTAATGTTCATACATCTTCGATATATAATATTCGTACCTTTATTTTTAACCTGACAGTACGCTCAATATCCGAAGATCGTTCGCGTACCGACAAGCAATCATTCATATCCATCACATATATCACATATGGCATACACTTATCACTTAGGATAAATGTATTAACAACACATCGAGTATGCACACAGCCCCGAAAACATAACAAAGAATGGGGCTAGAAACTCACCTGAACTCTGCTTCTTCCTCCGATAGTTGTAAATCCCTTCTTTAACTGAGCTCGGCTGACTGTATAAGTTACACGTATCAATTAACTATCACTACTCATATTATCTTTCTAGTCTTAACTACTACCCACAACGAACGGGGGTCCGGGGGCAGCGCCCCTGGCAGCGGGGTCTAGGGGCGGCAGCCCCTAGCAAGGTCCAAGGGGCAGAGCCCCTGGCTGGGGTCGAGCTGCCAGGTCAGCTTGGAAAAATTTTATTTACATTAACTGTCTTAACACATTTTCCATTAGGTTTTTAATTATTTTCTAAGCGAACCTAACTTTAGGCGAAGTTAAACCTTAAGCGAACTTAGCTTTAGGCGAAGTTAAACCTTAAGCGAACTTAGCTTTAGGCGAAGTTGTCATCAGGCGAACTTGGCTTTAGGCGAACTTGGCTTTAGGCGAAGTTGTCATCATGCGAACTTTGCTTTAGGCGAAGTTGTCATCAGGCGAACTTAGCTTGCAGGCGAAGTTCATCAGGCGAACTTAGCCTGCAGGCGAAGTTCATCAGCTGCAGGTACTGTTCGCTCTTAAATCCTTCGTTTCTTAACCAAATAACTCGATTTAGGTATCCACGGAATCGTCTGACCAGTGCCTACAAACCCCAACCATCAAATCGTCCTAACATCGATGTTTAAAGGGTGCGATTTAGGCATATAGGTTACGGGTCCTTTTTATCAATCGATTAACCCATCAAATCATAACCATTTTCAGTAAGTTTAGCTTTGTTGGATTCGTTTTTACCATACAAACAAAGATCTATCATTTCTATAATAATCCAAACCTAAACGAACAAGTTCTCGGTATAAACGTACCGTAAATGAGTCGAACTACGAACACGAGCTGGTCTTGTTGCTTTGGTTCGTCACGACGATCTAGCACCAACAAGCTCGGGTCCTCGCCTTTGGATCTTGGTTCGGGTCGTGTGTGTTTTGGGTGTGTGTAGAGATTAGGATGGATAAATGGATGGAATGGAAAGGATTGGGGTTTAAGGGGGTATTTATACTCCCTTAAGCCCATGGACCGAGGGCCCATATTTCCTTTTGGTCCATATCTAATCCCATCTAATTATCCTACTAAGTCTTCATATTATGCTATTATTATTATTGTTCCACTAACTCGTTTATTTCACCCGACAAAATAATATATTAAATATTACTTTAGAAATTTTGGGATGTTACAGTGGAGTATCCAGGCAATTATCTGTTTATTGTCTGTTAAAAAAAAAAGAAAAGCAATTATTATCTTATAAAAGCTAAGCTTCTAATTATACATCATTAAAACATAGAAAAAAAAATCCAAGATAGATGAAATGAAATCCATGTGTAATGTTCAATTTTTATGATTAAAATATGTGGCTTAACAAACACCCTCCTAAGACAATTTGAATTTTTTTAATTATATAAAAGACAAACCGGTCTAACCTACCGATTCTAACCAAAATTTAAATCATTATTTAATAGTCATGTGTTTGCTAATTGAAGGCAAGGGAGAGGCTCACTGTAATTATCGATACTTGCTCAATAGATATAAACTAACAAAGAGAGAACTAAAAACAATATTCGTGTTTATAACCTCAAGCGTGTAATATTTATCTTTTTTTTTCGAAATTCTAAGTTAAAAAAAGCACCGTAAAAGTTCATGACAAAATTAAAATGCTTACAAAGTGTTTGCAAAGTAGATAACCACTTTGTATTTAGGTTTTTAAAGTGTAAAGACAATCTCTAACCAAATCGTCCTTAGCCTGGTGTGGAAGATAGACAGGGTAAGAGACGATGGAAATTTTGCATCCGGAAGGAGGGGAAGGACGAAGTGGAAGGTGAGAAAGAGGGGTGGGGTGACAAGCTGCGAAGCTTCTGGCTTGAGTCCGACGCAAATGAGAGATGGGGTCATTTACAGTAGGACACTCTTAAATATGAATAGCCTATATTTCAATAGACTATTTCATTGTACGTTTATTAATTAACCTTTTCATCTCCCAAGTAATCACAGGTTATATCTAATTGATTGATTTCATAATGTTTATTGTATGAAATTGAGATTATAGGAGAATTAGGGTAAGATGAAGAAATTCTATTATGATTTCAAATAACATGTAGCAACTTAGATCTTGTACCACAAATATTACATAACAGGAAAGATTTATCTAGTTTATGTAACTATGTTGACGAACAAAAACTAACCAAAGTGTATATTGAACATGAGATGAGGCGATGAGCCGATGAAGTAACAAAAGTTGGATTGATCTCATGAACTTAGGGATGACATAAAATATATTTAATGATGAGCCTTAATATCTAAGGAGATTAGATTATCTATGGTTAACAAATTTGGTACAAAATTTTAAGAGATTCTTTTGATATATTAAGATTGTTTTCATGATTATAAAACGTTTATTTTACACAATTTGAGGCGTGGTTTGTGTTTTTTATTAAGAGTTTTAAATATAGGTATATACGGTGCTAGGTGTGTTTGAAGGTATGTTTGGTGAATGGTGATGGTTGGTCATGTATTTTGTTACAAAGGAGGGTCATACGTCATAACAGTATTTGTCTTGGATTGGAATATATCTTATGTAACAAGAGTTGTAGATTCAGTGTTAGTGTTCAACTTTATTTCTAAGACAAATGTTTATTTTAAAGGGACAATAACTTCAAAACATTTATGAACAACTAATTTGTAGTGATACAAAGAATGAAAAAGAAAAAATATAACTTGAAAGAAAAATCAAAATACGAATTACAATTGAAATAAAAACAAATATGAAGAATCGGTCAAAGAAGATTTAACGAAGGTCATGTTTGGTATGGTTATTTTAAAAGAGATCTCATGTCTCCCTTAGAAAACGTGTAGATCTCAAGGTACAAAAGTAAAACAAAAATACCGGTAAAGTAGACCATCGAGCCTGAAATTTACCTTTGTTGTATGTCTTTGGTTACTTGAAAAATTGTGCGATTTTAAAGCATACAAAATCTCTTCGGTTCTAGTAGTTTAAGTATCTTCAAAAGTTACCTTAGTTGAATGGTTGAAAGAATAAGAGACCGGTCATCAATAAACTCATGTATTAAATTGTCTTAAATGCCTCTCATACAATTTAACTTTGCTCAATGTTTTTTCCTTCAAATGAGGTGTTAAACATCTTTAACACCCTTAGATAACCAAGTTTTTGTTTCAACTTAATGTAATTATGAGAAATCAAGCAGTGGGAACTGACGCATTAGTAGTAACCAAGCTCAGTACTAATTTGCATGTTAGTTATAACTGAGCAGTAGCAACTACTCAATAGTAATTGCTTAGTACTAACCCGCACATACAAGTAACTTACAGATGCTCCTTAGCAATAGCAACCTACACCCTTAGTACTAACACAAAGACTCGTAGCAACTCACATCCATAGCTCAAGAGTAAGTCGCAACCACCAATTGAGCTAATCAGGAGCACTGCAATAATTCAGTCAAAGTTAAGTAGTAAGTCGTGGACTCGACCCAAAGCTTAGTAGTAATTGAACTAAAGCTTAATAGAAGCCCAATGCTATAATGACGTTGAGGTGAAGTGTATTACGAACGCCACACTCATGCATGCAAGTTAAGCATCCTTTAAGATCCCTATTAGTTGCGTTGGCCAAGGAAACAATCACTTGCATACCATCAAAAGGTTCCTCTCACTTCCAATTTGGGATAAATTCACTTATTTTCTACTTAATCATAGCATTTTTAAGTTTCAAACACACAAATTTGAAAAACAATCTCTCATTCATCACAGTTTCGTACCAGACATTATATGCTTCATTGCAAAACCTTTACATAGCATAACACAAACCAAATAATTGCTAATCATATTAATAACAATCACATATAATTATTTGTATTAAAGTCACACAACTTTCTATTTGTTTTTGTTGAAAACTCTTTACACCTTAGTCCAACTTTTAGCTCAGTAAAGGCCTCCATGTGGCCAAAATCAGTTGCATTATTACATGTCATAAACTAATAAAAACATAATTAAAACCACATTAAACATACAATACCTTTTTCAATTCTTATTGTATATAATACACCTAAAGTTAAGAAGCATAAATACATTATACATTATTATAAATTTATAATAATAATATTATACAAGACAAGAAACATTAATAAAGTATATTTTCACCCAACCCTTAGCGGCGTGTATGTCCCTCCACATTTAAAACTACAAAAACCTCCCACTGAGACCCACTCTCACCATTTCCATATCACAATTCCCAATCTCAATCTTCCCTTCAAAATCAACTTTCAGTTTTCAATCTTTTCATTTGTATCAAATTATTATTCCCTACAAATTTATTTCATAAATTCCAAAAAAAAAAAAAACATTGTGTAACACAACACTTGTAAGTTTGTAATCAATAATCACACCATCATGACTCAAAAACACTTGCACGAGTTACTCAAAGAAGATCAAGAACCATTCCACCTCAAAACCTTCATCGCCGACCGCCGTTCTCAGCTCAAACCCGTCGGAAAATCACCACTTGCTGTCAGAAAACCAAAACCCATTATCAATGCTTCATCTTCAACCACCGTACGCAACTTCTGCATCAACCACGTCTGTCTTTTCTCCTCCAATGACTCACCAGCGTTTAAAAAATCACTGTTTCTTGATTTTCCGGCGTCGGAGTCGAAAACCGGTACCACGACGTCGTTTGTGAACATTCCTGTTCAAAAACCAAAACCCGGGTCCAAATCGAAGCAAATCGGGTTTGGATTATTTGGGTCTTTGCTCCAGAGGCTGAAGGATCGGAGTATTCGGGCTAAACGCCGTGAAATTGAACCCGGTAAAGCTCCGGCGAGTTGGTCGGCGTTAGAAGCTTCATGTAGTTTAAGATCGGTTTATGAATTTGAGGAAACTGAGGGTTTTGGTTCAAACCCTTCGAGCCCGTTTCGATTCTCGCTGCAAAGAAGTCCGTCGCCGACTCGCCGGAAATCGGATTCGCCGTCGCCGGCGGAATCTCCCGGTCAACACTTCCAACAGGTTTTGTCTCCACTATGTTTATTATATTATTTTTGTTTTATTTAATATTTAACTTAATTGTTCACCACATGTTTTAATTTATGCAATTCGGTCTAGCAGTAAAACTAGGAATGAACCATTTTTTTTACCGAATGTACTATAACAAATGACATTTACTGGTTTTTTATGTTTTCGGTATATGTACACTTCGATTTTGGTACCTTTTGATATTTTCAATGGTATTGGTACCGAACCGAAATAATCGGTAAGATATTTAAAATCTATAGTTTTAGTCGCTTTCGGTATTAGCGTATTTAGATTCGTTATTACCAATCCCATCCCTAGTATCATTTAGCCGGTAAGGGGTGATGATAAAAACACCCTTGGTTTGATTTTGAGTTAAATGTTAAATTACAATGTAAGAGGTGTTTTTGTCTTTTTACTAAATCTGCCGGAAAAATTCAGAGTTTAAAGTAGATAATTTTTCTAACCACATATTGACATAAAAACAAAAGTGGTAATTGTGTGGTTTGTTTACTGAAAACAGTTATATCTTTAAAATTCTTTTAAAACCAATTTGGTGCCGTATTAGGTAATTTTTAGTTATTTCATTGTTGAACTTACTTTTTTTAACAGCTAAATTATTATATACAATTACCCTTTGTGGAGCTCATCCATAGCACCTCCGAATTCACCTTAAACCACCTTTATTATTTTTTATCTTTCACAGTATACGGCATATTAAATGTATATAGGTCCATGGGTATTTTTTTTTTAATGAATATATAGTTAAAATATTAATGTCACACAAATGGACAAAACCAAGTTTGTCTTATTTACATTTTGGAACCTTATGTTAGTATTAAATACCAATCAATCCAATAACCACACATGTAATATACCAGTATGGTCGTATAGCTGTCCATGGAACAAGCTAGAAAATGGCCAATAGTCAACTTTTCAACATCCAAGTATTGGAACATTTATCATTTTATAGGAATTAAAAATATGTATGTGTGCTTATTTTATCAACTTGTATCAAAATGTTGAAATTTTGTATATGTTATAGGAGAAAGATAGTTTTGAAGTTGCGTGCCCTGAAGAAATTATTAGACAAAATGATGACGAGAAAGAACAATTTAGCCCGGTTTCTGTACTAGACCCCTTGTTTGATGACGACGAGGAAGAACATGATGGTGGAGCCACAGAAGAGGATGGTTACGATATCGAAAACAGTTATGCGAATGTAGAAAGTAAGTGACAATATTTAATTATTGTATATTTGTACATAAAATTTTTAGTGCTTACAGTACTAATTTGATATTTTCACTAATTATGAATGAGTCCATGATAAGTCTTCTCTTGTGTGTGTAGACTATATATGTTTCACTAGTCCAAATTTTGTTTTCCTCAAAAAAAATTTTAAAAGAAGTTTTGATGAAACACGGTGATAAAAGGGTCTGTAGTCTGTAGACCCTATTTCACTGGTGTGTACTAGTTATAAAACACGTCTTGCTACATTAGTCTTTATAGCATGATTAAGTTGCTGGTTAAAAGAATTTGTTTATACATCGTCACATCTTTCCTAAATCGGAATTGGTTAAGGGGTCGTTTTCAACTATGATACTTTACTCATTTGTATATGTTTTATGATTGTTGTCGTGCATTGGTTTGGTTGGTTGATTGTCCATCCATTTGTATATTACATGCATATTAGGAAAAAGCATCTATATATGCTAATTGACCTCTTTAACTTGTGGTGGCTGATGGACTTGTGTCGGCCATATTGATTATTGAAAAAAAGTTTAATTAAAGTCCTAATCAAGGTCTATAATTTATTTGCAATAAGTGGAAACACAAATTATTTGTGGGACCTATTGAATTACTATCATATATGACATATTTCATTTGTTTGTAATGTATTCATTTATGTTGTATCCTAAATATTTTCTTGTAAAATTTGTAGGAGCAAAGCATCAACTGTTACAAAAGCTTAAACGATTCGAGCGGCTGGCGGGGATAGATCCGATCCAACTTGAAAACTGGATGTTAGAACAATGTTATGACGAAGATAAAGATGTTTCAGCAAACGGAGAAGAGATGACAAACGAAGAGTGTGTTAGGGAGATAATGAACCATCTAGGTGTCGGGAAAATCCCATGGTACATGAAGAAACTTGTATTTGACCTCATTGAAGAAGAGAAGAAGAGCGAAGAACACGATAGTATCGTGCAAAGGGTATGCAATCGGTTGCATTTGTGGAAAGTGGTTGATTTGTATACGATTGATATGATAGTAGAAACCGACTTCAAAAGTGAAGGGTGGAAGCGATGTGATGAAGAAACGATTAGAGACACGGGTATGGACATAGAGATGGCGATCTTCGAGTTTTTGGTTGAGGAATTAGCTCAAGAACTTGTTTTCTAATAAAACCATGACTTTGAGATGAACATATTATTATAGTAGGGTTACTATTTTTGGCAGTAGCAATAGTGACATATATTATTATTATTAGTATTAATATTAATATTAATATTAATACTGTTAATATATGTTATAATTATTTAATTGATAAATAGGATCACTATTTTCTTATACCTAATTATTGATATCTAACCGAACATCATAAATTTTAAAAACAAAAATCTTTATAATTCATTATTTTTTTAATATGCAAAACATATATATCTATCTATATATGGAGTGACGTGGCTCCACTTTGTTAAAAAGGGCAAAAGGTTGTTTAAAATTGGGACGAAGTTGCTCTCATCAGTCATCCCATGCCCAAAATTGTGAGACAAATCATAATGTTCTATTGAAATTGATCGAAAAGTATCTTCCCAACTCGGCTATTCAATGGATTTATTTAGTGTAACAAAATAACTATTTTAGTTGAAAAAAAGGTTAAATGAATAAAAATGGTTTGAAAATTGTACCTCTAAGCGAACCGACAATTCTTACATTTTATTAGTTGAACATTCATTTTTACCAAATCATAACAAAGAGAACATTCTTTTTAAATGTGAAACCACGATAACCAATAAACTAGCAAGACACTAGAAGAATAAACAAAAACTAAACAAACAATATAACAAAGAAATATCAAAGCCAACCTTTACCCAAATTCGGCCAATCAAACTTAAACTTGTACCTGTTTGACTCAACTAAGGATCCTAGCCTAGTCCAACTTTTGATCCAAAGGAATCTAACCGTCTTGATCTCTTGACGAATACAACAATTACTTATAATATAATAAAATAGGTATTAAGAGTAACCCGGCTTAAAACAGTTCCCTTTTTATATCTTGATAAACTATTTAACTCGTACCATCAATTCATCATCAATATTGACCCTAGTCATCATTAATGAACCACTTTTTAAGAATTGACCAAACCCCACATCACCCTAAACTCAATTCTTCATTGAATCCTCATTCATCATGATGCACATTATTTGTTTTGAATTTTGATGTGTGATAAATGGTGGTTTTTATGGGTTAGCACCGTGAATTCGATCCAAATTCGTACATGACTCACTCAAAAATCATGCATATACATGAACTTGAACAAAATACGAGTTTTGTGTTCGGTTTAAAACTATTTAACCTTTTTGTTTATGCTATGAAAATTCACACTCATTTCTTCATAATTTTAAAATTTTCCAATAAAGACTTGATAAATATAACTTATAGCATAAAAAACGTTTTAAAATTATAAAATTAAACAAACCAAATATAAATTTGACAATGTGATCCAAACACGGCTAATATAAGTAAACGTGCTTTTAGGTTCACCTATAGATTGACCAGAACATATTTACTTTAAATACAAGCCTGTGGTTTCATGTTGCATATTTGTGGTAGGTGGTTTTAAGTTTGTAACAAAAATTGTATCTAAGCACAAATCTGTTAAGGAAATGTAAAATGACTATTTTACCATTTACAAACATAAGAGAATCCATGTAATTTACTCAAATTAGAACAAAAAGAAAACAATATCCAACCCCTAGCCCCATACAAACCTAAGCGACTGCACTTTGTTTTTTCGATCACTCTTAAGTGACCTTTTCCGACCAGTTTTGGAGACAACCTTTATGGAACATAATATTATCAAGGACTAAACCTATATACAGCTAAACATGGTCTCTAGACACCATGATGATACAAACTCTATTTCGAATCACGATTTCAGGACGATACATAAACCTATAGTGGTGCTCCTCGAATGCTACTCATCAGAGGGACCTATATAAGACAAATAACACATAATCTCTCCATATAGAGAGGTCCCTCTATGACCACCCTATCCAAAAACTTAAATATGTTAAGTTATAATCTGTTTATTCACATTTATTTTAATTGAGTTGATATTTAAAGGAAACAATCTTTTCTTATAGTTTAACTTAAAACTTTAAGGATAGAGTAGTTAATAATATTGACTTGTGATTTATTAGTTGACTTAAAAAACTATACCACTAACCAAAAGTCTTAACAAACTCCCACCTAAAACTCATGCATAGTTCTTGAACTTTAAAATAGACCACTACACCAAACCAAATATTTGAATTCTCATATAATAAACAGTAAACAAGTTTAAAAGTGTTTCAATTCAATTTTTTTCCAAATCAGTTCATTAAACCTTAAAATCGAGTCTCACCGATTTTTTTGTACATCAAGAAAGAAATGGAAGATAATATGTGGGAGTCGGAATTTGCAATACATGTAGTTAAATTTAAATAACTTAAAAAACGTTAATTATATTAAAATTTAAAAATAAAAAGTAAAATCCATGTCGTCACTCAACGTTAACATAAAAAAAAAGATTAAAAGATTCTCTATGTGAAACAAAAAAGAAAAAGGCTAAAAAAAACATGTTAAAACCTTTAATTTAATAAATATGAGAGTTGAGTGATTTAATTATAACACTTTTTAAAGTTAAGTGACCTAATTGGAACACTTTTGAAACTTGGTTATTATTCTATGCAATTGCGCCATCTTTAGAAGGGGTATTTACATATATCCTCTCCCTAAGTTCCCTTATTACATATTTACCCAACTCTTACAAATCAATTACATATTTCTCCTTCCTAAACCACATATATTACATATTTTCTCATTTCATTAAAATTAACTAAAAAATGACTATTTTACCCTTAATGAACTACTTAAAGACTTATTTACATGGGTGGCATATGAACAAATTTTGCCTCACAATAAGGGTAAAAGGGTAATTGTAAAAGGGTAATTGCATGCTAAAAGGGGAAATATGTAATTAGGATTTTAACATTGGAGAAATATGTAATTAAGAGTGCCTAATAAGGGAATATATGTATAAATCCCTTAAAATTTAACTTACCAGAGAGAACAAAAACAACATATTTTTGAAAAATTCTCTTCTAGAAAGGAAGATTTATAAAATTTTAAAACGCCGAAGTACTAAACACTTCAACCTTCTATGTTACATAAATCACATTCATAGTTATTGACTTGAGCATCAGAACAACAACATAAAGACCTCCGCCCTAACACTTTTGTGGTGATGTTAACTGTTGGATATTTTAGTGTTATTGGATTAACTTTCGATGGAGGAAATAACGTTATGAGATTAAGCGAGTTAGGTGACGTGGGAGTGCGGTCTTGCTTAACAATAATGTTATTTGGGCTTTATTATGCTATTAGACTTGGGTTTAAGTATAATGATAAGTGGACTTATGATTAATTATTTTTGGGCTCATGTGAGATGTGGGAATTGGTTTTTATATGCAGATGTTTTCATTCCCTGGTATCTCTCTCCCTCCATCGAATGCACAGAACAAAGAAAGTGGTTACTTCTCTCTGCTTCTTCATCATCATATAGAATCATCAAAATCCAATTCCATCTACAGAAAAATCTCTGTCTTATCCGATAAATCATTGCGTGTAACCCGCAAATAGGTTTATCTGAAAGTGATTCACAATTCAGAGATTAATCCAAGTAATTGTTTAAGAAACCAATATTGAAATCAAGATTACAAGTTTGCATCATTGTTTGAATTCATCATCTAGGTACGCAAATATACAACATTAACAAGTTATTCATTACCTTTTATATAAAGGAAAAAGCTAATAAAACAAAATAAAAATGTGTTAAATGAATCAAATTAACCGAACCGATTGCTATGTACGACTCGCCATCATTGCAATAAAACAACTCATCGACCACCCGTTTAATAACCTCCATTATTGAAATTTGAATGCTAGACGACGTCATGCATCATGAGTGTTGGATAACATCATGGCAAACGAGTGATTCGGTGGATACATGTTAAAAGATACATATTAAAGGAAGTGGTGGTAGTAGTAGTTATTATGAATTTAGTGCAACGTGGGTTCATATTTCCAGCTTTCCTTTTTATTTTTTTCTAGAACGACTAACTAAGTAAAGCCGGGTACTCCGTACGCGGCCCCCAATGGCTAAAGGTAGCCCGAGCCGGCCACGAGTCCGGACGGACGGAGCCCCTAGCGGTCCACATATTGAGGGATTCCCCGGATAAAACCTGACCCCCACGCCCGCCAAACGGCACGACAGCGAGGAGCCGGTAAAACCGGGTGAGATCAGGACTCGAACCCTAGCAAGCCAGGATCATCCATCATATCTCCCATATAAATTGGTTATAGTGAGGTTTGATCCCCCTACCTCTCACTAGTAAAGTGAGTGCTCTACCATTGAGCCACATCCAACTTTCCTTTAGGTTGGGTTTCTTTCATAATTGGTTAAATATTAAACGAAACTCGGATTTTAATTAACCATACGATTGAAACTGTTTATTTAAAGTTAACTAACTAGTATGAAGAAAATAGCAATAGACCTTCTGGTCCAATGACATGAGACTGATGGTTAAGACTTTGGATCACTTAAAGCCTCGGGTTCGAAACCTGTTTTAGGTGCTGTTTATTTTTTCAGAAGTAAAATGTCTGCAATCTGCGGATCATATCTGCAAACATCTGTAGAAGAAGAGGTGGACCAAACCTCTGCAGTCTGCAAGAAGAAAGTTGTGGTGGTGGTGTTAGAAGGCGGTGGTGGGTGGTGGACGATGGTGGTAGACAGTAACGGTGGTGGTGGTGGTGGACGGTGGCGGTTGCGGATGGTGGGTGGTGTTGTCACACTTAAAAAACATGTGTAAATTATTGCATATATGAGTGTGAACAAAAATAATTTCCAGAAAAGAAAGTATGGGGGGGTGCACAACCAACTGGATCAAAAATTTGATCCGGAACCGGTTTAGGTGAAACCCATTCGGATCAGATCAGCTGGTTCAAAACTATTGTGTGTGTATACATAAAAATCAGAGATTAAAACCAGTTTGGAGATGAAATTGGTTCAAAAATGATCCGCGCAGGTATGGTTTTCTTATAGAAACTGGTTTCTAAACTGATTTCTTTGGACCGAACTGATTTTACTTTTTTGACAAGATCATGAACCGGTTTTTTACACCACCTAGAAAGAAAATATGATCACCAAATACCAATAGATATAAACTGATTTCTTTGGACCGAACTGATTTTACCTTTTTGACAAGATCATGAACCGGTTTTTTACACCACCTAGAAACAAAACATACTATGTTTTGGCTTATTTATTTATTTATTAAGTTTTTGAAAGATAATTAAGATCTATTACTTAAAAGGTCTAATAATGTATATATGGTGGATCTTTTGAGGAAAATACAGATTTAGGAATAACTATGGTAATATTAAGAAAATCTAAAACAAGTAAAAAGGTAATAAGACTTCATAAACAAAAATATTGTGGTTAATTGGGTAAAGGCTTTTCTTTTTTAATTGACTTTAGATTAATAAATAAGAAGTAAAAGGATTTTATCAGAAAAAAAAAAATAATAATTCATTTATGTATGCGTAAGATGTCAAATGTTTTGAAGATCACATCTATGCAACTTATGTTGAATTGCTTGGGTTTACCGGTTAATCCTTGAAAATCTTTCAATGATGCAAATTAAAGACGTATAACAGAAGTGCATGCATTTTTCACGCCCCGCTGGCCGATGTTGCATTACACAAGGCTTCGATTAACAACCCCGTGATATATGGCTCCCATGTTTAAAACAAGGCCACCTTCTTCAAAACCCGTACTTGCTAGTCCTTCTAAAGTCCATTAATTCATTAAAGAACAAAATGTTTTTACACTTCATCATCCAAATTGATGAGGAGCATATGCTATCCTAGACTCATTCTAATAGATGCAAGTTCATCAATCAACTCGCTCATAGGTTACTGCATGGAGTCCTACTTTTGTCGGCAATTTTGATTATGTCCTTATGTTCTCATCATTTCATGGGTTGAAGAAGTATATGAGGCTCTTAAAAGACAAAGCAATTATCATCCGAAATTTCTGTTTGGGACTTTGGATACATAAGCCAGAGTCAAAAGCCCAGGTACTGTGAGTTTGAGTTCAGGCCTGGCCCAATAATAGGTTTTGGGCTTCTTTATTTTGATACTTAAGACTCCTATTGAAAAGAGCAGTGACCGCAAGAGCTGCAAAAAAAAACCAGTTTGAGACCGGTTCATGGTAAACCGACCTGAACCGGTTTGATAAGGAAACCGTTTTCACTCAAACCGGTTCATGAACTGACCTGAACCGTCGGTTTGATACCGGTTCCCGTTTTAAACAACCAAACCGGCTTGAGGAAAACCAGTTTTAAACAGGTTAAACCGGTTCTAAACCTGATCGAACCGATCTGGACCAAACCGGCTTATCTTGCTTCTAAACCGGTTTTAACCAGCCGTTGACCAAACCGGTTTGGTCAGGGTTTAACACCGGTTTTGTACACCTCTAGTAACCGCTAGGCCGAGATGACCGTTTTGCTTATGAATCAATAATATATATATATATATATATATATATATATATATATATATATATATATATACGTGTTTTGCAGTATATATCATATATGTATATACTTTTTTAAGCAGGCCTCATTTACTTTAGTAGCCCAACATATATGTTTTTATGAAGTGGGCCGGCCATGGCGCAATATGTAAAGGTTATTTATTGCATAAGCTAGCAAACGGCTTAAATTGTTGATTACTAGAAATGCTTCCAATCGTAGTTAGGCACGAAACATAAAGAAAATATTATTTGCAATTGTCTTGTAGATAGAATTAGTGTCCATAAGTTCAATTAGTTTTCTAGAAGATTGAATATAAAGCGAGAATGATACGAAGGTTCCTAAAAAATGTTAATCAAGGTGGCGACAACAAAGAAATTGTAGCCTCCGTAACTTCAACTAGTTTTCTTGAAGATTGAACATTAAGAAGGTTGACTAGGCTTACATTTCTCTCTTGTAAACTAAAATTAATTCGCTTTTTGAACACGACCCGAGTGGTTTGTTGGGTATGTACCGTATGTTTATTGCAAAAAAAAAAATGATACTCCATTATTTTATGAGAGACCTCCATCTCCGCAAAAGGTCTTATGAACTATTTCAATTTTAAAGTTGCCATTTTTGTTTCATTTAAATTAATTGGTTGCACCTAGAAGTCTAAATAAAAAGGTGATACAAGTTGGATAGGTTAAAGTAACATTAAAAATACCACTTGTGTCAAGCATCGTTGAAAGTTGAACATATTATTGAGTATAAATTATTGAAAACCGGAAGCTTCGTTATATTGGATACAAACATATTACATATATATAGTATGCATTAAGGGTCGTTGCACGTTACCTCTGCGTTCTTAATTATCACACCATTCTATATAACATTAAACCAATCAAACTTCAAAGATGGATATCAATTCTCAAAGTCATGAAAAACAACATGCCATCACAATATGGGAAGCCAACAGAGACCGACTCACGGCTATGCAACACAAACTTTCCGACACACCGAAGCTACTAAGCGTTGCAGCCGGTCGAACCACCTGCTCGATCTCAAAGTCCCACAAACCCTAGTAAACATCAACGGTAAATCATATGAACCCGCCATTGTCTCCATCGGACCCTTCCACCATGGTCAACCGCACCTTGAGATGATCGAGGAGCACAAGTGGCGCTTCCTACATCAGTTACTAAACCGAACATTGGCTAAAGGGATGGTCCTGGAGGACTTGTTGAGGGCCGTGCAACCACTTGAGGTCGCTGCCCGAGAGTGTTACTCAATGACCATCCCTTATAGCACTGACGAGTTCATCGAGATGATGGTGCTCGATGGTTGCTTTATAATTGAGCTTTTTAGAATGTTTGGTGGAGTGGTCGAGGTTGATAACTTTGACCCACTTTTGACCATATCGTGGATCCTTTCTTTTTTGTTACGGGATCTGATTCGTCTGGAGAATCAGATCCCGTTTTTCATTCTCGAACGTTTGTTCGAGTTAACGAAAACCCCAAATAGTCCAACGCTAGTTACACTAGCGTTGGGCCTTTTCAATTTATGTGTACAACGACCCGAACAGGTTCTAGAAAAATACTCCAACGTTAAACCCACACACTTGCTCGACCTTCTCCGGTCAAGTTTTCTTCCACCAGGATTTGAACATTTCACGAAACCCGACAACCGCCCCCCTCCGCATATAATTCGCAACATCTCAAAGCTCCAGCGGTCGGGAATCAAATTAAAGTCACAAGAAGCCGAAAGTTTCCTTCTGGTTAACTTCAAAGATGGTGTAATTCATATGCCGTATATAACAGTCGACGATTTCATGTGCGCGTTTTTATTAAACTCGGTGGCATTTGAACAATGTTACAGTGGAATCTCAAAAGTCTTGACAGCCTATGTTACATTGTTTGATTGCTTGATTAATACATCTAAAGACGTGGAGCTATTATGCGACTGGAACATTGTAGAGAATTATTTAGGTGCCGAGGCCGATGTTGCAGCTTTTTTCAAAAACATTGGAAAGGATGTTTCTTTTGATATTGATGAGTGTTACTTGGCTCGGTTCTTCTATAATGTGAACCTCTATTATCATAGCGGGTGGCACGTACAATGGGCTGGTTTAAAATACTGGCTTCCTAATGCCAATTGGTTTTATATATCCACCTTGGCAGCTTCTAACTGTTATACAAACAGTTTACACTGTCCTAAGCTACACCCGGTCTTCTTGATTGGTTCGGTTCGGTTCACGCATGGGTATGTAGGTTAATGTTGTCATTGCTGGTCCTTTGATGTATGAGTCGTGGTTATCATCACATACACACGCTTTCAAAAAGGCCCAAAACCGTCCGACAAACGACATATAACACAACACAACTTGGCAAGTTGGCTAGGCTGTAAATGTCCTTTTTTGGTTATTTAGTGTTGTCTTTTATGTTTTGCTTTAAATAAATAAATAAATATATATATATATATATAGGAAGATGATCAAGAGAGAACTCCTTCTTAAAGAGAGAACGAAATAACTAATAAAGAAATATTTTTAATTTAATTAAAAAAATATTTTTAAATTTCCGTTTTTACCATTATTCTTATATTATGTTGCCATTTACTAGAAAAATATAAAAAAATAAAAATAAATAAAAAAAAACTCGTTGTAGTGCACATATGCAATACATCGACTTTTTTTAATTGCATATGTGCACTAGTGTGTATTTTGATACGTGCAATAATGTTGAATAGCATATATGCAATTTTTTGTATTGTATTAGTGCAATAGTGTTATATTATATACAAAAATACCAAAAAAATAATATAGTGCGTATGTGCATTAGTGTTGTATTACGTATATGCGATAGTTTGTTTCAAGTACAATTATTAGTGTTTGTATTTACATATATTCAATAGTGTGTATTGTACAATGCAATTGTGTTGTATTATATGCAATAAAACACTATCGTATATATGCAATACACATTAGTGCACATATGCACTACATCACCGTTTTTTTAGGAACAATATCATCTTATTAGAAGGAGGAAAGAAAAAAAAATCACAAAATATTTTTTTAAAAAAAGTTAAAAATAGTTTTTATTAGTTCTCTCTTTAAGATGAGTTTTCTTTAGATCCCACCCCTATATATATATATATATATATAGTTATTGTTTTCTTCTATTAAAAGAAAAGAAACACAAATAGATTGGATTCGTATTTCATACCCTCTCGAATTCGTGTTGACTCGTCGTTGTAAGACTTTGTTTTACCCGCCAGGGTCGCGTCGACTCTTTGATGCAATGCTCTGGTTTTACCAACGTTCAATTTTTCCCGACCGAATAAACATTGTATTAAATTATTATTTTTTTTATAACGCGTTATAAATATAAAACAAGAATAAACGATGATGTCACACCCCGACCAAAGGCGGCGGAACATGCCGAGGTGTAACGATTGTCCATAAGCACATGATACTAATTAAAGTGACAGCATTTAATAAACTCATTTCATTTCACAACATCAAAAATGTCACATAACAATTATCCATAAAATAACCATAAACAAGATATCATAAAATATGGCAAATTTGATATTGTTCATTTTTACTAATATCCTAAGGTCTTTGATGTCGTTTTCTTCACAATCATAAATCAGCCAAGATGCAAACCTGCAACATTTCATAAAATAAAGTTTGTCAACACAAATGTTGGTGAGCAATTTATAAGTTTAATCATATTAGTATATAATAAAGATAGCCACAAAACTTGTATACGAAATGATAAATAAAAGTGGTAATTTGGATAAATAGATATCGCTTACAAGGAACTGGTTATATAATATGGAGGTGCCGCTAGCTTACACTCAAAATTTGATATGGAATTATAGTCAAGCATTGTAGGGGGAAAGAAAAAATGTTGTTGTACGGGACTAGCCACATCGTCGACCCGTATGTTGTGCATCAAAAAGCCGAGTACTGGTAATTTTTTTTCCGTTGGGGAGAAGTGATAAGGTTTGTATTCTCTTTTAGAAAAAAAAAACATTTTGGTTTCTTTTGTCCCTAATGTTTGAGCATGTGAACTTAGTCTGTTTTTATTTTCTATAGAACATTTAACATTGATTTGTTATTAAGGATGATGTATGCATTTACAATAATTACAGGTGCTCAGTTAGAAGAAAAAATAGTTGCGTTGGAATCGGAAAAATTAATAGAGTTGGAACGAGAAATAGTAGAGAAACATGCTATGCCAGAGAAAATCGAAGAAAATACGAGATTGCATGCTTAAATGAATGAGAAACTTAAGTTGTTGTCATGAAACCAATTTCAAAATTTTCCACTAAGTTAAGACATATGGGTTTATGTTACACTAAATTTTGGTTTTTATTGTATTAGTTTTTTTCGGATGATTTAGATCTTTCTTGTTTATATTTGGATATTTTATGTTATTTGGTTTGAATATTTATCTTTGGTATAATATTTAAATATAATGTTTACAATGACAAAAGTGGTAAAAAATGTATATATTTTAAAATTTTGCAAACAAATTTAAAGCAAAATTGGTGGCAAAAATTATATCAAATTTTCGTAGCCAAACCATGACAAAAGCATTAGATGAAATCCGTAGCCAAGGTTGTAGCTGAAACTCGGTAGCAAATTCCGTTGCTATAAAATTTGTCACAAAATTACCTAGTTATAAAATCGTAGCAAAATTTTGTAGCCAAAACTCCGTAGCTAAAATAACGCAGCAACATTTTTGTAGCTAACAATTCATAGCTAAAAAATTCGTAGCAAACTTTTTTGTAGCTAAATCCTAGCTAAAGTAACGACGACTCTTTTTGTAGCTACATTCGTGGCAAAATTCTGATTTCGTAGCAAAAAATCTGTAGCAAATAAATTAGCTACGAGACTTGTACTTATGGACTACATCGGTAGCAAATCCGTAGCAAACGAGGTGTTTGCTACAGAATTGCTACGAATTTAACCGTAGCAAATACTTTTTTTTGTAGTAGTGATAAACCAACCCCACCCCCCTCCCCGGCCACACGTAAAAAAAATCTCTCGAGCTCAACTTAATCCACTTATCCGTACCCCCTTAACACCATGTTACAACATTTCAAAGATGTTATGAAATCCAGATAGAGGGCACGATCCAGTTTCAAATAGTGTAGTTAATTTTTTCTAAATAAAATAAGAATAGGGCGGCGTTAGATTATTGGACTGAAACGGCAAAAAGAAGGGGATTAAAACGGATATATTTTGACAAAACTAAAGATATAAAAACTGTTATAAACTCAAAACTTTAAGTGGAAGGGTTGTGGATACATTGGGCTTAGTTTGTGGATTTTAACTTTTATGTTTGATTGTTACAAATGTGTAGTAGTATTTGTCGAGCAAACACGTTAAATTCTCGTGTTTGTTAATTTAATTATTTGGTTTCGCATGTGTTCGAATTTGTGTGCATACAATTCCTAAAATTATTTGTCTTCAAGAAAAACAAGGATCAAAATATTCACCTTTTTTTAACATTTGTCTTTCACAAGAACCTCTATTATTTACCAGTCTGTGCTTCTGCCTGATTTCCTTCTCTCTCCTCAGATGCATGTGAGGTGATATATGCATTTGAAGTATATCGTTATAGGTGATTTACATAGTAATATACTGTACAATGCACACATCTAGCCTATATATAACTATTTAAGGGTATGCAATTATGTAACCTTTAATAACATGTGTCCAACCTCACTCTAACCTACTAATACTCATCTTGTGACAAAACTATTGAGAAAGATAGAATAATAAACTTTATCAAAACCAAGATGGAAAATTATGGGATGATGGATCTGGTCTATCCTACCATACCTCAACCTCCTGGAGATCACTTGCACTATGCCATGGTGATGTTAGGTGGTAATGGTGGTGGTATTAATCCCTTTGGATCTGATTCTATAATGGGTATCGGGCCAGTGACATCGGGTCTTAGCGGTGATAGCGGTAGCGGCTGCGGTGGTGGTGGTGGTAATGGTTTAGAGATGGAGATTGGTGGAAGATGGCCAAAGGAAGAAACTCTAGCACTTCTTGACATTAGAGTAAAGCTTAATTCTAAGTTCAAAGAAGCTAAACACAAAGGCCACTTGTGGGATGAAGTTTCCAGGTTTCTTTTTCTTTATCTTTATCTTTATCTTAACATGTTATTGGTTTTAGATCCAGAATTTGGGGTCATCTTTGATTATATTAGTTATAGTTAAAACAATATTGTACACTCAAATAGGGTTTCTATATATATGGAGCCCTAATTTAACTTTCTAACAAAGCAAAATCACTTCTTTTCATTTTACTTTTTTTTTCCTAATTATAAGCTAGTTTAAAGTCAAAAGATCAAAGGTTTACATTTTTATGATGTAAACAAAAGTTTTAAGTCTAAAGATCAAAGGTTTACATTCTTTTCATTTTACTTTTTTTTTTCTAATTATAAGCTAGTTTAAAGTAAGATCAAAGGTTTACATTTTTTTGATGTAAAACAAAAGTTGATCCCTTAAAGTCTAAAGATCTAAGGTTTACATTTTTATGATGTAAACAGAAGTTTTAAGTCTAAAGATCAAAGGTTTACATTCTTTTCATTTTACTTTTTTTTTTCTAATTATAAGCTAGTTTAAAGTCTAAATATCAAAGGTAATTTACATTTTTTTTTATGTAAACAAAAGTTGATCCCTTAATCATTCCAAAACTGTGATGTTGTGCTTGAAGGTTTAATTAGTTCTCTTCATGTTTTTACAGCAATTTCTTGGAAACTGTATATCCTATAAAGTGGACAAACTTTTCAGTTCTTATATACTAATTATCACAAGGCTCACTTAATCACTTCAAAACTGTGATGTTATGGTTGAAGAGTTTAATTGTTCTTTTTATGTTTTGGCAGCTTTCTTCTAAAGTATCCTGTAAAGTGGACACACTTTTCAGTTCTAATATATTATTAATGTTTAAAAATCAAAGCTTTACTGTTCTTGTTAACTACAAGAACCGTTACCGGTAAACTCATGGACTCCGTGAATACCCTGTTAACTAACGAGATCAGGTAGATCGCAGTTTATGTTGTGCCCGGTAGAAAACCCTAAATAGAGGTTATAATGGCTCACCTTTCTTGGTCATCATGAATAGAGTCATTTGTACTCCAGTTCTAATTAGTTCAGTTTGCCCTTGAATTTTCAGGACAATGTGTGTGGAGCATGGGTATAAAAGAAGTGGGAAAAAATGCAGTGAGAAGTTTGAGAACTTGTACAAGTATTACAAGAAGATTAAAGAAGGGAAAGCTAGAAGACAAGACAAGAAACATTACCGGTTCTTTCACCAATTAGAAGCTATATATGGTGAAACAACTGCTAATGCTAGCGCGGTTTCAGTCGATAATATAGGATCCCCTCCATTTTTGGATGATAATTATCATCCAAAAACGGAAGGGAAGCGATGGAAGACCAAGATAACAGACTTTATCGAGACGAAAATGAACACAATTATGGAGAAACAAGACAAATGGATGGAGAAGGTGATGAATACAATTGAAGAAAGGGAAAGAGAGAGAATTCTAAAAGAGAAACAATGGAGGAAAGAAGAGGTTGCAAGGTTTGAGAGAGAGAAAACATTTCTATCAAACGAAAGGGAACGGATGAAGTATCGAGAGGCGGCTTTCATGGAAGCTTTGCACAAGTTAACCAAGAATGAGTCAACATTAATCGACACGTCTAGGACCGCATATTGTAATGATCAAGGCCAAGTCGTCTCAGACTGGGGAGAAAATGAGACTACACAACTAATAGAACTAATAAGTCTCATGGAAACAAGATTTGAGAAATGTGGGTTTACGGAAGATGTATTATGGGAGGATATTGCTATAACAATGGCTTCTTTGGGTTACAACAGGAGTGCATTGGTTTGCAAGGCTAAGTGGGATCACATTAACTTTGTAGCCAGAAACAAGAAACAAAAAGGGTGCTCCAATTCATATTATGGTTACCATAATCACAACTTTAATCAGGCAGGTGATCGAAGATTTGTTACATTCAATGATCAACAGACCCTCATGATCAATGCTGATGATCAGATGATGTGGAATTACTATGGAAAGATTAAAGAGAATATTTGATGGTGTTTTCTTAATTATGTAAAGGAGATATTATAGTCATAGCATCTGCATGGAAATTCATGACTAAAAGAGATGTTAGTGTGGTGATAACCTAAAAGATATTATTATTTGGTTTGGTAAATGATTATATTGTTAATGTTTGATCATATTTGAAAAGTGAGTGCATTAAATGTTTATTCTTAATAGGTTAAATCACTTGATAATTTGTTTCTACACTGTCCGGCCAAGAGCAATTTCAATTTGGATAAATCTAGCTTCTATTGTAAAGAGTTGTATATCTAGGTAATTCTGAACTCCATATCATAATTTAAGCAAGATTGGTATCAGAAGTATATTTTTTTTCCCTCATACTATAATAGAAACATGAATATTACCGACGCGTCAACATGAACGTTAGATGTTAGCTTGTAATTTCTGACCGAAAAGCAACATATCCCAAAATGAACATATACATGCACACGCACTTCTGGGTTTAAGATCTTATACATTGTTTGTAAATCAACATTTGTCGCCATGACTTGTTATCACCTGTGTTTAACATTTGGTTGGTTCAAGCTCCGCTTCTCTCCTATTCATGTACACGCACAACACAATATATAATGATTTTCCCAGTCCTCATATGCACGCAATAGACCAGTTTTCATGTTTAATTGGTTACCTTAATATATATGAGTTTTGAGCGTTCACAAATATAATATATGCATATAAATAGTTAACTAATTGTATAATTCTAAAAAATAAAGAAAGAAAACCTCAACTATGTGAGTTTCTTACCCCAAGAGAGCTCCAATGAAAATATTGGCTTCAATTTGTTGTGTGTTCATCAGTACAATCCAAAAACATGTAAGGAAAACTCAAGTAAAACCCCATACTTCTATTATGGTCTTTTCTATGGAAAATGAAGTCCCTTTGATTAATTTTGACTAGTTTCAAGAGTTGGCCTACATTAAATATTAAATGCTCTTTTAAACACACTAACATATCTTAGATTTTATGCACAAACAAATTAATAGCACTAAATTAATCTAACAAGTGTAAAGCATTATACCATATTAAAAGAGAGCTTATAAGTGTGTAAATTCCATATAAATATACTTATGTATTGTCAAGAAAATGAGGATATGGTTTGGTAAGAATTTAATATATAGGAGAATATGTCATGATACATACATACATACATACATACATGCACATACATAAGATTGAAAGAGATTGATTGATTGTGGTTGGAGAAAGATTGAAAGAGGTATGATGCAGGGAATGCATGCAAATTGATGTAAAATGAAGTGTGATGCATGTATGGATGATAGACAACCTACTGTCACCTCCCCAGCTCTATACAAAACCTTCCTTTTTTTGGTGGCATAACCAAACCACAAATAAGATAAGGAACAGAAGCCCTCCCTCACCAGTGTCAATGTCACTCACTGCATTACCTAAACTTGCATCTGACATCATGTGCTACCATATTATCATTAATGTGTTAATTTAGAGATTTGGGGTTGGATTTTGTTCTATTTTATGATTATCTGCTTTTATTTTGGATTCTTGGGTCATGTCTCTTATAAGGATACATTATACATATATTGAAAACACATTCACTAAATTCATTCAAATATAAAAAAAGTATATTCCTGGTTATCTGACCCAATTTAGATAAAAAAAAAATTCTAATTTTTGTTATATTCGAGGTTTTATAAAGATATAAGCATGACGAATTGCAATCCGTGTGAATCAAGCAAGACGTAAGTGAAAAGGATAAAACGGGGAAACTAAATAATTTAACGATACTTGTAAAATCAGGTGTGTTTAGTTTTGAAAACTATGTTGGAAATCAAAAACAAAAATTGATTTGAACAAAGATAAGCACACAAACTTCAATTTTGATTTCACTATTCTTATCAAGATTATCTTTTTTGTTTCTGTTTATTGATGTTTGTTGAGCTTTCTGATCCATTTCCAACAATCCACCCTGTGACTACCTATGGCTTATTTTTTTGTTTTTATGTTTATTTCTTGGACATAACTTTCATATATTGTCAATACTTTTTTAGATCTATAAAATTTACTGAACTTTTTAATGAACAATTTATTTATATTTTTCACACAGCAGATGTGGTCTTCCCAAGGTTCTTAATGGAATCTTTAAATAAGGTTATACTATGAGTTGATGATGCAATATGATTTGACAAGTGAATGAGTCCAAACTTGGAAGCTGCTGTTTTTGCTACAAACTCACTCTTCTCCGAATCCTAAAACTAGAAACCATTTTTATTTCTTTCTTGAAACTAACATTTTCTTTCAATGCCAACTTTCACTTTACTTTCACTACCTTTAAGTTATCTTGGCATTCCATCTTTGTTTTATTATCCTGTTGCTCTTAATTTATTAGCTTATAAGGTTACACCTTTTGTTCTATTATACTTTTGTTAAATTTTTTTTATTTAATTTGCATATATAAAAGAGAAAATCAATTTATAACAATGTGTCACTAGTTATGTTATATTATAGTATTATACCAATTCATTTGTCATTGCGATGCTCATGCCATGTTATATCCGGTCTTAGACCAAACCCAACGCACTACATTTGATGATACATTTGGATTACATAGCAATAGCATCACAATAATCAGCATCAAAGTACTTGAGTATTAACACTTTTCACTTACGATGCTCTTATTTTATTTACTCGTCAGGTGCCCGTATTAAGTATTAGGTGTTCCAAGTTCTATTACTTACAATTTTAATTTTATATAATTATCTAAGTAAATCGAAACAACATAGCTAGATTGATATTACTAAGGGGAAAGTAAATACAACCCTGTTAGCCGTGTAAACGTATACGCGAAACCATTCAAAACTAAGTAGTTTTGATTAAAAATCTCTGAAAGCCCTTTTGGAGTAAATTCACGTCATCAGCTCTTACACATTTGTTGTTCTTTCTCGCTTTCTATCAATGATTTCAATTGCTCATTGCTGATGCAATTTTCATATGTTTATGCATGATCTTATGTTTTGATTGTTCTTTTGTTTAGTCCTGCAAATTATTTACTGTCGTCAAATAATGTCATTTTCTTGTTGCATATCTTGAGTAATCCTTCCTTTGTAGATATATTTTTTCAACTAGCTATTGATTTCACTAATTTTACCTACAAAATGTTGGTCAAAATAAATTTAACTTTGTCTTGTAGTGGATCTTCTAGGATGATCGATCCATTTAATGGAGCTGCACTTGCTGTTGTGTAACTGTACCATGTGATGGTCATGACAGCCATTCTCTTCAAGAGTCGATCTTAAATTCATTCTCTTTTACTTGTTTATTGTTTCCTCTTTGTCTTGTTCTTCTTTTTTCAATTGTAATACATATGAGTTTGAATGATCTGGTTCACTGTATTTTTGCACGTTTGACCCTTTTCACTTTTAAATTGCTATATTCTTTACGTGTTCAATATATGTTCACCATACTACATTTTTGCACGTTTGACTGGTTCTATATCAAATTGATATATTGTTTTATGTTTCAAGTTTGCCGGCTTGGGTTATTTTCAATCCCTAATTAAAGTAATTCGTAAAATTAAAATCAAATAAAACTAATATGCCTACTTATGATGAATGAATAAATAAGTGCTACCAAATTAATTTCGATACTAAACGGTGCTTTTGATTTTGTGAAGAATTGCAGCAGTTAAATCAGAACTATGAAACAATTGCTATCAAACTAATTTCAATTGCCAATGGTTTCGTGAAGAATTGCAGTATCTTATTTAGAATGATGAAAATGGTACTTGCTACAATACAGTGCATGCATCAATAGAAAATTGATTTTAAATGAATTATAGCTATAAATTAGTATTTGAGAGAAGGACTAGTCAATCGATGAAGGAGAAAGAACAAGTGTGGAGCTGATGACATGATTTTTAATCAAAACTACATAGTTTTGATTGGTTTCCCGTGTAAGCTTACACGGCTAACAGCGCACCGTATTCACTCTTATCACCCAATTGCAAATGAAAATAAAAATGAAAAATAACATTAAAAAGGATATGTTTACAGGTAATCGTTCAAGTAAACAAATGTATATGTATCGGGTATCAGACCACTTATTACATGATACCATACCCATATTACCTGCAAAAAAATTTAAACTAATACTTGCATGATCTCGTACTCATATACTCATCTCAAGTGTTCGCATTTACCCATCTGATTCGGTTTCATTTGTCATTCTTAGTTTCAATCAGGACATGCGCTATAAAATCATTATCTTGTTTGGTTGGTAGTTAAAACCAAGTTTGTTCAAGGCCATTGTTTTTTCGCATCAACAAACCCGCACCAACAAACCCGGGGTTTCAAGGGATGAAGCTCCTTCTATGTTGTTCCTGGGTCAGCACCACAACAGGGGCTTTTAACTAGAACTGGTTATTAGAGGGAACTGGTCGTCATTGCTAATCATCAATGAGACTAGGAGCAGCTGTTTTTAATCTTTATCATTAGCAATTCATCCGCAGCTGCGAGAGGTACCAACCAAGAGCAATGGCATCCATGGTAAGTACAATTTAGCAGCAACTTAGACAATCGACAAATCTAAGTGGCCATCAATAGTCATATCAACGATAAGTGATTTTCGTCAGACAAGTTCCTGCTAATGATAACCAAATCATGAGCCTTTTACAAAGAGTTGTGTTGGCTTAACGAAAAACGTCATGGTGATTTCCTAATTGTAAGAAGCAATAGGGCATTTTCAATACAAGTTTTTCATAACAGAATCTCCTGTACTCACCTTGTGACAATAGTTGATTAAAACCTCCAAAGTATCATTGAAATATTTTAATCTAACTTAAATCTAAAAATAAGACAACCAGATTCATACAAAATCTACAGCTTTTCTCATAAGACTGAAAATAAATTAGGCTCTATGAACACCCAGAGCCTAATTGCCTAAGAGGTAAACTTACGAGAATTAGTAAAACATTTTTCTTGGCATAATAGTTTGGCTTCGAAATATCAAATTCAAGATCCAGGCACTACAGAAAAAAAAATACCCTAGCAACCTAACATGCGATTAGCAACAATTCTTACATAATATGAAACAAAAGCGCACGCATACACAAAATATGCATCAAAAACTCGATCAATTGAAATATAAACCAAACCTCAAAACAAGCAAGTGTTTCTCATACTTATTAAACCAAAATCCGAAAACAACCATAGAAAAAGGTTCAAAACATAAACCCCACTTCGTCCATATCGTCACTAAAACACAAATCGGTAAAGAATTACCAACCTCAAAGCACACAAGACCAAAGTCTAGTACTTGTAGTCCTTAACATGGAGACTTTCAGATGCACCTTCACTCAACCCAGACCCACCCTGATACTTTCCAAGAGTCGCCTCAGAGTTAGCCTTGCACCTTGCCAAAAACGCATCCTGAGCCTTCTTCACATTCTCCTCTTTCCCAGCCCACGCCTTTAGTGTGCTCTGTTGCAGGGCCCGACCGAAAGAGAAAGACAAGGACCACGGTTTCTTACCCTTGTACTGGTTCATAGCATTCAAGTTAACTGTAGCCTCCTCCTCACTCTGACCACCTGACAAGAACACCACGGCTGGAACCGCTGATGGCATGGTTCTTTGCAAAGCACGAACCGTGTACTCAGCTACAACTTCAGGTGAAACCTTTTTGGCATCAGACCCGGGTGTCACCATGTTGGGCTTCAAAAGCGTACCCTCGAGAAGCACATGATGGTCGTTAAGAGCCTTGTAGCAAGCGGCTAACACGCGCTCGGTAACATCAGCACACTTGTTGATGTCATGGGGGCCGTCTACAAGAATCTCGGGCTCAACAATTGGGACCAGACCGTTTTCTTGGCAGATGATGGCATATCGGGCTAGCCCGTTTGCGTTTTCGTTGATAGCTAGTTGTGATGGCTCGTTGGGACCAATTTTGAGGACGGCACGCCATTTGGCGAACCGGGCTCCAGCTGAGTAGTATTGAGCGCACCGTGCAGCAAGACCATCTAGACCTTGAGTTGTGGTCTCACCGTTGGTTCCAGCTAGCTCAACTGTACCCTTGTCGACCTTGATACCAGGGAGGACTCCAGCTTCCTTCATGACATCCACAAATGGTTTACCTGAAAATAATTTGTAAATGTTAAAAGGTAAGTGGAGTCCAATTTGACTAAATAAACAGCACGTGTCGTTTAAACATGTTTAATAAAATAGTTGCACGTTCATATTGATAACAAATGGTGAGAACATTTGCTATAGATCGTTAACAAATGTGCATACCTGCAGCAGTCTTCTGGTAGAGGGTTTCCTCAAAAAGAATGACTCCACTGAGGTATTGAAGGGCACCAGGAGTGCAGAACAGAAGCTCGCGAAGAGCCCTCCTGTTTGACTCAACGTTCTCAACATTGATGCTGGATAGACGTTTTCCAATGGTACCAGTTGACTCATCAGCAGCAAGAATACCCTTTCCAGGGGTGCCAATGTAAGCAGCATTGGCAATTAGCTCATCTGGTATAAAAGAAAAAAGAATTTATTACATGTTTTCTAAGATTAACTTACGTTAAAACAAAATGATACAACAGCTACAAAAGTTAGGTATATAATATTAAGAATTAACATCAAAATATCTCTTAATTTGATCATCTTAAAAACAACTTTCTTCTGATAAAATCACACACCAAAACAGTATCATCTAAATGAACCAGTAAGATGAAAATGCAACATATTGTAAAATATTATCATATATTCAAATCATATAAGCAAACAAACTACTCTATTTCAAACAACATGATCATTCTAAGAGTAATGAAAAAGCCACTTACATAAGCCACTACCAAACAAACTATTCAATTTCAAACAACATGATCATTCTAAGAGTAATGAAAAAGCCACTTACATGAACCACTACGTAATGGCTACGGACTTATCTTACCAATAAACTAACCATAGATCGCACTCATTAATCCAAACATCGAGATCAAACTCAACTAAATAAATTGAAAATAGTCAAAACACAATCTGTTTAAAAATATAATATGATAAATGTATATAACATCTGCATCATATCATCAACTAAGACCATATGAATCACCGTTGCCACTTATCATAGATTCACATCTCACCATAACAAATTATACGTCAAACAAACTGAAAAAATATAACAGCAATTACAAAGCATAACTACAATTAAAAGAGTTAAAACAACAGATCTACAAAAACCTATCACAAAACACATCAGCAAAATACTAACCGTAACTGATTTGAATCTAATAACACAAGCACATTAAATTTTAACTCTACGTGTCATTTCTCGCCATAACAAACAGTTCGTCAAATCGACTGGAAAATATTACACAGACATCACAAAGCATAACAACTACTGTTAAAAATATTCAATCAGCAGATCCACATAAACTATTTACAAAACCTAATCGCCGCGTCGTAAGATCACATAACACATCAACAAACCGCAAATCATTCAATACATCGATAACTTAAAATCCGGTATAAACTAAGTCTACGTAAACGAGTTAAATAAATCTAACAACAGATAAGCAGATGAAAACTGTAGATCAGATCCATAAGAAACTAGACGAATTCAAACAGAATACAAAATAATAAGTGGAGATAGAGATGGAGATTATACCAGCATACTTTCCTCTGTAGCAAGACATGGTGTAATGAATCTGAGATCTGAACAAAGGCAGCGTGCAGAGAAACAAGTTAAAATAAAACAGAACAGAGGAGTCAAAGTAAGAGAGTGGATTTAAAGGAAAAAGACATCGGTATAATCGCCTCCAATCCAGGATACAGGTCGGTTATCTTTTGCCCTTTGCCTACCCTCCCAGAAAACAAAAAACAAAAAATATTAAAAATGGAACCTTTTTGTTCTTTTTCTACGTGTCTTCTAGAAGGAAGCTCAAACCGAATCGAAAACCAAAGAATTAACCGAATGGATTTTGGCTAGTGCGTATTTTTGAAAAAAACTATATTTTGGTGGAACGCAATAACCGAATCGATATAGGTTCACCTCTAGTGTCTTCTACGTTAGTAGCACTTGCATATAACATTTTGCTAGAGTCACATTATCTCGTATCATTTCTTCTACTAATTCAGATGTAGCATTTTAATTAAATCATCATTTCTCATAAGATGCGGTTAACAAAAAGATTGGTTAACTCTTCACATTAATGGTTACCGCTACACATGGTCTTACAAAGAAATATTGAAATCAATTAATTTCGATGTTAAGACCATGTGTAGCGGTAACTCTCCACATAGGGGGTTGTGTAATACGTGACGTCCCAGTTAACAATAGTGAGTTTTGTAAAAAGTGGTGTAATGGTAAAAAGTCTCAAAACCCTCTTGCAATCATTACATTTTGTATCTATTCTCTCTCAAAGCGAGCATTAGGTACATAACGAGCCATTGCAAAACTTAGCTCACAAGTAGAGAGTGGTTGGGTAGTTTTCTCGTTTTCCTCACACAACGAGGCCACTGCATAAGGTCTAAATACCCTAAATTTTATTATTGATAGCAATAGTTACTACCAATTAAAAGTCAAAATGGGGTTACCATCGGAAGTTGAAAAATGGTTGTGTACTTTTGTTTATAAACGATTTAAAGGAGCTGCCTGAATATGCTCGAATTTTAAAATGGGGCATGGGCCAATTAGTCAAACTATGGCGTGTATATAAAATTCTACACGCATAAATAAGATGCTTACAATAACAAACTAAGAACTAAGAAGATACTTTTTTTGTTCTATTCATAATAGCAGTTTTTTTTTTCTAAAAAAATGGTGAATGAATTTCTTTAGTTAGACTTAAAATCAAGATCTTACAAATTTTTCTTGATGAAGACCCAAGTTCAATTCTCACTTACAACACTTTAGGAGGACATGGGTGGCTCAATGATAGAAGACTGGGATCTTTGTGATCTCCAGTTCGATCCTGAAGGCATCCCGGTTTTACCACCAGTGGGCCTTCGGGCGGGTGAGTTTTCCCCGGAACTGGAGATTTCCCCGAGCTCCGTACGGCTGGGTTGGGCCAGCTGGCAGTGGCCTTTAGCCATTGGGTCACCCCGTACGAAATACCTAGACATTCTATGTTTGTTGGCTGTTAAAAAAAAAGATGTTTAAAGATTTTGCTTTTACTAATAAACCATTGGCCCATTAATTTATAACAGGAGTGTTCATAAAGCAAAACATGTAGCTATTACTGCCTATGAATATAATTATGTTGCTGTAACCCCTAAAAATTGACACTACGTTGCTATAGACAGGAACAAAATGCATATTTTAATTTTAAAAAACAAAAGACCATTCCCGACCTCCAAGCAACTCGATGGGTCCTTCAAAGAAGCCAACTCAAGGGGCGACACTCGCCTCGCAATGGAGACAGAAAAGTCGAGTCCCCAGATTTTCTTGGGAATACGTTGAAGTTTGGATTTATCGTTGTGAACATTTTTCAACAACAACGAAATACTTCATGAAATTAGTAAAGTTACGTGATCATTCATATCTTCACGGTGACACTATAAAATGGCATCGGGCGCTCATGAAAACTCAAGGGCCAACAGTCGTTGAACTTCATTCGGGAAATTATGTTCGAGCAAAGAACGAGGGTTGATCATCTCCATTGCAGCTTGCATTCGTTCTGATTACACTTAATCAAATGGGTAAGTTTTCCATTTGAATGCTTTATTAGTTTATTATTTTGATTTCTTTTCTATGTTAGCAACAATGATGGGTGGTGGTAGTCTTGTGGCGACAAAAGATGGGTGATTGGGTTGAGATTTATTTTGGGGTTTTCTAGAGACACCCCCACTTTTTCTAAAACATCCACCAATACGCCTCGTATAGGGCGTATACCCTCCGTATTAGGTATACGCCCTCCGCATAGTACTATACCGGGCGTATAGGGGACCCAATACGCCCGTATATCCTATACGGATATACAGGACGTATGGGTGTCCTTAATAGGACCCATTTATTTGTTAGTTGGGCTATAAAGAGGTGTATTTAAGATTATCAATGATTACACGAGTGCATTTATATTTGTGTAATCAACATGTGCATTTTTTATCTTTTATTTCATAAAGCATAAAAATGGATAGAAACCAAGTTTAAAAAAAAGAACATTAAATATAACAAATGGACTATAAAGCTTATTTTGAACAAACCAAAAGGATCAAAGCCATAATTTACTCATAATTTTACTAAGACACAATCAACTTATAATAAACACTTATCATTTCTCTTTCTCTTGGGCATGCACCTTTTCAATGATCCATACCAAATCCGGTGAACCCACAATGCCCCAATACGTACTATGCCACATAAAACAACCTCAACAAATGCCATGAGGTATGATCTTTGTGGAGAGAAACCTGCCGTTACTATAGATAAGAGGAATCCTTTCAAGTTGCAAGAAACAAAGAAACTTCCAGATTTGATGCCGTTCAATGTTTTCTTTGCAACTTCATCAGCTTGCATTGCACTAGAGTTTGCTGCTATTAAAGTGGCTGTCACCCGGGGAAGCGTTTTTAACACTGCATCACACAAAACTTTATCAGAAATGAAAAAGGTAGGTGACAAGAGACTAGGCGGGACTAATGATGGTTTCCATTTTTAATTATATGATTAATATTTACACTTAACATTATGGATATAAATAATTAAATTTGTATAAGTTTGAGTTTCTAATATAAAGTTTTATATTAAAATTGTCAAATGTATCTTGACATCATAATGGATTCATGGGTTGAGGGAAAAAATGATTTTTTTAGTTAGGGTTGTTATAAGGTTTACATCTCTATAAGTTAGTTATAGCTAAAAGATCTAATTATCTTTTTTTTCCCCTTAAAAAAACACAGATTTCATATAAAAAAACTCAATAGATTATGCTAACTCTCTTGCCTCCGTGGTTCCACCCAAAAGAACGAGTTAGAGTTGACATTGGTAATAATATCCATCATTATCATCTTCTCAGTTAGCAATGTACAACAAACACAGATATATCGGGTGAAACCATGATGAGGTGATGACCCAGCCAATTTTTATCTTAACCAGTTTAACATGGTGCACAACTTAACCCGTTTGCCACCCATAGGTAATCTTTATTATATATTCCGAGTAATGCAAAATAAAAGGCGATGGAATCACATATATCTAAGAGGGAGGATTAACCTTCTTTCACACAGGGTGTGCCTGTTTCTGGAGGAAATATAAGTGAAACATGAATGTCGTCAGCAATAACTTCTTGTTGGAGGCTTCTGCCAAACCACGTAGGCCAAATTTAGTAGCACAATAAACCACATAACCATAAACGCCCACCTAAAGTTGAGTTAAGAAATTGAATCATGTTAGAATCATTAGTTACACCATATAATTTTTGCATTTATTAAAGGGGAAAAGTTTATCCTCTTGAACAAGTTTAAGGTCAATTTGAGCTGCTTAGGTTGGGTTCATGGTGGATTGCGAACCAACCCTTCGAGTATCAAAAGTGTCTCATACTTCAATATTTTTGTTATATTTATGTGTTTGTTTGTTTTCGAGTATTGAAAGTGACTCAAACTTGGTCGACCTGTCATTTTTGTCATATTTAAACAATCTCAAATATATCAGTCACTTGAAAAACACGCATTACCTGACCGCCTAGAGATGACATGAATGCGATTGAAACTGGCTTCCGGTCACTTCTATTCTTCATTCCTGGTAATGCCGCCTTAATCAAATTAACCGTCCCAATCAAATTAGTATCAATCATGCACTTAATATTATTCATATCCTGATCCACAATCTCTTGAGCTATAAACACGCCTTGATTACAAACCAAAACATCAATCGGGCCAACACTTTCAACTGCTTCTTTAATTGCTTCAAAGTCACGTATATCCGCGCTCACAATATTAACATCTATGCCCGTGGAGAGTCGGATAGAGTTCTTAGCTTCCTTGAACTTGTTAATGTCACGTGCTAAGATAGTGACACGAGCACCTTCGGCCACACCTTTCCTAGCTATCGCTAGGCCAATGCCACTAGACCCGCCCGTGATAAACACGTGGCGGGATTTAATCGGGATTTTTATAGGGTGAGGGCGAATAATAAGTTTAAGAAAAAATAGGAAGAATATAGGCAGAATGTAGAGAGCAAGAAATGAGAGTTGGATGTATGCCATGAATGTTGTGAGGACTAATGGGAGCAAAAACGAATTATATATTCGTAACGATAATTTTATTATATTATTATTCCTTTTTATTTGGTGGGCGATTTTTTTGGATAAGACAGTGAAATGTTTTGTTTTTATTTTAAACCACAAAATATAATAATTCTTTTTTTTGTTTTCCCTTTTTCTCAACTGGCTCCGACAAACGTGTAACATCTTTTGAAATTGTTTTAACATTTTATCACAACTTTATTATGAAGGTGATAGTAACGTATTACCTTCCCCGACAACGACTTATAATTAATTTCTTGATTCAGTCTCGTGCTCTATGTGAAATTATTTGATTTTCTTTAAATATTAGGTAGTGTTTGTTATCGAGGAATGGAATGTGAAATTTAATAAGTCATTCTAAAAGCATGTTTGGTTACCATGTATGAATGAAATGGATCATTCCACATGAAATGAAACTCCTATTTTTAGGATTTTCATTTCTTTGAATACATGTGTTTATTTTTTATTCCTTAAAGGAATGAAAAAGTTAAAAGAGTCATCAATCATTATTACTATTATAAAGTTATAATTTTATTATATTTATTATTATTATTATTATTATTTTGCAATTATATTATTATTATATAATCATCATTGTTGTTTTGTATATTATAATATAACTATTATCATATTAGAGCTATTACTACATTATCAATATATATAATTTTTTAAATTTGATGAGTTAAAATTCAAAACGCATATACGGTTTAACGATCTCGTTACAGTACGAGGGTCCTAAAAATAGTTATTATGAATATTCATTTATTATTTATATTATTTATTTTTATTTATTTTTTATTATTATTACTAATAAAAATATTAATAATAATAAAGTGATTAATCATTCTATTTTTAAATGGTAACCAAACATGACAATGGAATGGTAATGGTCCATTTCATTTCTTTGTCCATTCCATTCCCACATCTATTCCATTCTCTCGTCTATTCCATTACCCCGTACCAAACATACCCTTAATATTATTAACAATCTAACCCATTATATAGGGTAGGAAATACAGTCGTACACAAACTAGTATGGAAACTTAGATAATGATAAATCAAATACAAATCATAGATAATCTTTTAATATATTGAATACATGTCGTATATATCCTCTAATGTTCACCCTTTGAGCGTGTGTAGTGCGAACATTCAAACTACCGTGAAATTCTTGAAACATTGACGTGGCAAACCTTTGGTAAAAATATCGGCATATTGAGAAGATGACGGAACATATAATACCCATATATGACCAAGCCGTACTTTTCCCGAATGAAGTGCGTATCAATTTCCACATGCTTCGTCTGTTGATGTTGAATAGGATTTTGGGAAAGGTATACAACAGAGATGTTGTCACAGTAAACAATGGTAACTCGAGTAAAGGGAACATGAAGTTCGAGCAACAAATTTCATAACCATGTGGTTTCGGCAACTGCATTAACGGCACCACGATACTCTGCCCCAGTACTTGAACAAGAGATCATTACATGACGTTTAGAGGACCGCGAAAGTATATTTTTCCAAAAAAATACACAATATCCGGACGTAGAACGACGAGAATCCGGACATCCTCCCTAATCTACATCTGAGTAAGTCGTGAGTGAGGTGACAGAAGATGGGACAATGCAAAGGCCATGATCAATGGCACTACTGAGATAGCAGATAATACGTTTCATAAATCCAAAATGAGAATCTCGATGTGCATGCATAAAAGACACACTTGTTGAATAGTACCATCGAGGAGAAGAGTGTCGGAATTGGCACTCGGCTTAGTCGTCATGTCAGCCGAAATGACACATGGTTTACATGTGCTCGTACCAGCTCGTTCAATAATATCACATGTATAAGACGCTTGAGATAAAAATAAATCGTTATCCCAGGTTACTATTATGCCGAGAAAATGATGTAGGCAGCTGAGACTAGACATAGCAAATTTTCTCTCTAGAGAGTTTATGATGGTTTTAAGCAAGCCATCAGTGGACGTCGTTAAAACGAAATCGCCCACAAAGAGAAGTAAATACGCTGGTTTATGTCCATGGCTATAGATAAAAAAACGACTGATCACACGTGGTATGACTAAATCCATGAGAAGTAATAAACGTGGAAAAATGATTATACCATGCCTGCGATGCTTGTTTTAACCCATATAATAATTTCTTTAACTGACAAACGTGATTAGGTTAGGTACGATGGACGAACCCTGACGGTTGATGCACATACACTATTTCTTGTAAATCCCCATGTAGAAGAGTATTTTTGACATACAATTGGTGGATTGCCATGACCATGATACTACCAACCTCAAGACAGTTTGGATGATTGTCGCCTTAACAACTAGACTGAAGGTATCATCACAGTCTATACCAATCGTCTGAGATATCCCGTTAACTACCAGACAGTCTTTATACCTTTCGAGAGTGCCATCTGATTAAATTTATGTCTAAACAACCATAAACACCATATAATAGGCTGATCACCCGGAAGCGGGACCATCTCCCACATGTCGTTCGCCTGTAAATCCTTAAATTCATTCATCATAGCATTACGCTAGTTTGGATCTGACCGGACAATTTGATAGCTTTTTAGTAAATGAGAGATGATCAGCGAAATAGTGGTGGTATGTAGATTTAGAGATGTAATGGTTTGGTGATGCCAAACTAAGCTCGTGGGCATGGGCAATGGTGATGTGGTGTATGAGGTAGTAAGCGGTGTTTTGGTATTGGGCCAAGAAGTGTGGTTAGGCCTAATGAAGAAGGGGAGGGAAATGACATGTGAGGTATGGTGTCGTGGGGTGATAGATCATCTAGGAAATTATAGCCATCGAATTTAAGGGGTTGAAAGAACAGAAAAGATTGTTCGACGAGGACAACAAGTCTAGAGATAATAGTTTTCCCAGTAGCGGGGTCAAAGCATCCATATCCATGGTGGTCTACGGGGAATCCAAGAAATACACATTTGACAGAGCGAGGATGGAATTTATGCGGGCTACTAGATGATGTATTTGGGTAACAGACTCACCTGAAAACCCAAAGATGGCCATAGGTAGGGTGGCAGCAAAGGTATAAGGCAAAGTATGGTGTGGAATGGCTAAGGCGCTTAGTAGGTAGGATGTTGTGAAGGTATATGGTCGTATTTAGGGATTCGGCCCAAAAAAATAGGTGGTAAGTGGGCATTGTTAAGTAAGGTTCGAACAATGTCGTAAACGCCGAATCATATATTCAACACGACCGTTTTGTTGGGACGTTTGGGGGGCACGAGAAGCGAAGCAAGGCCATGGATGTTGGCGAATTGTTAGAATTCCTTGTCAAATTCTCTGCCAAGATCAAATTAGAAGGTTTTTATCTTAGTATTAAACTGAGATTGGATAAGTTGGTGAATTTGCGAAGTTGATAAACGTTTCTGATTTAAATTTTAATGAATAAATCTAAACGAATTATGAAAAATTGTCAATTAAGACCATATAATATTTTTAACCCGCCTTACTTGTGTTCGGGAGGTCCACAAATCACAGTGTATGATGTCAAATTAAGCAAACATAATTGAGCTTGATTCATAAAAAAGGTAAACCTTTATTTTTTGATATTTTACAAGAATGACACAAAGATAAATTTTACTGTTTATTACAAGAAATAAAGAGTAACGTGTCGTTTTCGTCCTTGTGGTTTAGCAAATAATGCGAATTTAGTCCAAAAAGTTTATTTTTTGCATATGGACCATCCACGTTTCCCAATTCTTGCCAATTACATCCAAATCACTAACTATGTTAAATTGAATCGTTAAGTCGGGGTTAGACATGTTTTTTCACTCTTTCTTTATTATGAGTAAAATGCCAAATCGTCCATGAGGTTTGGTCATATTTGCGAATTTTGTCCAGAATTTTTTTCCAGTAATTAGACCCTTGATTTTTCCCAATTGTTGCCAATTTTGTCAAAATTGTTAACTCGGTCTAAATTCAACGTTAACTCAGGGGTGTTACTGTCCTTTTACATGTTTGTTTACATTATTATTATTATTATACTAAGCTAAACCCTTTATATGACTAAAAATAAAGAAGAATGAACAAACGGATACTATATTGGATTCAAACATAGGAATCATGAGATGTTATATATGTCTTCAAACAAACACATGCATAATAATAATAATAATAATAATAATAATGTAAACAGACATGTAAAATGACAGTAACACCCCTGCGTTAATGTTGAATTTAGACCGAGTCAACAATTTTGACAAAATTGGCAACGATTGGGAAAAATCAAGGGTTTAATTACTGGAAAAAAAAAATTTTTAGACGAAATTCGCAAATGTGACCAAAACTCAGAGACGAATTTGGCACTTTACTCATATAATAAAGAAATAGTGAAAAGGCATGTCTACCCATGACTTAACGATTCAATTTAACGGGGTTAGTGATTTGGATGTAATTGGCAAGAAATTGAGAAGCGTGGATGGTCCATATGCAAAAGATAAATTTTTTGGACTAAATTCGCATTATTTGTCAAACCACAAGGACGAAAATGACACTTTACTCAGAAATAAATAAACGAGGCGTAGTAAATGTAAGATAGGATCACCTGGGTGACTGAGACGATTGTGCCATTGGTTGGCGGTGGTGTGACGAAGGCGGACGGAAAGACTAGGGCAATGAACGGATAGAGTTCCGCCATACTATCGTGGCGGGAAAGCACGACTCCAGCCTTTAAATCCTTCACAATAAAACCGAAAGGGTCAAATTCTGTAGAGGTCCAATTATCAATATTAAATTTAAGAATGGAAAGAAGATTTTTGATAATCGAAGGTGTGTAAAGAATGTTATTAAATTTATATGTTTGGTTTTGGGTGTTGTAAAGGGCCTTGTTGGATCCAAAAATTGAAACGTGATTACCATTCTTGACAAAAATAGAATTTACTGATGAATTAGACAACGGGAATGAGATTTTACTTGGGTCGGGTGAGGTGAGATGAAGCATCTGAGTCCATGTACCATGTGGGATCCATTGGATTGAAGTGGTTAGACCCCAATGCATTCATATTAATTTGACCCATGGCGTTAGCGAGCTCGTTAGCATTCGAATCCGTAAAACCGGCAAGTCAAAATCGGGGCCATTGACTAGGCCTTGAGCAGGTGCATTGGGCTGGAATGCTGGTCCAGCACCATAGTTGTGGTGTTTGGTGATGGGCCTGATGGATTTGGATGAGGACTGTGCCCAAAGCTACTGGATGATTTTGTCCCCATAGATTGTTTGGCCCATTTTGCGAGGCCCACTGTTGGCTAGAAGCTTGTCTCCACTGTTGGTGGGTTGAACGGCCATTTATTTACATTAAATGGTTGTGTAGGATATACCGATATACGGACTCGGTGGCCGGTGGGGGACTGGGGGCTAGAGGTGTACAAAACCGGTTTTTTTTTCAAACCGAACCGGTTTGGTCAAAGCCTGATCAAAACCGGTTTGATCCAAACCGGTTCGGTTTAGAACCGGTTTTAACTGAACCGGTTCGTTTTAAAACCGGTTTGGTAGATCAGAAGGGGGATCGGTCTCCAAACCGATGGTTTGGGTCGATTTGGAAACCGGTTTTACTATCAAACCGGTTCAATTTGCATAGAACCGGTCCTAAACCGATTTTTTTACACCTCTACCAGGGGCTATGAAATTATTTGAGTTCCCTTGAATATTATTAACAATCTAACCCATTATATCGGGTAGGAAATACAATCGTATACAAACTAGTATGAAAACTAAATAATGATAAATCAAATACAAATCATAGATAATCTTTTAATATATTGAATAGTATTATTAGTATGTCGCATATGTATCCTCTAGTACTATGAAGATTCTAAGTAGCTAAGTTTGTCCTTTTACGTTCTTTCTTAATGTTCTAGTCTCATGGCGCACAAAAGTGTATATTTAGAAGTTTAGAACGTGTATGACTTAGTTGGTCCGAAAAAGACTATTATTTTTCAAGTTTATATAATAAGTGTTTTTTTCCGAGAAAAATTGTACTGAGTTGTTTTTTAAGTTATGTGTTTATCTTATTAGTATTAAATCTAAGAATTAAGCTATTGAATTAACAAACGCAACTTATATGCTGCATCAATCTTAAAATGCTTAGCACACAGTTTTAATTGGTTTGATGCATTGCTGTAGTGAGTTATACGCATGTGCAATTGCAGTGGCGGACTCAGGATTTTTGGACAACAGGGTCCTATTTTGTCGATGCTCAAAATTTTCGGGCCGATTGTTTTCGGGTCGGGTCGGGTCGAGGCTAAAAACATAATAAAAAACAATATCATAAAACACACAAAATATGATGCCATTCGAAACAACTACGAGAAAAAAAAAACACATTACAAATTCTTAAGTTGTTCCCTACGACTTTTCATATTTTGAAAATGAATGCAACAAGCTCTCTTTTCATCTAACAAATGCAAGCATTATTCATATAATTTCACCTCTTTGGTTAACATGATAAGATCGATAAAATTGGTTTTCGTTCAGAGAGATCCAATGAAAGGTTTTTCAAAACAATTTTCTTACTAGTATTACTTGAAGAAGATAATGGCTCAAAACTTTCTTTTCAATAATCTCTTGATAAACAGCCTTAAAATTTAAGTTTTTAACAAAACTTAGTGACCATCTAAATAACAATTGGACAAAAGTCAACGAATATGATTTAAAAAAACAACAAAAAAATGAAGCCGGACAAGGGTCAAACCCAGGTGATTTCAAAGGAAGTGAAGGGGAGTTTCCACTGGAACACTTCAACACTATTAGTATGGTTTCCAAGTTTTAATTTTTATAGGGTCTTTCAAAAAATTAATAAACCGCTTCTAATAAATCTTTAAAAAACGTTGGTGTCCCGAGACCCCGATACATACCATGTGGGTCCGCCCCTGTGCAATTGTGCATGACTGCATCAGCACCATTATAATAGCAAATCAATTATATGAAGTTCGACGTGTTGTTTAATTGGCTAGACGTACCTTGTATAATGTAGCAAATTTTTTATCTATAGTTGATTTGAAAAGGCTTACATGGTTTCTAGTCAGTTTTTGAAACTTATTTTAATTATACGTCATCCCCGCTAGTTCGTGAATAGTGTTTATGAGGACTCGCTAGCAGATGTGATACGTTTCTCATAATTGCATGATCATGAGTTAGCAAACATGTATTGGCTTTTCAACATAAACACTATTCACATCCGTTGGTTCAACTAGCAGATTAGCTAGGATCAAAACAGGTTCCTAAAATTGACTAGAAACCATGAAAAAATATATAAAAAAAACTCTATACATGCACATCTATGTATACTAATTACAATAAATAGTATTGTGTTAGGTTTCTTCATTTGTTCATAGTGGACCACTGCTTTATATGTAACCGGTAAGACAGCAACAATAGCATGAAAGTCATTTTTATAAATTTCGGCGTAACACAAACCGAACCTAATGAATGACCACATGCGTTATTTAAGTTAGTTGAAGAAGACAACTATGGACAAGTTGAAGATATAGTGTTATAGGTAGTCGCATTTAAGTTAGCGGCAACTTATCTTCTTTTTTTTTAACACAATTTGTTTTAATTCCTGACACTTGAATCAAAGACCTTTGGATGTCTCATGTCTGTGTCATTGTATTGTAAATTGAATTGTTGAAAAAGTAATATTTCTTTCAAAGTTAACTTACAGAGAGAAAAGGAAATAAGATAGATATAGAATACAAGGAAGTGAGGAACTAAGAAAGGAAATACAAACATGGTTTGTAGCTAGAATTATTTTTGATTGGTCTTCAACGGTCACTATGCAATATGTAAGGTTGCCAAAGAATCATCATAAAATAGGAAATGATGAATAGTTGGCCATATATATGTTTTTTTTATTTTCCAATACATTGGGCCACCAACTCAGGACTGGCGACGACTTATCTATTACGAAGGAATTAAATTAGCAAAAGAAACAACCTAGCCCAATTGAATGTTCTGAACAACCTAACCAACTTGGTGGACAGATTCAGTTCAACCGAACCAGAGATGATTGGGTGTGAGTCAGTGAACCGCATAGGGGAATTCTCGGTCAAATTGATGGTGAAGTTATTACTTTGTTTGATGAATTCTTTGATTGCGGTAGAAATTCACACAACGAACGAATAGAAATTCACTTGACAAGTCCACACATTTGAAGACCTAAGCATGTAAGTAGAACAAGTATCAATCTAATTCATTTCATTTTTGATAACCATTAAATCAAGTTTGAAATTGTAATTGTCAATGCATACTAGTAATTAGTAATGAAAGCATTAGGCAACCACTCAAGGTTTCATATCATGTAATATTCACATCATTCACTCATTTAATGTGATATATTAAGCCAATGATGCTCTAAACAAATTGAAAACTGATAAAAATTAATATATTATTTGAATATTTTGGGTCGGCTTAAGGATATCGAGAGACTATCTTAAGAAAGTACATGAGTCTTCACGAAAGGATATCAAGAGGTGTTTTGGGGTTCTTCGTCAACGTTGGCATTACGTAAAAAATCCGTGTCTGGACATCGGAAAAAATGAGAGATGCTATATATACGTGTATCATATTGCATAACATGATTACAGAAGACGATGAGAAAGCAATATGTCAACATTATATACCGGGGAGTGTACAACAACAAACTCAAGCAACTATAGATGAGAGGGTGCAAAATGTGTATCAAATTCGTTCAAGTGAGATACATTATTCGTTATGGTGGATTTGGTCCAACATGCTTATTTTTACTAAACCACAAGGACAAACCATATTTACTCTTAATTCTACTATATGACATAGTCATATTCATTTAACACTTATCATTTCTCTTTATCTTGGGCATGCACCTTTTCAATGATACCGTACCAAGTCCATTGAACCCACAATGCCCCAATGCGTCCTACGACACATAAAACAACCTCAGCAAATGCCATGAGGTATGATCTTTGTGGTGAGAAACCCGTGGTTACTAAAGATAAGAAGAATCCGTTCAAGTTGCAAGAAACTTCCAGATTTGATGCCATCCAACGTTTTCTTGGCAACTTCATCAGCTTGCATTGTACCAGAGGTTGCTACTAAAGTGGATGTCAATCGTGGCATAGTTTTTAACATTGCATAATGCATAAACATTATCAGAAACGACGAAAGTAGGTAACGAGAGACCAGGCGGGATTGGTGATCGTTTCCATTTTTAGTTATATCTACACCTAACGTTATAGATGTAAACAAATAAATTTGTATAAGTTTGAGTTTTTAATATAAAGTTGGTATATTGGTTTTTATTAATACCAACTATTGCCTTTTGGTCACTGCCGGTCCAAACTAATGAATTGGCTACTGAAGGTCCCAACTTTTAACGTATTTGTTTCTAATGGTCCGCAACTAACAGAATCCTAATGCCGTTAGTTTCAGGTCGTCAGAAAAACGTTTTGGCCGGAAAAGTCAAATTTGTTTCCGGAAAACACCACCTGAACACCGCAACCACCACCAATTGACTCACTACCAACCAACTACCATCACTTAAGCATCATCAGCCAATTTCGACGATGGTTCTAGGGTTTCCGGTGACCTCAATAATTGGGGTTTTTACTAGAATAATGTTCCTAAAGGTCCGATACACAATTATCAAGATGTTTGGGATGAAAATGTTGAGTTTTCGGGAAAGAATTTGAGTTTTCCGGCCAAAAACGTATTTTCGACGACCTGAAACTAACAATGTTAGGATTCTATTAGTCGCAAACCGTTAGGAACAAATACGTTAAAAGTTATGACCGTCAGCAACCAATTTGTTAGTTAGGACCAGCAGTGACCAAAAGACGACAACTAAGATTAATAAAAACCAAAATACCTATAAAGTTTTATATTAAAACTGATTTCATATATATATAAACGAGTGAAACCATGATGACATGAAGTACTAATATCCAACATTACCATCTTCTCGGTCAACAACCATAAAAACAAATATAGCGGGTGAAACCATGATGACCCAACCGATTTTGATATGAACTGATTCGACATGTGCGCGATTTGAACAGTTTGTCACTCATAGGTGATCTTTACTCTATAATCTCAATAATGCAAAATAAAAGGCATTGGAAATTAGAAGAGGATTAACCTTCTACCACACCGGGTGTATCCGTTTCTGGAGGAAATATAAGTGAAACATGAATGTCGTCATCAATAACTTCTTGTTGGAGGGCTTCTGCCAAACCTCGCAGGCCAAACTTAGTAGCAGAATAAACCGCATAACCATAAATGCCCACCTAAAGTTGGAAGTGAGTCAAGAATAAAATCCTCTTGAGCAAATTTAAAGTCGATGAAAATTTCATTCAAGTTTGTCGATGAAAATTTCATTCAAGTTTACGTGGTTATACACATTGTTAAAAATTCCGCACCCTTAATATGCTATATGCTATGTAAATTTGTAAACGCATTAGAAATTGGTTTTTTATTGTTTTAGCTTTATAAAAGATTTTAATATGTAAAATATCACAAGAATATAACTTTCGTTCCTATATTAATATTCAGATATTGAATATTTCTACATTAGGAGTTGGAAGTTTTGATGCTCGTAAGGTTGGTTAAATAAGAGTTATTACATTCATTTCTAAAAATTATAGTAAAAGAAATTAGTTATATAATTCAAAATATGTTGTGTGATTTAATAATTTATTTACTTATATATACCAAACACGACTTATCTTATCAATTTTGACTCAAACTTGTCTCAACTTGTTAGAACATTCCCAAAAGTTTTCTTAAACTTGTGTGAAAGGGTTTTCCAAATTATAGGGTGGGTCAGAGCCGACCCTTGGGGAGGGGGGGTCGACAAGTACAGGCCCGACACCTGCTAGGCTCGGATTTTTTTTTAAAAAAAAATTATATTTATTTTTATTAAAACAATATACATATTTAGTGTTAAAACTCAATTACATAACCACTGGCTTGGTCTAGTGGCTAAGGGGTATTACTCTCAACCAAAAGGTTATGGGTTTTAGTCTCATTTGAGACACGTTTAATCTTATTTTTATACAAAAGGTTTTTTACGCAATCTAAATTATAACCAAGTAAACCCATATCAAAATTAAATTCTTTAGACCCAACAAAATACTCATTTTACTTAAGACCCAAAAAAATTTCACCTTCAGGCTAAATTCTTTTTTGCTTTCTCAGAGCGGGCCAAGGGTGGGAGTTATGAGTGGTTGTGAGTGCAAATTATAGGGTGAAGAAAGAAATGTAGTGATTTTTTTTAAATTTGGGGGAACATTGACTGTCCCCATTTATTTTTTAATATTTATTGAATTAGTTGAGTATAGTATAGAGAAAACTATAATAAAAAAAATATTATTTAATAGAGAGAAATATAATGATTTTTAATGTAAATATAGCGATATGGATGGAGGACGTGCCGAGAATGCTCTGACCTAACTAGGCTTGCCTTTCTTTATTAGGCTATACGGTTAATGGTTTTGCCGCTAAACTGGTGGGGTGGCCGCCCTGTTGTTGGGGCCGTCCAAATTCACAAATCGGTAAAATTTTTGTGGAGATTTTCCCAATGAAATTGTTGCCCAACTTCAACATCTTCCCTTCTTTTAAATAGGGTGTTAATTTGTTGAATCCATATAGAGAAAGAAGATAGAAAATTTGAATTTGAGGATGTGTTTGAGAAAATCGGAAGTTGCATGCCGATGGGGTGGAGTCGTGAAAAGAAAGTGTACTTTTTTAACATGGTGTGTTTTAATTTAATATTTTAATTGTATTTTTTTTAACTTCTTATAATTATTTGAATAGGTTAAATAGTTTTAGTTAATAACTTGTTTTTGTTAATTTTCATAAAAAAAAACTAAATACATCGGTTTGTATAATATTTTTTTTATGAACATACCAGTATAAATTTTAACGAAAACATATTTGTTTTGAAAAAAATATATTTTTTTTGTCTCGTAAACGACCTTGGCACATGCTTTGACCGATAAGTTTGTCGAAATATATTTATGTTTTTTTGACTACCCGACAACAATGGATACTCGAAATTTAATATGTTTTTTTATTTTACGTTTGTACACAAAATTTAATATTTTTTTTAAGTTAAACTAAATTAATTTTACTTATATCAATATTATTATTTATTTGAAAAGATAGGGAAGTGGTAAATCGGTAACCGTTTCCATGATATTGTGAAAAAATGGTGGAGTGAGATATGATGTGGCGTTGTCATAACACTATAAAGTGAGAAGTGAAATGATATCCACACCTTTTAGTCTTAGACTTAAACAATCTTAAAAAGACCGTTACTCAATAACACGCATTACCTGACCGGCTTGAGATGACATGAATGCGATAGACACTGGCTTCCTGTCGCATCTATTCTTCATTCCTGGCAATGCAGCCTTAAGCAAATTGACCGTCCCAATCAAATTAATATCAATCATGCTCCTAATATTCTTTATATCCTGATCCACAATCTCTTGAGCTATAAACACGCCTTGATTACACACCAAGACATCAATCGGACCAGCACTTTCAACTGCTTCTTTAACTGCTTCATATTCACGTACATCTACGCTCACAATATTAACATCTATGCCCGTGGAGAGTCGGATAGAGTTCTTAGCTTCCTTGAGCTTGTTAATGTCACGTGCTAAGATAGTGACACGAGCACCTTCGGCCACAGCTTTCCTAGCTATAGCTAGGCCAATGCCACTAGACCCGCCCGTGATAAACACATGGCGGGATCTAATTGGGATTTTTACAGGGTAAGGGCGAATAATGAGTTTAAGAAAGAAAAGGAAGAATATTGGGAGAATGTAGAGAATGTATGCCATAGATGTTGTGAGGACACAATAAATTTGATATTTGTAGAGAATGGTCCTCCCACTGTGTACGGGGATGCTGATGTGGACAGCGGGGTAACACCACTTAGAGATGGTCAAAAAAACCGGTCCGGGAAACGGTTTGCCGGTTTAAACCGGAAACCGGTTTTTACGAAAACCGGTTTTTTAAAAACCGGTTTGACCGGTTTACAAACCGCCGGTTCGTATATCGGTTACACGTTTTAGAGCCAAAACCGGTTAACGAACCGGTTATTAAAAAAACCGGTTTTTTTTAATAACCGGTTATAAAAAAACCGGTTAACCGGTTTTTTATAAACCGGTTTTTGACCTTGTGGAAAAACCGGTTAACCGGTTTTTCCATAACCGGTTAACCGGTTAAAAACCGGTTTTTTTCCGTTGTATAACGGCTATATAGCCGTTTTTTTTTTGACCGTTTTTTTTTTTTTTTTTTTACCATTTTACCCCCACAAACATCTATATATAGTTTAGGTTGGGTATTGGTTAGATCACACTCGATTATACAACTCCAAACGCTCTAAACGTTTATTTCATACGCGATTATTTTGTTATCTCACGCTCAATTATACCACATTACCACTCCATACGCTCTTATTTCGTAGTCGATTATCATGGCCTCCCAAAGTGCTGCTTCATCCGTCAACATGGGTGCCTCGAACACGGGAGAAACGGTCGTTCGGGTCATCCCCACGAAACGAAACCAAGATGTTTGGCAACATTTCGACCTATGCGAAATGTCTAACGGTAGCCAAAAAGCTCGATGCAAACATTGTTTGAAGTTTTATGGCAAAGATGCAAACTCCACTTTAAAAGCGCATGTACAAAGGCCCTTTTGCAAGGCCTTGAAGGACGAATCGGGAAGTAGTTCGCAGCCGGAGATGACGAATCAAGGAACGGTGTTTACGTACGACCTTGAAGCGGTACGTCAAAAGTTTTCAAACTTTGTGATTCAACAAACACTTCCTTTCAACCACTTCGACAACCCTCAATTCACGGAGATGATGCAAAAGTATGTTCAACTACGCTACCAACACGTAAGTCGTTCGACCCTTAGAAGAGATTGTCTTAAAGCATGGAAAAACGCTAAATCCGAACTAATTTCATACTTTTCAAACTTACAAACTGGTGTAAACTTAACAACGGATGTGTGGTCGGTACCTAACGGTTCGCCCGACTCATACATTTGTGTGACGGCTCATTGGGTTGACCCCGAGTCGTGGCAAATGATGAAACGAACCGTTGCGTTTCAATTGTTTGATTACCCGCACACGGGTAGAAATATTTTTAAACTCTTGGATAAAGTCATTCGATAATACAAGATTGAACATAAAATCTTTTCAATTTCGTTTGATAACGCGTCCAACAATACGGCCGCGGTTGGCCATTTAAAATTAAAGTATAAACCTATTTGTGATGGAGCGTTTTTTCATAGCCGATGCATTGCACATATTATCAACTTGACCGTGCAAGATGGGTTAAACGTGATCGAAACGCAAAGAAACAATTTTAAAAGAATGTTACGAGATGTTTTTAGCAACAATAAAACATTTTCAAGATACAAAAAATTTTGTGTAGAAGCTAATTGTCAATGGTTGGGGCCAAATTGGGATTGTCCAACAAGATGGAACTCGACTTGTGATATGTTTGAGAAAGCCATCCAACAAAAAGAATCATTAATTGCGTTTCATCAAATTTTGTCAACTAGGGGTAAATGTGCACCGTACGATCCTAGAAACTGGTTATTGATTGAGATCGTTACGGAGGTCCTTCAAATTTTTAAATCTTGCACAACTAGTTTATCCGGGGTTTACTATCCAACAAGCCCCATTGCTTTACCAAAAAATGCTGTCATGTGCACAAAGTTGAGTGAACTTCATTGTAGGGGTGCACCTTATTTTGATATGGGTGTAAAAATGAAAGAAAAATTTAGAAAATATTTTCAAGAACTACCCGCTGTTTTGACATGTGCTGCTGCGTTAAACCCTTGCATCAATGTTGGTGGTGTTGAAGCTTTAATAGAAAAAATTTGTGATGAGCTAGAGTTAAACGACGATCAAAACCCCTATTATAGCCAAACTTTAAAGAATGCTTTCAACACCACCTTGTCAAACATGTATGATGTTTACCTTACAAAATACGGGTCGTCTTCCCAAATTCATGACTCGTTAAGAGCTGTTGCCCAATCCCAATCCCAAACCGACCTTGAAATGGGGATGTACTACATGATTTGGGAAGACGCCGGTAAACGTCAAAAGGTAAACACCCCAAGCAGTGAACTTGGAAGGTATGGTGGTACCAACTTTGTGAAACACATGACTCCGGATGAATTTAGAAGTCTTGATTTGCTGGCTTGGTGGAGAGGTAAGGAGGATGAGTTTCCGATCCTCGCCGCCATGGCCAAAGATTTACTAACGGTCCAAGCTTCCACGGTAGCTTCGGAGTCTGCTTTTTCTGTTTCTGGCAGGGTTATATCGATTAGGAGGACTCGACTCACTCCACCAGCTGTAGAGATGTCGATTTGCTACAAGGATTACTTGGACTCTTTAGATAGGGCACAACATCAACGCTCACTCGAGGGGGAAATGGAGTATGAGGCGGGCTTGTATGAAGACGAGGTCAATCAAGGACACACTCAACCAATGACCGATGAAGAAGCCGCGTACGACGATTACCTAAGGAATAGCTCGGGATCGGGTAGCGAAGAAAATTAGTTAAAGAAACAGCAAACATGGAGGCAAATAATGAGTAAGAAACAGCAAGTTGTTAATGTAATCGTGTCTAAGCATTCTTTAATGTTTGTATTTTTGAGTTACGAATATGTGATAACGATTTAATGTTTGTATTTTTAATGTAAAAGCTATAAATGAAAGTTATGTGTTTTTAATCTTCCAAGCAAAGAACCCTAACAACGAAAGCAAAGAATGGAGTCAGTCCGTTTTGCCTTGTAGTTACCGGTTTGCCTTGTAGTTACCGGTTTGTTTATACTGTGAAAAAATAATGGTTATTTAAAAAAAAAAAAACCGGTTATTAAAAAACCGGTTAATAAAAAAACCGGTTTATTAACCGGTTCTAACCGGTTTCTAAACCGGTCCTAACCGGTTAGACCGGTTAGGGTTTTGAGATACAAAAACCGGTTATTAACCGGTCCGGTTATTAACCGAACCGGTTTTTTTCCGGGCCAAAAAAAACCGGTCCGGTTAATAACCGAACCGGTTTTTTTAAAAAAACCGATTTGTGCACCTCTAACACCACTAGTGGCGCCACGGAAAGTCCACTTTTTTACACACTTTCTATCGTGGACGACCCGGCATTTTGATTTGATGACAATTGGCAAAATATGTATCAACTTTATGTATCGACTTTTCAACATAAATACTATTCAACGAGCGGATTGTCTAGATTTTCTGTGAAAACTTTTCCAAACCAAAATAAATAAACAAAATTTAAAAAGAAAGAAAGAAAGAAAGAAAGAAACTCTATACATGTACATCTAGTATACTAACTACATCACGTCGGTTGAATTATTGCTTCATTGGTCTATCAAATCAAATTATTTGAAAAAGAAACCAAACCTAATGAGCTTTCGGCCTCACGTGTTATTTAAGTTGGGCCAAGTTATTATAAAATGGGAATAAAAATGAGAAGATGGGAAAGATTTGTAGGCATACAAAAAAACCTTTAAAAAATAAAAAAATAATAATAAAAAAAGCCATAACTCAAAATCTAATAAAAAAACGAAAAAAGTAAAAACACAAAAATGTTTCCACCGTCTTTCTCGTTTTCAAAAAAAAAAAACAATATTGAGTGAAAAACATCATTGTGTCTTTTGTTTACCATTATGTTTTATGTTTATTTTCGTCATTATTGTGTCTTTTTTCCTTGGCATTGTGTTTTTTTCATATTGTGTTATATTACTCAATATTGTGTTATATTTTGTTCGTCATTGTATTATACTTAGCGATCTATTAACTATGTCTTTTGTTCATTTTCGTCATCGTGTCTTTAATCTCGGCATTGTGTCTTTTCGTCTTTTTTTTAACGGGAATGATGGGGGAAACATTTTAGTTTTTTAAAATTTTTTCGTTTTTTATTTATATTTTGAGTTATGATTTTTTTACTAATTTTTTGAATTCAACTTTAAAGGTTTTTTTTGTCACAAATCCTTCTCACACTTCTCAATTTTGTCTCCTTTTGTATTCTAACTTTAGCCATTTAAGTTAGTCGAAAAAAGGCATTTAGGGACAAGCTGGCGATGACTTATCTATGGACACCTGATTGAATGTTTTGAACTCTTTAACCCAACCAATGTGACGGACAATTCAACCGCTTCAGAAAGATTGGGTGTGAGTCAATGGAACCGCATGGGGGAATTCTCGGTCAAATTAAAGATGAGGTAATCAACGTTTTGATTTGATTACGGTAGAAATTCACATGACGTGTCGACCTCGCCACACAGTTTAAAAATTTAAGCGTGTAAGTAGAATAAGTATCAATCTAACTCATTTAGTTATTTATGGGAAAATTCTCAAAATGACCCTATTTTGAAAATAGATTCTATTTTTGTCTCTCAAACTTAATAATTCCAAAAATGACCCCTCTAACTCATCTTTGACCATGTGTTAAGAAATCTAACACGTCTTTGACGACATGTTATAACATGTCGTCAAAGACGTGTTAGATTTCTTAACACATGGTCAAAGATGAGTTAGGCATCCAAATACGTAGTTAACGACGTGTTAGCATCAAACACATAGTCAAATATATGTTAGCCTTTTGTTTGTTTTTTTAATATTATATTACTAGTTTTACTTATATTTGTTTTTCTTTTATAACTTTTAATATATAAAATTTTATATTATTTCGAATATACCGACGAGAAATGTTTACCTTTATCTACATGTTGACATAAATTTAATTTAAAACCGAGAAGGGTCAAATTTTATTGAACATTTGATTTGACACGGCTCGAGTTTGAGTGTGTTTATGTCAGTCCAAAGATAAAAGTAAGCATGTATCGTCGGTATATTTGAAATAATATAAAACTTTATATATTAAAAGTTATAAAAGAAAAACCAATATAAGAAAAACTAGTTATAAAAATATATCATTATTATCATCGTACTCAGTAAATCCCACTAATAGCAAAGCTATGGTAGGGTATAAGGAGGGTAAGATGTAGACATTCTTACCTCTACCCCGTAGGAATAGAGAGGCTGCTTCCGGTGAGACCCCCGGCTCGATAGTAATTTTGCATCAAGCCTTAGACACAGGGCACATAACACTCGACCACCGGGACACCGACCGATTGGTGCGTGTACCTTTGTCTTTCGGCTATCAACGCCACCACATGATGACTGATTAACCTTCCGCCACTTTTAACGTTATTTTCACTAGATTAGTAAAATAACGTCAAAATTAGTGCAATTTCACTTTTGTCCACCCGAGGGTTCACACACACACACACACACACACACACATATATATATATATACATTAAAAAAAACAAACAAAAAGCTAACATATCTTTGACTATGCGTTTGATGCTAACATATCTTTGACTACGTGTTTGGAGGCCTAACTCATCTTTAACCATGTATTAGGAAATCTAACACGTCTTTGACGACGTGCTATGCTATCATGTCGTCAAAAACATGCTAGATTTCCTAACGCATGATCTAAAATGAGTTAGAGAGAGACATTTTTAAAATTATTAAGTTTCATTTTTAAAATTATTAAGTTTCTGTAAATAAAATCTATTTTTGAAATAGCCATTTCTAGAATTTTTTCCTTCAGATATTTAAGGGCAAGTACCAATCTAATTAATTTCGTTATTTATGACCATTAAATCGAGTTGGAAATTGTAATTGTCAATGCATACTAGTAATTAGACGTGCACAAATCGGGTATTTAAAAAACCCGGAACCGGGTAGGAACCGGTTCCGGGTATGGTCAACAAAAGTCAAACCAGGTTCGGTTCCGGAACCGGTTCCGGGTATAGTCGGGTATTTGACCGGGTTTTGACCAGTTCCGGGTCGGGTTTTGACCGGTTCCTCCGGGTTTTTTTCGGGTTTTTGACCGGTTCCTCCGGGTTTTTTCCACCGGTTCCGGAACCGGCTCCGAGGAGAAATCCTATACCCGGTCAGGAACCGGTTCCGGGTATGGGTTAGAACCGGTTCCGGGTCGGTTCCACCGGTTCGGTTCCGGAACCGGTTATTTTGTGCACGTCTACTAGTAATGGCAGCACCAGGCCACCACCCAGGCTTTTATATCTTGTAATATTCACATCATTGACTTATTTAACGTGGCATATTAAGTCAAGCAAAGTTTTTAAAAATTAATATTATACTATTATTATATTTAGATGGTTTTACCGGCTTATGATACCATCTACTTGGGTCAATATTAAATCTTGCAAATATACCGAAATTTCATTTAATCTAAGCAATAACTTATACAGCTGCACATATTAAATAACTTGTACAATTTTAAGCTCACTTTTGCTAAAACAACTCGAACTCGAGATGCCCATCAGAAGATCCATTGTAATCCAAATACTTTCTAGCTCCCTCTAAAGAAGCGGCTTTAGAAACCGTGACATCATATGGTTCGGGCAGCTCAGGCGGACATGCACATCTAATCAAAGCCCAATTCAACCCATCAAAAAATGGGTGCGTTTTTATTTCGGCCGCCCCTCTTTGTGACCCCAATCGGTTTTCGGGCTCTTTCACTAGCAACCCTTTGATCAAATCCCGAGCCTGAAAACCAACCAGGGGTGTTTCAGGAAACTTAAGACTATCCAATATTACATTGGCTAACGTCTCATCGTTTCCTGGGCCTTTAAACGGTGTTCTCCCGTATAAAAGCTCGTAAAGAAATATACCAAAAGTCCACCAGTCAACTGCACTCCCGTGACCCTCGCCTTTTATTATCTCAGGAGCTAAATACTCGTGGGTCCCAACGAATGAGTTGGACCGGGCTTCGGTCGGCTCAGCCACCAGCTGTGGTAACGAGCGGGTTAATACTGCTAAGTCTGGTTTTGGTTTTCGTTTCGACTGGAAGCATGAGACTTGTTGACAGGTGGGTTTGATGCAAAACGGGTCGATGCAGCTGGACCCGGCGCATGGACCTGATATCCTAGGTGGCTCAACCAGGCCTGATGAAGGGGATTGGACGAGAGTTGGGTTGACCAAACATCGAAGTGAAAGGTCAAAATCTGTGACCATGATGTGACCGTCTTCTCGGACTAATATGTTTTCGGGCTTTAAGTCTCGGTATACAATTCCAAGCATATGCAAGTATTCAAGTGCAAGAAGAACTTCTGCTGCATAGAATCTGCATGCAGATGCAAGGTCAATGTTAGTGATAACTGGTCATGTTAAAATGGGTTGAACCAAACATTTTTGTCTGCTGCAGCGCTGCTACTTTATAAATATCTAATGCGTTACTATATGGTTACGAAAACAAGATTATTACAATAATATTAATCCAAATCTTTGAATTAAACGACTTAGGATGTTGTATGCATGAAATAAAGATTTGGGATGAACTTCCAACCCGTTTGACCTGCTCTCTTGCTAATTTTTTTTATTCGGCCCGCTTCATATAAAATATAACTCAAATCAATCCATTTATAAAATAATATTTTCTTAACAGCTTTAGCAACCAAGTTGCATTAACTTTCTATTGTAGAAGCACATGGCATGTTGAAGTGAGGTCAAATAGCAACTATATCCGAACCACCAATTAACGAGAGAATGATAACCGTGGTTATCGTTAATCAATTTTACATGTTGATTCAGTGCGGTTATCGGTTGGTTAACCATGAACTAGAGCTGGTCATGAAATGTTTGGGCCTGATTAAAATGATCCAAAACAACGTATGTGGGCCTGAAAGTTTGGGCTTGAATCTTTTCAAGGTCTTAAGTACTCAACATTTGAACTTGAAAATATGAGTTTTACCATTTGACATTTGTGTATATATTGCATAGCATTCAAAAAAGTTATACAAAGGCGTTGGCCAGGTCCTGATTTTATTAAATTGTGGGTCGGTTTGGTTTGTCAGTTTTGGAAATACGAATAACCAAAACTGACCTGCAAAAAAATTGGTTTTTTAAAAAGTCAACAAGACCCATCGGTTATCGGTTAGGTTAGATCAGTTCAGTTAATTCGCTTTTAACTGAAAGATGAGAGATCAGAACAAGTTTGATTTTAACTTACCGTGCTGCATGCTCATGAAAATATCTGGCAGGCTGTTTTTGCCTGAGGACATGTAGATCGCCACCTGGACAATACTCCATAACCAAACACGACAAATTCTCAGAAACAAAATGAGCATACAAAGTAGGCAGAAACGGGTGATCCAAAATGCTTAAAATCTCCCGTTCCATATGGGCTCGGGGCATCTTTTGCCTTCGCTCCAAGAACTCGTTATCCATAACTTTAATGGCAAAAGGGTAATTTGTACCAGCTAACTCAGCAAGATAAACCGTACCTATATCTCCACTACCAAGTTTTTTCAAAAGATTGAAATGTCTCAATCCAAGAAACCCGCTTTGTTTCATCACACGATTAATCGCCTGCCATTTATTATCTTTTGACATATGTGGTCTATTGAGGATAATACAACCACTGAGGTTTCTTTCTTCACTAATACTTGAACTACTACTGTATTCACATATATTCGAACTTTGTGTGAATTCGCCTTTAGTGTGTAGCAAAGAGATGGTTTTACCATAGCTGGTCAAAGTGTTGACTTTTCTTTGCATACCATGTTCTGTACTACTTGTAGAATGAGGAGATTGAGCGTCTTTATTCGGCTCGTTTTTTGCATCTTTTATAGCACAATTGCATTTTTGACAAATCAATTGGAAATTCACTGCAGTAGATGCTTTAGAAGCAGGAGTAACAGAAGTCAACTCTTGTTTTGACTTTTTCTTCACGAAGGTTTTGGTCCGAATTACAATCTTGACCGCGCGTGGTGAAGTTCTTATTGACTTTCCTTTACGTGACTTTGGTGTTGAGTTACTTGATGTATTATTATTCTTGTTCTTGTCACGATTATTTATTTGGTTGACTTCAGAGTTGACCTTAGAGTTTACTTTGGAATTGACCAAGTCCAATGAAGCTTCAGGGTGAACTGAAATGACTTTCTTTTCTTGAACTAGTACATTTGAAGATCGACTATAGGATTCTGGTTCGAGTAAAATCTCCTTCAAAAGTCCAATATTTTTGGTTGACTTTTCAAGATTTAACCGAGGGGTGGATTGAGCACTGCTACAATATGGCTCCTTAGAAAGTCCAACATTTTTGGTTGACTTTTCAAGATTTAACTGAGGGGTGGATTGAGCACTGCTACTGTATGGCTCCTTAGAAAGTCCAACATATTTGGTTGACTTTTCAAGATTTAACTGAGGGGTGGATTGAGCACTGTTACTATATGGCATTTGTGAACGTTTCATGGCAGCCATTTCTGAAGCTTGAGAAATGCATAATCCTCTTAAAGCTTGCTTTATAGAAACAGGCTCAGAATACCTGATTTCTGATGAAGAAGATGATAAACTCATTCTCATTGGTTTCTTTGATGGGTTCTTTCTCGGCATAGGCCCACCTGTTTCATCAGAGAAGCTTGAACCATTGAATGAAGTTCTGATATTAATACCCTCAAACAGCTTGTTGATGTCGTCTTCCAAATATCTATTGCACCCTTGAGCCTTTTTCTTTTTGTCTCTAGAGAAATCAGTAAAGTTGGGTTCATCTTTCAGCTCAATGATCTCGTGGGTACCATATCGTGAACCCATTTAATATAATGGTTTCCTTTATTTGATGATTATATGGTACAAGCAGCTATATACCCTTCACTGGCTATCACTTTGAAAAATGGTCGGTAAATTTACAAACTACATACATACCCTAACCTTCAACCATGAGTTACACACCTATACAATTTTTACTTTGTAGGCAAAAGGATGTGGGATGAACCCTGAAATGAGATTGATGCAAAGCAAATCAGTCAATCACCTTTTTAATGTTCTTTGATGAATGATGGTCATTAAATGGATATGATACAGCTCAAAAGTTTAATAGGGCAGTAGCTGGCTTTTTTAAACTTATAATTCTTTCTGAGTGATCATATTAGTAGAACAATGACACTAGTAAGTAGAAAAGTTTCACGTAGATATATAACATATTACCCAATTTTTAGTTCTCATGTGCTTAAAGAATAACATAAATTATTATATATTTTAATCACCCCTTCCTCTTCAGCTTAATCCCTTGAGATTGATAAGCGCAAAAGTTACTCATGCTTAACATCGTATAACTAAAGAGCAAGATGAACTTTGAAATGTGTGTTAGTAACTATGTAAGACCAAAAAAACAAAATAAAACAAAACAAAACAAAAACAAAAACAAAAAAAGGGGCTCATACTGACAATTACTGTTAAGAACTAGAGCAACAAGCAATTGTATTTATTAAAATGTGGTTAATAACTATGTAAAAAAAAGCTCTTAATTGAGGATTATTATTAAGAACTAGAGCAACAAGCAATTGTATTTATTTCAGCACTAATATCAGCTTTGTAAAAACCGCGATAAGTCACCAGTTATATATAAAAAGTTAAATAACTTTGTATGTGTGTGTGTGTAATTTAACAACATTATTCCAAATCCGATTAATCGCCACCCGACCAGCGCAGTTCTACAACACTGACTAGCATAATAATATTCTTGGAATCCATATTCACTTACAAATTATGACACACATTCCCCGTATAACTTACTATCTGGCTTTAAAATTACTGACAATGCATACTTCCAAATCATAGCGAACCAGGGGATTTGCTAGTGAACACTGACAACTAATTTCCGGTATCAATAAAATCAATCAAAGCATATTAAATAGACTACAAATCAACATATATACAGAAAAATGTGTGATTTAACATACTATAAAATAAACAGATTAGCTAACAACTGAAAATGTAAAGTTAGCCTTGAACTCAAAATCGCACATACAGATTAGAACTTACATCGGGAATGCCGGAACAAAGTTCAACAGGTGATTTAAGTAAAGTAATTACACTACGTTAATTTAATTTAATTTGTATTTGATCCAAACACATACTATCTGGCTTTGAAATTACTGATAATGCATACTTCCAAATCACTATGAATCTCAAAAACCTAGTTTCCAGTGAAAAATATCAAACTTTATATAAGCATATCATCCATCAATGCAATAGAATCAGTCAATCAATCAACATATATTCAGCAAAATGTGCGAATTAACATAACATACTATGCACAGCAATCGAAAGAAGCATATTCAAATTAGCCACCAAAGTTAGCATTAGAACTTACATTGGGAATCAAAATCGGAGATTACAATGGAATTGGAACGGCTGATGATATAAGTAAAGCAAAAGGCGGATCTGGAACCGAATCGAGTCGAATCGAATCGGATTGGAATGAAGTGAGTGAGTATTAAGAGATCTAGGGTTTGAAATTGGAACCCTAGGCTACTTACAGCATCTTTCTTGTGGTAAGAATTGAAATGAAATGAAATGAAGGTGATGTTGAGTGTTGTGGGCGTATAACGACACTAACAAAATCTGATTTATCTATTCTATATTCTATCTCGATCAGGTGATTTTCAAATTTTTGGCATTTACAACACAACATATAATTCTCGTGAAGTCAATTAATATCTATAGTTTGTTTGTTAATAGCTTTTGTTATATAATTGAGTCAATCGTTTGAAATTTCAAATATTTATGTGAAATACATATGAAACTAGTAATTTCCCTCGTCTGTTGCGTGATGTTTGCAACCGATATTGTGTTAGTGGGTGAGAGAAAACAAGATCTGAACATGAGGCCAGAGGAATAGCGATATGCTTTAGAGATGAAAGGTTTAAGGATTAGCCGTGCAAAGACCGAGTATCTCCAATGTGACTTTGGTGGGGTAACTGACGATGAAGAGGTGCATATCACCATTGAGGGCCAGGTGGTGCCGCAGGTAACGAAGTTTAAGTACCTAGGTTCGTTTGTCCATAGTGATGGGAAGATAGACAGTGATGTGGCTCACCGCGTGCAGGTAGGTTGGTGCAAATGGTGAGCAGCTACAGGAGTTTCATGCGACAAGAGATTTCCAGCTAAACTAGAAGGAAGATTTTACAGGGTTGCAGTTAGACCAGCCATGTTATCTGGAACAGATTGTTGGTCTATCAGGAGACACATTCACGAAAGTTGGAGGTAGCAGAGATGAGAATGTTAAGGTGGATGTGTGGGAAACAAGGTTGGACCGAATCAGAAATGACGCAGTTCGGGAGAGATTAGGGGTGACTTGCATACCAAATAAAATAAGGGAGGGGAGATTGAGATGGTTTGGACATGTGAAGAGAAGACAAATGACGGCTCATGTTAGATTGGTAGAAAATATTACTATAGAGGGGAATAGGGGTAGAGGTAGACCCAAATTGACCTAGGAGGAGATGATTATACATGATTTGATAGATATGCACCTCTCCGAGGACATGATTGAGGATAGAGATTCCTAGAGGCGTAGGATTAAGGTTAAAGACCTCTAAGGCAATGCATAGTTTATTTTAGAATTGTATTTTAAGGTTTTTCTTTCCCTTTTTTTGTTTGTGGCGCTTTGTTTGTTGTCATATTTTCTTCTTGCTTTTAATTCAACCTAATGTAATATATTTAAGTATTCATCTATTTATTTGCAATGTCTGAATGATATACTATTATAATATTTTATTTGATTTTTATATTATTTTCTAGTATTTTAATATTTAGCACTATTATCAACGCTTTCATGTATCTATTTAGTACTAGACTATTATTATTAGCATTATCATAACAAATTATTATTATTTTTTCTTTTTTCCTTTTATTTTATTTATTTATTTATTATTATTATTATCTTTTTGTTTGCTATATAGTGGTATAGTGTTGCACTTATGTTTTCCTTTATACGGTTTCATACATATTCTTTTAGAGATGGGGTCTCTCTAGAAGCAACATCTCTATTCTTTGGATAGAGGTACGGTTTGTCTATATCCCCCCCAGACCCTGGTAATAACTTTACTATTTGTGGGATTTTTACTGGGTACAGTTATTGTTGTTGTTGTTGCATGATGAGTTCAGTCGGTAAAACCGGGCGTTGCAACGACAAGTCTATGTGGTCGATGTAACACCCTAGCTAAAGCGGAAACGCTCGAGTGTGACGTACAGATTGCTCAAAACACATGTGACACTATTAAGGGACAATATTATCATTAATTGGTTTAAACATCATATACACAAGTTCGTAAACAAGAAATACAAGAAAATATAAATACAACTAAACATTTTGTCCATTTGTTTCAATAACCTAAGTCTAGTGTCTTCTCCAAGTATCATCCTCTAATGTTTGTACCCGTAACATATATATATATAATACGGTCAACTAACTTAATAGTTGGTCAGTTCCCACAAGTTTGAATAAATACATAAAAACCTTGCAATTCCATGAAACTTGTGATAATTAAACTACTTCGCATGCAATGTCCTTTCCAGTTGACAACAGCCAACGTACTCAGATCGGGGGTCCTTTTTCCACTCATAACAAAATGGTACTGAGTGCAAAGGGGAACGTATGATCATACTTATTGAGGCAACCACTTGCTGAGCACATAATCAAGTAAGCACATATAACACACAAGTCCACGATATGAATTGCAGTTTAATAGCTGAGTATAAAATCGATTTGTGTTTAATAGGATATATATGCTACCTCTAAAAGTAAAAGCGTTAAAAAGGGGGTGCGAGAAACCCACCTCGAAATCAAAGATAACTCGAAATATAAACCATAAGCACAATAATGAAACTGAAGCAACCAAAAGTACTTTAAAGAATCCGAAACGATTGAACTTCTCAAACTATAATAAATAAAATAAATACGAATATTTAAAGACCAAACTAACGAGATTAATAAAGTTAATTATTGATTTGGTTTTAGGAGTATTGCATTTTAATATTTTAAGGCATTTTTGTATTATAATATATATTTTTAAGCTTAACGAGATTTGTAATATTTAATAATAAAACTAACGTTAATATGGTATATTACGAGGCACAAATTTTAAATGGTGATCTTATCTTGAAAATAATTATGATAACGAAATAAAAGCTAACGAATTATAAACTCATTTTAACGGTTTTAATTATTTTAATACTATATAATTATTGTTGATAAAAGACTTTAATATTTTTGAAAATACGAATTTTCATTGGTCAAATCTATCTCGAAAACATATATATACATTAGTGTATTATAAAGACTAACGAATGCAATAATAATATAATATTATATTAGCGGGTTTAAGTTCATGAACAGTTTTAACGAATTAAGTTAATGAGCTAAGAAGTCAAAGTAACGGAAACCTAAATTAATTTTTAACAAGTGTAAAAGTTGGTGAATTAAAATTTGTAAAAATTTATTTAAGTTAGAAAATAATTTTACTTGATTTAAAAAAAAAATGATTTAAAAAAAAAAAATAAAAACAAGAGCGGCTGGACCCGGGTTTCGAACCGGGTCCTTCTGTTTACATCGAAACTCACCAACCAGTTGATCCAGCTCTAATATTTTTTAACAAAATGGAAACATATTTATTTATAATATTACTTTCAAACTTCATATTCTCCACCAAACCCTAGATTTTTAACCATTAATCCGTTCCATGGATGATGAAATTGAATTGGGGGTTTTGATTATTGGACGGAGGCTATTACAATACATGTTTTAATTACCTGCTAAGGAACTTGTTTTGACGGGAATGATGCTCGCCGGAAACGGAAATCCTAGCTTGATTATGGCCAAAAGAGAGTGATTTAAAGAGAGAGAAGGATGTGAGTGAGTTTAGATGAACGATAGGGTCCTATTTATACAAACAATTGGAGCATTTAATCGTTAATGGCCTTAATTGCTGTTTGAAAATAAGTCCGGCCGTTAAGTGGCTGATTGCGGGCTGTACGGACAGGATTATACCCATTTAATCGAGGTAATGAGATTAATATTACGTTCCCTGGTCGTTATAATGAATTAATTGGTCAAAACGAGTTTTACGGAGTGTTATTAGGGTCGCCGGAGCTCGTCGCCGCCTTTGCCGGAATGTCCATCGGAAAAACGATGGTTTAGGAGGGAGGCTGGATCACTTATTATTTTTAAAATGAATTTACAATTTCGGCCCTTGAACTATCGTAACATATTAAAACAGATCTTGTAATATACTTTCATTTTATACCTAGAACTTTGATGCATGTTTAATAACAATATTTAAAGTAAATAGTATTACAAAACATAATGTACAAATTGAATCCCGGAGTTTTCGTTTAGTGAACCAAACAAATAGAAAGCAAACGAATGATACGTAAATCATCGTGATTAATAACAACAAATAACAAAACTAAATTGAAACGACAAAACGAGTCGCTTTAACGAATTCAAATACGAATAAATACATGCAATGAAAATTAATATTATATATGAAAACAAAACCGAAAATTCGAAATGGGTCGGGTTTTCGAGTTTGAAAAGTAACGAATGTTACAGTCGGGGGCTGGTAAACCAGAGGCGTTAAAACCCGAGAGTTGGTAAAACCGAGCGTTACAGCTGCGAACCGATGCGAATTCGGTCAATGTCGGTTATGTTCGTTTTGGTATAAACAAATTTTAAGAAAAACAAAAAAAAATGCAAAAGAGAAAAACAATTAAAAAAAATGGAAAAATCAACTTGTGGCACCGATGTGTCTCTTTTAGTATATGGTTACTTTTTTTTTAACGACCAACAAAATTTTTATTTAAATAAATTAGCAAGACGCTAGAACACCAATACATCACAAAAGAAAAAAACAAAATTGCACTTTAAACCTACACCAATCCTCCCATATAATTCCATTCAGTTTCACTCTATTCTTTATCCATAAAAATCCTAACACCTTTACTTCCTCGATCATGCTCAAGATTGATACCGAAACACCCGCTATGAACAATAGCATATAGTTACTATTTTACTCTCAAACTCAAACTAAAAATAAATAAAAAAAAAAATCCATGTCCCTCATCTTTAACGATCGTAGTCATCTCCCACAATTGTAAGCAGATCCGGTGATTTTCAACCATTTGGATTTGTTGCCCAACCATAACATATCTAGCTAGTAATAACACCAACACCATCCTCTACTTAAGAAAACGAACTATCACATCTCGCCTCCGTCTCATTCCTCTCTTGGGTGACAAATTTGATAACACTGACCCTTTTCTCCACTTAACACAACCCACTCACTCTTTCTCATGATTCTCTCTGTCTCACACCTTTTCCAACCACACCAAGACCCGCAAACCAATGCTTCTTTACATGTATGACATACATGGCAATCAGCTACTTCATCGTACACCCATGGTATGGTCGTTGTTGCTTCACCCACGAGGACAATTGGCATATAGACGATACGCCGCTATTCAGAAATACTAATAAAAAGATAATTTTAAATAAAACTTTAAAAATTGTATGCACAACTTTATGTATTATAATGTGATGGTTTTTAACCACTAGTTATTTCCCTCTGATACATGTGGTTAGTTTTCATACGCTATGTAGAAGTGTTTATATGATTATGGTAGTTTACTGAAAAATCGGTTATATATTGGATGAACTTGTGGCTCTAAAATAAAAGTTATTTTATATTTAATTTGTAGTAAAGTTATCATTATAGTAGGCAATATAATTAATTTTAGTTTTAAAGGGAAATATATAAGTAATTTAAACATAAATAAATGAAATTTTTTAACAAGATTTGAACTCTGATAATTTGAAATATAGTTATTTAAACATAAATAAATACATTTTTTTAACGGCAAAATTACGAACTCCTAAATCTACATATTAGCTCACAACAAGACTTGAACTCTGATCACTTGAAATATAGTTATAACATTGCGTTTTAATTTAGTACTTGGGGAATTTGATAATAACTTACGTGGAACACCTTAAGGGTTGGTTGGAAAAGCAAAGGGGGATGTATTAAGAGGTCGATGTACAAATTCAAGCAATCTTTAAGACAAATAGTGTACAAACTTTAAATGTCACATGGGAAAACATGGTATTCAAGGTGCAATTATGATGGTCATGCGTGCCCTTAAGAGCGTCATGGTGATTGGTGCATACTACATCTATGATATGTATATGATATATTGAACTTTTAGTGATTTTTTTAATATTATTTGATACTACTATCAATATCTGAGCGACCGCTCCAGATACGACCATACGAGATGTCAACTGTCCATTGATTTTGGCGCTCCACAGAAACACTATCTAGGAGGAAACTCACTACTGTGAGAAAACCTCTGTTGAGTCAGGTTTTGACTTTTGAACGTGAGACCATAAGATCCCAAGCCTTCACGTCACTGACTAGAAGGCTAACTACGAGCTTTTGGTGATATTCAAAATGAATTCTCACTCACTTGTTATGTGTTCAAGGTGTATTGTGTTTTATGAATAAGAAAACATCATTGTAACATGTGTGTCGTCAACAACAAAGTAATATTTTGTCGATATGACAAATGACTTTGCTTGGAAGGGCTGGTGTTAGACTTGGAGATTGAAAGGACAAAAGCATCAGTGTAATGTGACAATCAATGTGTTACACACTTGTCTATATCATGAAAAGGCCAAACACGTAAATATAAAGTTGCATTTTGATGGGTGCGAGCAAGGTGAATGTGGGAAAGACTCAAGCTTACGACAACCCAAACAAACATGTAACCAGAGCACTACCAAATAGAAAGTTTAAAACTTGTTAATACCGTATACAAGTTACTAACCGATAGTCTTTAACAGATACAATAATTTAGTTTATATGTTTATTATGGCATATATTCTAACAATAGGCCTTTATAATATATAACCAAATAAGCATATACATAGGATAACATATTTATTAATATTTGTACTATAAAATGATTGTTTCACAGTATATATTATTGTAACCTTAACATTACCAACTATTGACGATTGTTATTAAGAATGATTATAGCACGTGTCCTATGAATGCTTATACTTTTGTATTTAAGGCATGGGGTTAATGAGTGTTGGGTAGGCCAAAAGTTGGAAAGGACCGACTTTCGACCTGTAAAGGATCAATCCATCGGTGATTGTTACTAATCAATTAGTTTTAAACACATTTATATTATGTTTGATTAATAAATCATAGAGAAAATCTACGTCACAAAATAAATTAAATTCACCCCTTTAAAACAAACATAAAATATTAGGTTTACTTGATAAGGGATTAAGAACTAAGCTGGCAAAAAGATTGTACAAGTGTCTCGTAACTTACTCGATGTTAGCTTAAAAAAGTCAAGTAAACCTAATCGAGCTAACGTATAGCTTCTTGAACTAAATTCGAGATGATTTGAGCTTGCATATTATCTTGTTAGAGGAAAGAAATATCTAAAAGAGCACAACTAATTAAGCAAGAATGAACCCATCTACGATAGGGTGACAACTAACAACTTCTGAAACTCCCTGAAAATATCTTTGTGTGATATAAACCGATATTGTTATTAAGGATTCCAAGGGCATTCGCAGTAGATACACGGTAAAATGAAAAAAAAAAATACCACGTCACTATCACGTAGACATAGGCTTTTATGGTGGGTAATGGTTTGACTCACCCAATGTAACTTAAATCATATTTAAATTAAATAAATAATAAATATAAGAAAAATAAATTGAATGGGTGATGTGATTGGCTGAAATAATATAGCGGGGGTTTCACTTTTGATTGGAAACCCCTCACACCTCGTTGAGTTAGGCTGTAAACAAATCAAACGTTCAGCAAACACTTTGTGAACCATTCAGCAGGAAGTTTGTTTATGTTAATTCGCTTGATAAATGAACGAATATGAACAAATCCTCTGTTCGTTCAATGTGTTCGTGAACGGTCGGTAATGTGTTCATGAAAGTTTTTTGTACATTTGTTTATTTTATTTAAGCATTTTATATATTTTGTAATTTATTACACCTAACATAAAATAAGAAACAATATACTCACATTTTTTTGCATTGTTCCCGTTTCCTTTTTCAGTATTTACATTGATGAATACATCAATCTAAATCTCTAAGCTCTGCTAATTCTATTTGTGTCCGCATGTGTTCGTAAACACATTATTTCCTTCATAAAGAAACATGAACAAGGTCTTATTCGGTTCATTTGTAGCACTAACGTTGAGGTAATGCCCAAGTTCACAAATGTGTGTAGTGACGCTAAGTGTTTTTTTTAATAGTAGATGATAAAAGCGAGACACTTTGTTTTTATCTTATTCAAAAGTTTTTTATCTTATTCAAAAGTTAAAAGAAAGAATAGCGTCTGCTTTTCCATATCGTTTTCTACCTATCACACTCAATTTTTGGTCCATGGCAATTAAAAAGACAGTTTATAAGTTTGATCGTGAAGTGAGTAAAATAGAAAAAAAGAATAACCATATTTTAAATTAACTTCACGTATTTGTTAATATGTTTCATATGGTTGCGACGGGGACGCAAACCAAAGAAAAAGTAACGATGAGATTTTTATAGAATCCGTATGTGAAGGAGTAATGTTTTATCAAACACATTGAAGAGTTAGGGCCTGCGTCTCATGACGGGGCTATTAAACGGGAAAAATAAACGTAAAAGCATTGAACAACAAACTCGTGTTAAAGCGTTTTAACTCGCAAAATTTAGACCGAAATGTTAACTAAAAAAATGTAAAATATGAAAAATATTGTCGACCAAAGTTGTAAGTGGAAAATATTGGGATTAAAAATGAAAATTGTTTTGTGACAAACATGTAAAATATGAAAAAATGAAGGGTTAAAAGTAAAAAAAAAAAGTGAATTTAAAAAATAAATAGTAAGCAAACACAATTTATATGATGAAAATATAAGATAATAAAAAGATGATCCTAGGTTAAGACTATATTTGGGACTGAGTTTGGAAATAATTTATTGCTTTATTATTTTATTTCAAAAAGTAATAAGTTAAAAAAATATGTTTGTCAATCATAAAAATCTTACTTATTTTAGTTTTTTGATAGAATTAAAAAATTGTTTTTTAAAAGCCACAAATCATGAGTTTTTAAAATGGTTTCAAAAAGCCAATAAGTCAACAAGTTGTTTTGAAACTCAATCCCAAACATACTCTAAGTTTTAACGTACCAAAAACATATGTTTAATGGTACGATTATTGAAGAAATACATCAAATTTGTTAGGATAAAATGCAAACTACTCTTAACATAAAAAAAATACTAATAACTATAATAATTACTGTTAACTTGAGCAATTATTATTACAATAGCTTTTGAACTTTATTTTGCTATAACGATTAATGTAATAATAACTACTATGTGCTATGTCGTAAACTGCATTTTCAGAAAAAGACAACAAATCCTATTGGACCAGTTTGGTTAGCCGGATCTGCCCGTTTGACAGTATAACGGTTCAACTATGGTAGTTTGAAGGTTTCGAATATATTAAAGCAAATTTTTGGTATAAATTTTTTTAAAGTGATAAAATTATAACCCGATTTGTCTCTCTCTCTCTGTTCTCTAGCTCAAGACTTCTAGCTTTCTTTTAAGGGACATTTACATATATCTCCTTCATAGTTTCACTTATTACATAATTTTTCAATGTTAAACATTTAATTACATGTTTTCCTTCTCTAAACCACATATATTACATATCTCCCAATTTCATTAAAATTAACTAACTAAATGACAATTTTACCCTTAATGAAACTAATTAAAATACTAATATACATTGCCCCATTCTTAATAGTAACAATTACATATATTTCCAATTTAAACCCAAACCAAGTCGGCTATAAGATGAAACATATCGAAGCTAACAAACTTAGTTGGGTCGATATTTTTAGTCGTTAACAAATATAAAATATTTTTATGGGTCGTTTTTTTCATTTAGCATTGAACCATAATTGATTGAATAATTGCTCATGTTTGATCGTTTGATTGCTATTCGTTTTTGTCTACAAGCCTATTAAATTAAGCTGATAATTCCTTTTATATTTATTTTTGAAAATATGAGAGAGAAAATCAAATAAGGATTATAAAAAGACTAGTTCAAATACAAGTCTCTTAATTGATCTCACAATTCGATAACCAACTTAAAAATTTTGATATTTTTTTTTCATTTACTAGCCTCCTACCTCCTGTAATGTTTTTAGAAAAAATAGTTTTGTAAGTTATATATCTCACTATTCTATGATGGAAGACGGTTGGTTTTTTATTAGGGAATTGTAAATTGAAAAAAGGGCAAAATGATAATTACATAAATCTACCTATATATTAAAGCAACACAAATTTTCCACTTTAGACCCTTCACATAGGCTTCAATTGTATAAGTTTTCATTTTTACAATTTTTCTTTCATAATGATAAAATGAAAAATATGTTGTTGATGAGAATTGAAATCAAATACCTTACTTTTAAAATGTTTATGGCTTACCAACTCAACTAGGATTAGTTGATGTCAGTCTTCTTTTTTTCTTAATTGGTATAATTTCACAACCTTCCATTTTATTACTTTTAAAATGCAAATACAAATTATTCTTACTAATTTATGTGTTATAGTAATTATTCATATCTTATAAATCCATAAGATATCTTAATATATATATTATTAAATTTAACTTTTTTTATTTAATTTTTAACAACCTGTGTATCAAACGGGCTCTATCATAGTATATAATAAAAAAAGTTTGGGAGGTGAATCTACTATTATAATAAACAAATATCTATTTGTACCACTTGTCACCTAATTGTATTATATTTGTGCCACTTGGCAAGTTTTTTTTTCCAATCATTAAAACCTTTTTTTATATAAATAAAAGGATAATCAAAATTGGTTAATTGTTTTGTAGCCGACCCTTTCTTTAAATATTTCCCTCTTATTATGACGTAATTATTTAGTAATTAATAATAATAACTAATAATAGTGGCGTAACATTGTGAGGTGAGGTAATATTATTGTACTTTTTGAGACCCCAATAATGGAAGTATCTCCATCGGATATGTACATGACCCATACGAGTGCATATTATTCTTTCATGAATCATCGTCATCATCACTATTATTTAAAAAACAAATTTAAAAGACTTAGCTAAAAGAATAAAATATTACTGTAATCTTTATAATTAATCACACTATATATACAAGTGTCCAGTTCAAAGCTAACTTGAAGTAGAAAATTGTGAGAGTTGTATAAACACTTATACGTTATGCATTAAAAATATAATCACATGTTATGAAAGAGAGTATATACATCTATATTTGTGTCATTTTGCAAGTTTTTATTTTCAATCATTAAAATTCTTTTTCTTAAAAAAATAATCAAAATTGATAAATGGGTATCCCTTAATGAACCCTTTGTTGTAAAAAAATTTATATTAATTTCCATATGATTTATAATACACATGCTGACTTTCCTTGCCTCCCTGAATCATATCTGATGCAATTGACTTTCTCCCTAAATAATATCATACAAAGAAAATTACAGTTTAAAATCTTAAATCAAACGCAAAATCTCAAGCTATTTCGTCTATGAAATCTCTGTTAAGTTATGCAGATTTATCTATTTGTAAATACTTTCATGATTTCACCAAAACTCGATAATAAACCTTTAAGGTTTACGATTTGTTTACATGTTTGATTTTGGTTGAATTTTTGATAATTTAGGTTAACGTCTTAAATATTTTTACAATATTGTTTCAATTTGGTTCAGTATATAATTATTTGTAAGGGATTAAAAAATTTAATCAGGTTGAAATTAATAGATTCTTCTTAACATGTAGGGTGGGCCCATTTATGCGTTCTCGGTCAAGAATTTGTTCAAATTACATGAATCTAGCAACCTGACTCATCAAAACACATTGGATAATTCCTACAATATTTTGGTGTAGAAAACAATAAATGAAAAGTAGTTAGCTTGCCTCTCCAAGACTATGGAGAGCAAAACAAGTCGTCCAACCTTAAAAAATCTTGATTGAAAAGACTGGTAATTTATGTTATAAGTTACGTTGTGTTTAGTGTGGCTTTTAACACCTTGCTAGTTTTTATTGAATAAAATTTGCCGTTCCAAAAGAAGCTTGTACTTTGGGAGTCTCCGTTTCTACACAAATTCCGTAGCGTTACAATACTTATTATCAATCACGCGCAAGCGCAATACTATATGTCTTAAAGCAGTGATTATTAAGTTATTAAAGACAAAACGAGTTCTAAAATTACGTCTTTTTCGTAAAAATAAGGAAAAGTAATTGTCTTTCACGTGTCTCGAGTTGAAAAGGAAAAAAAAAAGAACAATAAAAAAAATGCCATGTTTTAAGGTTTAATATTAAAAATTTGTTTGATCCGTAATGCATGTGCAAAATATGGTATATAGAATGTTAGGAATATTTTTATCATTACAACTATAAAGCTGTTCATTTCTTTTATTATTATTATTATTATTATTATTATTATTATTATTATTATAATTGCTCACGTTATACACAATAGGGTATTCGAAACAAAGTAGAACAAAATACTCGATTTTTACGGTATTTTTGTTTGAAAAGAATAATTTTGTATACAAAGTTATTGTCGTTTTAAAATAACTGACTTCAAAAAGATTAACAATGATAACTATACCAAATATACTTTTCGGTTAATTTAATTCTTTAAAAAAATGATGATATGTTCCACTTGTTAATCTAACAAACCAAAAATATTTGTATTTGATCCTTAATATAATTAATTTTCTTTTTCATGCCTTTCCTAAAATGTGTCCACCTGAATGTGTCATTACGTCATTCACAACAAACAATTTATACACATACTAGATAAGATCCAACTAAACCAGTGGTCTTGACTTGGTTTGGCCACACCATGTCTCCCTTAAGTTAGGCCTACCCCACATACAAATATCAGGTTAGATGCTCGTTCTAGAAGTTATATTTTATTAAATGGGGTCTCTTGGGTAAATATACTACACTCACCTACTAAACGTTTCGAGCTTTAGATGCAGAGCTCGAAATAAGCAGAGCTTAACTTATAGATGTAAAGCTCTATATATAAGAATACACAAGTCAAATTCAAACTCATATTCAACTCACATTCTTTATACCCAATAATAGACGTAGTATTATGTTGATCCTTTATTATATAAGAAGAATATCGAATTTACAAAATTATTATCTGGGTTATTAAATAGTATTATATTCTAAACAAAGATGTTATCTTTTAAACCTTATCCGCGTAAATAATACTCAACTTGAAAATATCTTTTAAAGTTTAAGTCATCATCTAGAAAGTGAAGTTTTCTAGGAGGCTTTGTGTGTGACGTGAAGCACATTAAATCATTAATTACGAATCCATGATAATACACATGGTGTAGTTTTAGTCTTTATTTAGAAAATATAAAATATATAGAATTTGCAAAATCAAGTAGTGTTTAAATCTTGAAATAGATAATGACTTTTATGATTCTACTAGGAAAATCCAAGTTGCAGCCTTCATATGTATTTTAATAGGTTAATTAATGTAACAAAAAATATTTTACTTAAAAAAAATCCTTTTGAATAGTTTTAGTATATTAGAGTTACAAAACATAAAAAATTTGTTCAACACAATTTTACAATTTAGGATCTGTTTGGTATGGGGTAATGGAATAGACGATGAAATGGAATGAAAGAGATAATGGAATAGACGAGGTAATGGAATGAATAATTATCATTCCATTGACATGTTTGGTTACCATATGAGAATGAAATGAATTATTAGTTTTTATTTTATGATAAGCAAGAAAAGCTGGAATAAAATAAAAATGGTAGTGAGTGGCAAGGATGCACCGGCCCACTATCCTTCCACTGTTCAGACTGTGAGGTTCTCGCAGCTCTGTGAAACCAGCCTAACGCATTGCCCTCAACAACTCTAGGAACCAAGTGGCCCGAGCCTTCGCTCAAACCACATGACTCGACTCCAAACTTGGAATGGGCAGGCCAGATATTGCAACAGCTTGACCCAACCATTATAAGTTTCATCACAGTCCAACCCACTTTAATGCCCTCACTTGAGTCACAAGCTCGCGTTACCAAGCTCGGCGACCACGACACACCATATAAATATTTGTCACTGTTCCGATGTGGGATATGCACAAGCTTCTGGTGCTCAATCTTTTCTTCATGTTCATCAAATACTTTAAACTTATTCACGGAATGGTTCAGTTTTGGGTTTAACGTATAAAGTTATAAACCATGAAAATTAATTTTTAAAATCAAATTTTGTTTTCTCAATAAGGTGTCTGTAACAATGTCAGCTTTTATTGCACGAAATACAAGTCATTTAGTCTACACCGCAACTACTAATTATGAGATGCGGACCATTGAAAATGTTATAAATCGTTAAGTTGATTATTAATGGTATATACACAGATGGAAATGGTTGATAGAAAAATGGAGAGGATGCTAGATCAGATGGAGGAGTATGGATTGATCATAAATGGTTCGGTTGCTAGTTCGGCTTTTATATCAAAACAAATTGATTTGTTGTCTTTCTCTAGTCATAGTACTGTTAGTATTTTAGTGTAATTGGATTAACTGGTTGATCAATTTAATCATAGTAAAAATTAAGCAAGTTCGGGATGTACGGAGTGCACGCTTTCTTTAGTTTACTATGATGTTAGGGGCGAAGCCCCTAACGAACGGGGGTTCGGGGGCAACGCCCCCGGATGCGGGGTTCTAGGGGCGGCAGCCCCTAGCAGGATCCAAGGGGCAGCGCCCCTGGATGGGGTTAAGCTGATTATGTCACACATAATCATTAGTTTAATTTGGAGTTTACTTATTAACGAATTTTGAATTTTGAATAGATAACTGCTTAAAGCAGTTATCTAACTTTGAAACTGCCTGGAAACTGCCCTAGAGTTAATATATCGTTCATATTTTGATTGATGCTTTCTCTGGTTCATCTTCCTCACAAATTCCATTCGAAATTCTTGTCTCAATTTAGAGTTTTATCCGATTAAAGTGTTTTGGAGAACCACCAAAATAACTTTAAATCTGAAAGTTATCACACGACTCTCTAAATAATCCAAGTTGCTATTTTGAAATCCCAAACAAATACTTGATCAAGAATTATCATACAAATTCCTGTGTTTTTATGAACAAGATATTATAAACTATAAAGTTAAAAGAAGTGGTGTGTCAAGCACAGGAAGCATTGATGTCACAAGAAACAAACAACAAATGCTCGGGTCGGTGCAAGATTATAACTTGTTTATATGTATTTGTATGTCTTCTAAGCTAAGTTGTTTCATTCTGGTGGTTTAAGGTTGAAGAATGGATGAAACTAAGGCCGGGTCAACAAATCAACTTTGACTTTTTGGTTAACGTTGACTAAAAAAGTCAACAGAAATAGTCGGTCAACGTTTTTTTAATTTCCTTTAAAAAATCGGTCTTAACCGTTTAAGCGGTTAACCAGTCAGGCTTTAACCTTACCGGTTTCATAGGTTAGTGTTTTCGACTTGCTAAAACGGTTACGGTTACCGGCTTAGGGACAAATAACAGGTTCGGTTAATAACTGATTAACTGGTAAAAAAACTGGTTTAACAGACTTGGGCGCGTGGCAGTGGATAATCAAAGCGAGTGGGCCATCAAGAGATTTAAGAGCATGAACAGAAGTTGAGCCGAAGAATATTACTATCTTATTATTGCCCACTAGGTTGCTAATCGAGGAAATAGGAATGTAGTTCATTTTATAGATAGAGAATTGGCCCTTAACCATAGAAGGGTAAAAAGCGGAGAGAAAATTAGGGAGACTAAATGATTATTTTCTGCATTTCCTTTGAATTTAAAAATACGGTAAATAGTTATGTTTTTCTCTTTTTCTTTTTTCATTTCTCCTTAATTCCCATATTCGTCTCCTTTTTTTTATTAAACTCGAGAAAACAACGTTAAAGACCTTCTGAGAATTCTAAAATTCGAACAACCTTAAAAAATTATAAAAGAAAATTTTTATCAAACTAAAAACAATAAATTAAAATTAATAAATTAAAATCTTAATCTTAATCTACAATATTTGTCAACTCTTTTCAACCCAAACATAGATTATTTGTAACCCACTTTTGAACATAACCAACGCTATGACCTTCACCCCATCGACAACGTAGATATGTACATTCTCACTTTAAACATCAAAATTACACAACTACCCTTCCTCTTCTCCTTTCCACACTCCCCCCAACAAACCCATTTTCGTCATTTCACAATGCCACCATCATATTTGTACTCTTCCCCCTAATATTATTCCATCATTAAACCCACACCCAAAACTCACACACACACCACTTCTCATAATAATAATAATAATAATAATAATATCAGTATCAGGGTCCTCGAGAATCCTTAAACATGCGAACAAGTAATCACCTAGTCGGTTTACTAAACTTCATCACCTTCCTCCTCTCCATCCCAATCCTAGGGGGCGGAATATGGCTATCGACACGTGCAAACAACACCGATTGTTTAACGTTCCTTCAATGGCCGTTAATCGTGATCGGTGTCGCGATCATGGTGGTCTCACTAGCCGGGTTCGCGGGCGCGTGTTACCGTAACACCTTCCTCATGTACCTCTACCTATGGGTCATGTTTTTTATTATCGTGTTACTTATAGGATTTGTTATATTTGCTTACGTGGTAACGGATAAAGGATCGGGTCGACCCGTGTTGAACCGGGGCTATGAGGATTATTATTTGCCCGACTATTCGGGTTGGTTGAAGGACCGGGTCGCGAGTGATGAGTATTGGAGGAAGATAAGTTCGTGTGTTCGTGATTCGGGTGTTTGTAGGAAAACGGGTCGGGTTGTGGGTGGGTATCCGGAGTCGGCTGATACGTATTATAGGCGGAAGCTTAATCCTATTGAGGTTAGTGGCTTTTTATTTGGTTTATTATTTTATAAAAATAAAAATTATATTGATGGAGTGTTGGATAGTGACACTTGTAAGTTGCCTAGAGACTTGACCGTTTGATATGCATGGATAGTTATCATGACTATTTATTTTTAAAAAAATATTAATGTATGGATATTGTGTAAAAGCGAATGGTTGAATACATTTAGCAATTACTGTTAAAACTTTTTTTTCTTCATGTTATTAATATATGTAAATTACATTTAACAAAACGTAGTGGTTCGATTATTTATATATGTGTAACTATGAATATATAAATGTTGGTTACCTCTATCCAATTACGCTGTTCACATATTTATATGACGTTTGTTACGCCTATTTTTATAGATGATGCATGTTTTGCATATGAAAAAAAATATATTTTTTAAATAGAGTTTTTTTAAGCTCACACAACTTATGTGATTTCTCAAACAATCTCATTTCTCTAAACCAAATTATGCGGTCTTTTATAGTTTTGAGGATTTCCCACTTTTCAAACCGTTTTTTAAATTTTGAGGTTCAATTGTAGTGTTTAATTTTTATTTTCTAAAGAATAAAAATAACTGTTGTTTTTATATTATCAAAAATTGACATAAATGGTAATCTAAGGATCAATGAAAACCTCTTACCTTTCCTAGTTCCGTCCATGAATATTCATATCTATAGCTATTATATATGACAAATATAACCAATTATTTTAATAAAATTAAGATGATTGTATCAAATTCATGAATTATAATAACCGGATAACATTTTTAAAACTAAATCATCTATCCAAACACCCTTAGGCCTTATCCTACGATTGCTTGGTCAAGGTTTCAACTTCTCATTAAGATACCCCGAATCTCAACTGTTTCCTTTTACTTCACTTTTGGATTTGCTCTTTTTCCCTCTTCAAAGCCATATATCTCATGTACAACTTCCTTCTATGCTTTTATTACACTTCCACTCATCAAAGTTGTTAAGTTGGTATAAAAATTGTGTATTTTAACTATATGTATCTGCCTATTATTTCATCTGATTCGATAATAAGTTCTTATGAGGTTGTTGATGAGCCAAGCCAGACGAGCTGAAACTCGGCTCGAATTTTAAACTGAGTTGTAAACTTGAGCTTGAATTAGGCTTGGCTTTAAATAAATTTAACTTAGTATGGCTTGACTTGGATTGTTAGAATATTGAATTCTTTTATTTATGATATAAAATTATAAAGTATCAAAAGTTTAGGGTTAATTTAAGTGAGCCAATACTCAATAGTGCTTGAGCACAGCTTGTTTACTAAACAAGTCAATTGCAAACGAGTTTCAAGACATGATTATATGAACACTATTACTAAAGATGATAAACTTTTAAGATATTTTTGGTGATGTTAATCTAGACATCATCCATCGAATCAGGTATCTCATTGTAGCCTCACAATCAAGATTTTCGGGGTCACCATATGATATCATTTGGATTTCAATTATGATGTTGAATTATTTGCTTTATTTTTGGTAAGTAGGTCCCTATATAGAAGTATCATGAGATTGAGTGGTTAGGCAAGACAAGGGTAAATCAGTCCTTTCACACACCTTGAATTTTATGATTATTACAGTCGGGATGTTGCAAGCCACCAACAGAATGCGGGTTCGTGTATGTGAACGAGACAACATGGAATCCAGTCAATTCTGTATTGGTGGTGAACAACTATGACTGCAACCGATGGAGCAACGACCAACAGCAGCTTTGTTACAACTGTAACTCATGCAAGGCAGGAGTGCTTGCTGGTTTAAGGAAGAGTTGGAGAAAGGTGTCGGTTATCAACATCGTTGTTCTCGTCCTCTTAGTCATTGCCTATGTTGTTGCTTGTGCCGCTTTCAGAAACAATAGAAGGATGGATAATGATGAACCATATGGTGAGACCCGCATGGAGAAAGCACGCCCTAGCTGGATACAGTTTTAGTCAACGGAAGTCAACAGTCATTTTGCTCGTGTTTGATCCTGGTTAGACATAATTTGCAAATTTATTTGTAATATTTAGTGTTTAATATTTGTGTTTGTCTAGAGCTTTTGGTAGTGTGTCAACAATCAAAAACAGGTAATAAGATTAATAAACGATTATACCCGATGTGACAGTATCGGTATGGACCGATAACAAACAAAAGAGAATGATTTTGCTTTATTAAAACAAAAAGGAGATTGATTGACATGAAGAAAGCAGCAATCAATAGCCCCAATAATCATTTCTGATTTCATCATCAAATTTCTGCTTCAATTCTGGGTGCTTCTCAAAGTACTCATCAGCAGTCATGGTGCTAAGCTTTTTCTGTTATAAATAAAAAAGAACAATCAATTTCATTACTTAATGCATATAACCTCCAAAATTCCTCTATCTCAAAATATATATGAACAAGTGTATTGGGTCAACCAAACCAACCCGGCCCGTTTCGACCCGTACTTGATACAGAGTATGATTGTTACCTTCAGCTCTTGGACTTCAGCAATTTCTTTCTCTAATCTTTCAGATTCTTTTAGAGATTTCTGTTCAGCCTCTTTCAGTTCCACCAACTGTCATTTTCAAGATTACAAAATTTAAAAAAAGATCCAGGACGACTAATTGGCGTGTAACAGTAATCCTTAATTTTCTAACACATTTTGATCTAAAATGTTCGTATAAATAACAATTTGATTCATGTAAGTCAAGCTAGAATAATTTGGCAATTTCTTTTATCAACATAATATATAGTTTCATCCATAACTGGTTACTATAAAAGAGGAAAAACATGTGAGAACACAATATTAGTACTATGTGCATCAAACGTATAAGAATACAATATTTAGTAAGATGTGTCATATACGAATTCTTACCAGTGCATCGAACTTGGGCTTGTACTCTGGAGTTGTCTTATCAACAAACTTGGGAATTTCAACACCTATAAAAAAAGGGGTCATGAATGTAGAAAACTAAATAACAAATTAACTTAAAATGTATAAGTATATCATGTCATGTTACGTACATATACTGCTCCTAGTAGCATATGGATTGCCTCGTAAAAATGCATTAATATCAAAAGGCAGTATCAAATTTCATAGCCAGTAGGTATGTTTCATGTGGTTCTCACACATACTAGATCATTTGACTGGCATTCTTCAGATTAACAAAACAAAGATGGATAACTGGTTATCACAATATCGTTTTTAAACTAATCACAATTCCATGATTCCATCCAAAGATATGGGTAATTCATACTCATATAGACCCATATTATTTTCTTAAGTTATGCAATATATGGTCCAGAGTCTAAACTAACACATGTGTCATAGTAGGCTTTTTAAGTGACAAACTGTTGACCATTATGTACATAAATCTATAAGGAATGGATCAGTACCTAGATCAATCAACTATCTTTTTCTTTTTCTTTCTTTTTTTTTTTTTTTTTGCAAGTTTGTAAGAAGAAAAATAACAAAATATAGAGTGCAAATATCCTCTAAAACAGTTTAGAGCCTGCATGGTAATTTCATTCCTTCGCCATTGAAACAGGTAGCATATCCAGATATTAAACTACCCGTCATCTAATTACAGGATCAATGGTCGCTAGCAAGCACCAGCACCCACAATATTAGATACACATTTTTGCTATTAAATATATATAAATGTACAGAACTGCAAATAGGGTACTAGATATCCCAGAAGTAATCATACTCAAGATAACATATACCAAAGAACTCCACTGTGTTATTTATGAGTTGAAGTGTTGCCTAAAGTCTAAAAGCGTGCTATGAGGAGGAGTAAACATAGTAAATTTTGGCAGACAAATACATACTGTCATAATATTCTTTGTAAGAATCAACTATGCGAGATCCCAGCCCTTTTCTGTAGTACTCCCAATCAATAGTTTCTGGTTCCTGCATTACTTAGAAAAATTATTCTGATAGCATAAATAAAACCGCACAATTTACCAAATCTATCAAGCTGCATAATAGCACTTATTCTCAAATACAGGTTGTATGATAAAAATCAAATGGCCAATTCCAGAATTGCATCAAATTTATCACCAATCATGTCAACATACGTGTTTTTATCCAGAATAAATAAATAAAACTGCCCGATATGACATCATCATCTTATTGCATGCTTTCGATTCATAGAAACCATGGATCCGTATCACTCAACACACACATTAATATCAATTGCTTTAACCACTCCAAGGAAACAATATCACCATCTCTAGAGTCTAAAACATAAATAAAATTGTTCATCTTAATCAACAAAAATAAATCATCATCTCATTACTAGTTACAATTTCATGATGTAGACTGTAGAGATCATAGGTCATGATATGTATATGATAAATGACTAAATGTAAACAAATAAAATATCATTTCAGTATAAAACATAATCCGAGGGTTTACAATTCACGGAAACCCTAACTACCTAACCAAACGCAGGTCCGTATCGCTCAACCCACTAACATCAACAAATTCATTGCGTGCACATACATAAATTGCAGCATCAAATGTATCATAATATGTGTATACCTAATGTAAAACAAATAAAGCATCATTTCAGTACCAAAACCTAATCTGAACGCTTTCGATTCACGGAAACCCAAGTATCTAATCAAACACAGATACTTACTGCTCAACACATTAACATCAACGAATTCATCGTGTGCACATACATCATAGAAGTATCAAACGTATCATGGTATGTGTATACCTAATGTAAACAAATAAAACGTCATTTCAGTACCAAAACTTGATCCGAGCGCTTCCGATTCACAGAAACCCTAACTACCTAACCAAACGCAGATTCGTATCGCTCAACACACTAACATCGTACATAATTACAGTATCAAATGCATCATATGTGTATAACTGTATACCTAAGGTAAACAAGTATTACATCATTTCAGTACCAAACCCTAATCGGAACGTTTACAATTCACAATAAAACCCTAACTACCTAATCAAACGCATATCCGTATGGCTGGCTCAACACATTAACATCGATCGAGAGCACATACTTAATTGCAGTATCAAATGTATGTGTACACCTGATCTAATAAACATATGCAATATCATAACCTAACTATCTAATCAAACAGAGATCTGTATCGTTAAACGCAATAACATGTAACAGATTGGATGCGGACACGTATATGAGCATAGAATGAGATAATATTGAGCGATTGATGATGTACCTGACTGAATTTGGTCTGTAAAGTGGAGTTGACTTCGTCAAAAGCACGACGGAGAGAAGAGAACTCCTTACGAGCCTCATCGCTGACGATCATCTTCGCCATACCATCCCAATCGATCGATTTTGAGGCCTTGAAGGCCACGTCCGCCACTTTCTTTCCTGCACCGCTCATTTTGTCTCCAGATTTGGCACTGTCAATCCAGAAATAGAGAAAAAAACGGGGAAGTCATCGATTCTTCTGGTACCTGTATTTAAATATATAATTCATTTATCATTTTACTAGATTGAAACTTTAACGCGTTCAAAAATAAATAGATCCGATGTCGTATTTAGTAAAGATTTATGATACATGTATCGGGTGTACTCAATGTGTTCGAGTCTGTCCTATGGATATTTTAGAAATGGTCCCTTGGGACGGATGTAAAGCCAAACAAATAGCTTCTGCTCCAAGAACAGAGGATTGTGTTGGTTGTAAGAGATGTGAATCCGTCTGCCCAACAGATTTCTTGAGTGTTCGAGTTTAATTATGGTATGAAACAACCTGCAGCATGGGTATAGCTTATTAATACGTTACAGAAACCCCTACTTGAGTCCATTTTTTTTACCGCAAAAACCTGTGCTCAAAAATAGATGGTTTTTCTGGTCCAAGTGTATCTTGTCTTTACCACGAACAAATCTAGGGTTTCAAATGATGATTTGATTATTAGGGGTTAGGTTATAAGAAAAAGTGTAATTTTTGTAGGAAGGATAAAAAGTAATCTTGTCCATTAATTTTGAACATGGAGGGTTGAGATTAGTTTAGGTGGAAATCATGTGTGAAAATAAGGGGAATGGCATAAAAGGAATAACACATTTGTTGACTTTCTCTCTTCACATGCAAGGCACATGCAAAATTCCCCCATCATTTTAAAACGTCCACAACTTTTTTTTACGACGTTTTTATTGAAAAACAAATTCACCATAATAATGAGTGTCTTTTTATCTTTTATATGAGTACTATATTGTTATATAAAAATTAAAAAAAAATTAGTGTGTTTTTTACGTATTGTGTTTTACCAAAATTGTGTTATGTAATTATATTTATCATTGTGTTTTTTTTTCTTATTGTGTTCTTTTCCATTGTGTTTTTTAAATTGTGCCATACAATTGTGTTTTTTATTGTGTTTTTATCATTGTGTTTTTTTTTTCATAGTGTTTTTTTTCCTTTGTGTTTTTTACATTGTGTTTTTCATAGTGTTTTCCATTGTGTTTTTTTCGGCGGTCGTTTTCCGATGACTTTTTTTCTGTGAATTTTTCGGCAATTTTTCCGGCGAAATTTCTTGAGGATTGTTTTCCAGTGACTTTCCGACGACTTTTCCGGTGATTTTCCAGCGAAATTTCCATAGACTTTTCCGGCAAGGTGGCGGCGGTGGGTGACGGTTGTGGTGGCGGTGGGCGGTGGAGTGGTGGTGGTTGTAGGAGATGAGTGAAGATGTAAGTGAGTTTTATGTAAGTGGGTTTTTTAAAATTAATTTAAGTGGGTTTTGAGATTAAAATAAGTGAGTTTTGATATTAAAGTGTTAAGACTAAAATACCCTTCTTCCTAGGCCTTCTTAGAAAAATCAAACTTCTTATTTGAACCTAACCCTTGATTATTATTATTATTGAGACGGTAATAAAGCTATAAGTAGCAGGTAAGTTTGTTTTACTTTTTATCTAGTTATGTCAGAGCATTCCCTACTGATCCACTCAATTTGGCCGGTGGTAATGACAAAGGCATTGTTGAGAAAAAGATGGCTTTTCCCGGATGAAATGCAAATTGGATTCATGGAACAGGAGAAGTATTTCCCATTCCTTAGCCGGAAAGATATGTGGCCATGAAAGGCGAAGGAAGGCTGGAATGCCAACAGGCGTCTATTATTGAATTAACCCGACCCGACAGTACCCGTTTGGGGAACGTCCAGTGCCAAAGTCACTGAATGGGTAAGTCGCCAATCCCTTTTGTAAATTATATGATAATACTAAGAGTGGTTGTGTGTGAATGAATGACACATATAAGTTAGTGATTTTTTTTAAATTCTTAGAAAGTTTGTTTGTCTTTGTTTATTTTTTTATAGTTGCTGAAATCGGTTGTATAGAGAAAAACTGTAATGATAAAGATATAAAAAAAATCAACTTATTATAATAAAGTAAAATAAATGTGAATATTTGTCATGTTTTGGTTAATTCTCACAATTTTTTCCCTACAAAACTAATATACCTTAATATATGTAATAAATCAATAATTATTCACTTTTCTTTTACATTATATTTATATAATATCTATGTATTTTTATAAATATAAATATTAATATATTATTTTACTATATTTTCTCAAAATACTTGGTGAATTCCAAAAACTAACAACAAATCATGTTTCTCAAATGAAAATTGTTTCGGCTTTTTTTTTGTGAAACTTAAATTTGATTTTATGGGCCAAAAGTTGGTAAATAGATTGTTTCGTACAAGTTAACTACATTTGGGTTAAAATTTGGTACGGGTCAAAAATGAAAATTTTGAGTATTTTTAAAAGTTTGAGAATGCAAAATAGATTTATCGTCAAATTTGTTATGGGTTCTAAGTGTTGACTTTAAACTGTCAAAAGTATGAAAGTTATAATTTTAAACATGATTCGAGTTTCAATTTTATTTTTATGGCCATTTTTTGAAATAATCAAAAGGTTCAGGATTTGGCAAACTGATTATTTTTCCCTCAACTATTAAAATTTAAGAAAAGATTGCAAACCCCATGCCTATCAATGCTTAACTTTTATCAAATTTGAAATATTTATATCAACATTAATTTTTCCTTCAATTGTGATCAGAACGTTGTATGGGAAGCATGCCATGCAAAACTATGCTCAAATAAAAAAAATATATTCACAAAATTTAATGGGTTGACATGTTAACTTTTTATGTAGTCATTATGATAAAGTCGAGAAACCATCTGAAACTTATCAAAATCTTTTTCATGGTGTAGCTAAAAAAAACATAGTTTTTGAAGAACATCCATTGTTACAATTTAATGTTATACTTTCCTTCGATGGGTGGTAAATTGATAAATATATCAATAAATGTAACGCTCCTTTTGTATTTAGGCTGAGTGGTTAGAACTACTATCGTATGAGAAGTCTTATTTCCGAAATTGATTCATAACCAAATTCTTTCACTTATACATATATGACACCGAGAATGAATTTTTCAATAGAAAGAAGCATTCTCGGGTACGTTTCTCCACGGGCATTTTTTTTATTAAGTTCATTTAAAAAAATCATTTGTGATATAAATAAAATCAATTTATGTACACATTGTATAGATACAAGCATAGATGTGATACATTTTTTTCATATACGCTATGTAATTATTTGTTTTACTTATAATTTTATAATTTGAATTATTCCGTGTGTGACACGGGCTCTAAAACTAGTCTTACTAATATATTAAAGCAAAACCATGTGTCCACATGACATTCATCTAGGTTGTCCACATATGATGCCACATAATCAGTTGCCTTTTATATTTTATCCATCTCATTAATATTTAAATTAAATTCTAAATTTACAAAATATTATTGAAATTAAATCAATTCTTAACTTGAGACTTTATATCATTATTTAATTATCTCTTATATTGGAAACACCTAAATGTAACTTATAAATGATTCTAATATATATATATATATACACTAGGATAATAACCCACACACAGGTGGAAAATATATCAACAAGCAATATAAAATATTAGCAATATATTCAATCAATACAAATATTTGGCATAAGTATTTTAGCTTCAAATATTACAAAAGATGTTAAACCATGTCTATAACATAAAAAGAAAATACTTTATAAATAAACAATGCAGTGAATAAGAAATAATATAACATAAATGAACCATTAGACCTGAAAAAAATAAAAAACACATATTAGTAACGAATTTTGTAATATTAATTGAAAATTAAGCTTACAAATACATACCAGGTTTAAACTTTATCACATTAAGTTTTCAAAAATCTCCTTGTAAACAACGTTTGTAGTTTTAGTTGTAAGCTGTGATTCTTTGTCGAGTATGACTAACTTAATACCGGCTCTACTCTTCACTCTTGACAAAGCTACATAAAATCTTGTAGCAGCCAATTATATTGTTAATATGCTTAATTATATAATAAAGTCCAAATTAAAAATCTTGTAGCAGCTAATTATATTGTTAATATGCTTTTCGTGAATTGAAAATTTTTAAATATCCAAATACATGAGACATACCAATTATAGTTAATTATATAATATTTATAGTCAATATATAACTAATTGAATAACTTAAATTGCAGTCAAACAATATGTGCTTTAATAAGTTAAATAGACTAAACGACACGGAACGTCCAAGATCATTTGGGATTTAGGGTTTGTATGCTAAATTTGGGGACTTGATTAGAAGTTTGATATAAAATGGCTTTAAATTATATTTATAGACTAACAGTTATAAACAGACAACTGGTTACGAATTATATTAATTTAGAACTTCGTAACTATTTTAAAATATGACAAAGCAATAAATAACTAACGATGCTGTTAATTTGTGATTAACGGTTTCAAATAATTCTGACACTTAAAAGTTACACAACAACAATATTAAGTTATATGAACAGAAATCAGCTTATAAACGTTTCACTTAATTTAAACGATGATTATAGTAATGAGTTTTTTTAAGACCTAAACGAATGGTTTAGAATAAAGAAAAAAAATAAACAAATTTTTGGATTTTCAAACAAAACTGGATTTGTAAGTTTATCTAACATTTATTTAGTGATGATAATTGGTTTTATAATAACAATAAAGTGTTAAAATAACAATAATAATAATAATAATAATAATAATAATAATGTGTTAAAAGTAAAAAAAAACTAACAAACTGCTTTTGAAGAGACTCGAACCTGAGTCTGGATCGGTTTGGAAATTTGTATGTAACCCGCAAACCAACTGGACTACAATAAGATTTTTTTTCAAGGATTGGTTCTGATTAATTATAAACACAACTTAAGTTTTACCCCTAAATCCATATAAACGCTAGAACTATAAATCACAAATTGATCAAGTAAATACCTCTGCCAATCTAAATTAACAGCGGCTTTGTACCTGCAGATAAAACCGAACATGAATCACAATTAAATTACCCATGTGTTTATTGGATTGAAGGAGATTAGCTTGGTCGGAGTACCAGAGTTAGAAGAGCTTGAGTCCGTTCGCATAACGAAAGCTTAGAAGAAATTGAGAGGATATACGAGTGCGAAAGGATCACGAGATGGTTCTACGATTTTATACAGAGCTAAAGGCCACGTTACAATCAGTTTGGTCAACCCACAATTTCCGCTCCGTTAATTGGAGGCTTAAAACACTGAATTGAATTTCAATCTTGGTGGCGAAACGCTCGGTTTGAATTTACGAGTCAAATGGTCTCATCAATTGGCCGTTTTAAGTCTTAATTCGGTGTTAAATACTTGCCGGAAAAGCGCCGATATGTGGCCAGACTTCTTGGTTGAGATGACAACGTAACAAGAGGTTTACTCCAAGTTTATTAAATTTTGCACAAAAGTCCTTCAACTTATTAAAACTATTATTTACAAAATTGGTACTTTAACTTTCATAAAACTAAAATATAATAATAAAATATCAACCTTTATAACTTTAATAAGTTATATGAACTCGGAAATAAAAATCCAAAATGGGCCGGGTTTCGGGTTTGGAATTTGACGAATGTCACATTAGGGTTGAGAGGATGATAACAAATGGCTTCAATTGGGTATCGGGGTATCGGGTTATAGAAATAAAACGGGTCGCGTGGTTTTAGATTTTGTTTATTAAAATTTTATTGTGAATATGTGGAAATTAGATTTATGGAAGGTTGATGACATGGAAGTCTATGTGGATAACCTAGGTGAAGGACATGTGGACAAAATTGTGTTGCTTTAATATATTAGTTAGATAAGTATTTTAATTCTAACAATAATTAGAATAATTAATATCATAATTACATTAATAAGTTACAAAGATATAAAAGTCAATATCATTGATTAAAATTTTATTGTGAATATGTGGAAATTAGATTTATTGAAGGTTGATGACATGGAAAACTATGTGGACAACCTAGGTGAAGAACATGTGGACAAAATTGTGTTGCTTTAATACATATATATGTGTGTGTGTGTGTGTGTGTGTGTGTTGAAATCTCGAATCACTCTATATATGTGTGTGTAACGTTAATCTTTTACCCCCTAATATTAAAAGTCTAAATAAAATGGTTATTATGACTATAAAATTGTAACCCCTAAACTTTAAACGTTTAATAAATGGAAATTATTTAGTAGTTAAATGGTTATTATGAGTTTAAACTCCTAACCACAAGTTTACATGTTTAATATTTTTTCTTTAATGTTTTTTTGTTAAATAATGTTTGGAAATTATTTATATAAATTTGAAATTATATAGTGTTAGGCCAGGTTTAGGTTCATGTATTTTATGGGAATTGGAAATGGAATTGAGAAACATTCCATCTATAATTGTGTTTGATTGTTAAGTGAAGGTATTTAAATGAGAAATCTTTCCTTCAATTAAAAGAATTCACTTTCCTTCCAATATGTGATGGAATTATAAACATTCCACTGGAATATGGTATGAATGTTTTTATTTCTAAAAAAAATCAAACATGAAGGTTTGGTTTGCAACTTAAAATTAATAGTGTATAAATAATTAAATATATCAAAAACTTATAAATATAAACTATTATATAAAATAATTGAATTTACGTATTACATATAATATTTTTTTACTTTATTATATTTTATACCGTGTGTAACACGGACTCTAACCTAGTATCATATAATTGAACATAAGATACAAAATATAGTGCTTTTTAGTATAATTATAGAGATGAAAACTAAGGACGGGCTAGGAATGCTCTTAGGGTATGTTTAGTATGAGGTAATTGAATGAATAAGGGACTGGAATAAGCGGGGTAATGGAATGGACAATGAATGAAATAGATCATTACCATTCAATTGTCTTGCTTGGTTACCATGTAAAAATAAAATTAATCATTACTTTATATTATTATTTTTTAAATAGTAAGTGTAACATCTCGGATTTTTCATATTTGTTTAAACCGATTCGAGAATGTAATTCGGATCTTTTGAACTGATTAAAACTTGTATTTAACTTGGTTTAACTTATTTATAATTCCATAACTTTCAATCATGCCAAATAATCCTTAGAAACCTTTAAAGTCGCTTAAAACGGCTAACAATCGCATTTTCGGGAACTACAGGGACTAATTTTGTCAATTCTTTCCTGTTTTCGATTAAATTAACGAAACTTAAACTCTAAGAAATGTTATAGTTGGTCCAATTTATTTTTCTTGGTGTCCAAGCCAAATTTTATTAGTTATTGTACCAGATTTTCTTATTAAATAGCTTATTTTGTTTCCTAATTTGTTTTTAGCAACCAAATCGTTTATTTTAGGCATAAATCAAGTGTTTTAAGCCCCAAGAGATCCCCCAAAGCTTATTCATTAAAACTTTTCCAAGAACGAATTTTACTGATTTTAATGTTGATTTGATCATTAAAACTCGATTCGGTTTCTTAAACGAGTAAATAACCATAATTAGTTCGTTTTAGTGTTTCCTATATAAACAACCCTTATTTCTCCTGCCATAAACTTCTCTAAACCCTAAATAAACACCCTCCAGACGTCACCTACCCCCAACCTTCATGTTCTTCTTCGGTTTTTGATTTATTGTTGAAGACACCCTCATAAACAGTTGACTTTGCATACGTGTGGACCTTTGACTCATCGTTTCTCTTGATCCTTTCACTTTCCGGGTAAGTTGTAAACATAAAAATCATTCATATATATTCCTTAGTCAATAAACTTCAATTAATTTCAGTGGTTGAAGGGTGTGACTGGTCAAATTGTTTAAAACTCGTTAAAGGACAAAATAGTTAACTAGTTTGACTTAACGTTTTTCGTACTTCTGGTCGGATTCAACGTTCGGTCAAGAAGACTTTGGTTCTCGTAACATAATTTTAAGGCTACTGACCAAAACCGACTTCCGACTCGCTGTTCGGATTCTGGTCAGTACCAGCTCGCTTAAATCTTAAAACAAACATAACTTGAAATCTAAACGTCCGTTTGGATTGATTCCAGTGGCAACGAATTCGTTTTTATTTATATTATCATATCCTAAAGTCTCAAATTCTGAATTGCTTATATCATTTGACGTGTAGTGGACAAATCGCTTATTCATTAACTCGCTTATTCGTATTTACATTCATTTGTCATTAATCTAAGGTGAGTTTATCATTTCCCTACTTTACCAACTTTTCTAAATGTTTTGTGGACATATGCGTACCTATCCGTATTCCATACCATATATATATATATATATATATATATATAAGGGATGGATCTTGCGCGAAGTGAAATTACAATGAGAAGTGTGATAAGTGAATCTCAACCATTCATCATATAAATCAATGGTTTAAAATACATGATGACAATTTTGTAAATAGTTTGAACATTTGCACATACGTTTTATGCTTAAAAGGGCAAACTCGTCAATATTGTACAGGCTTAGAATAATAAGTAACGTATGGAATCCCTGCTTTCACTCCCAAAACCGCTCCATATTACTCATGCTAAATCCATCTCAGCATATGAAATTGATACATAAAATTGACGAGTTTAAAGTAGATTGATTCTATTGGGTGTGTATAAGAAGCAATTGTTCATCTTTGTTGTTTATCGGTGTGTTTTGAGGTTTAATTGGGGTTTTTTCATATGCTACAGTGATCGAACCCTACATAAGAATTCAAAGTATGCAGAATGTTTTCTTTTTGAATCAAAGTATCATATAAACTAAATAATGAATACACACAGATTTAATTTATTGGTATCTCATAATAGTCCTACATATAATAATAATAATATAAGGTTTTCATACCGCAACAGTAGGTAAAAAAACGTATTTATAAAGATTTAATACATCTAAATCGTTTGTGTTGTTAGTAATAAGTAAATAATTGGGTGGATGCTTAAGGTTGATGCTACTGTATCCGTAGGATACCAAGATTTAGGTCTTTTTCAAAGTTTTTATGCATCTGGTTGTTTTGTGTATTTGATAATAATTGATGATTATGTGTAAAAGTAGGTTTACATTGTGTAGCTAATAATAATTACGGATTAGGTAGAAGTGTGTGTTTGTTAAACCATATAACAATTAATGATAAAGACATACCTACGTGTGTGCGTCACATGAATACGTCCCTATGTGCCTACGTACCCACGTGTGTGTCCCTATATACGTACAGACAAACATACATACCTACATACGAACAATTATGCGTGCATACGTACCTACATATGAACATCACATGTGCGTACGGACATACGTACCTACATACAAGCAGTCATGCATAGACATACGTACCTACATACATACATTTCATGAAGTGTACGGTGTATATATGTAGGTACAGCCCTACTACCTATGCTGCTTCCAGGGTTAGCATTATGTTGAATAATGTGTCTTTTGTTATTTGCTGTAAGATAATCTTAACATGTTTAGTATTCAGATGTGTAGACTCAGAGCTTGCAATTTCATATGGTGCAATTTTAAGAGAATGCATTCATCACCAAGTAGCTGCAATGTAAACGTAATTAACAATATGTAATTCTTTCATTTGTTTTCTTGTTATATGTTTGTAAGCTAACCTCTGCCTTGTTTCACAGATATGTTCTAGAGTTGGGTCATATTAAAATGTTATTTAGGTACACACAAGATCCAATTTTTAACATAGTCTATATTCAACAACAACATTTAGAGTTGAGTATCACTCTTTTATTATGTTCTTCATATACATATAAATTATAAGTTTGCATATCATGTTATACATATTAGTTTGTAGATGACAGCTGGTTGTATATTACAGTTGCCTATGTAGGTGTTATATATGTAGATTACAGTTGCCTATGTAAATATTGTATATGTAGATTACAGTTGGTTGTGTAGTTGTTTGGGTGGTATATAATTTTTTGGTTGTATATGATGCACTGTGTAGGTACATGATGCTACGTGCAGGTGTTGTATGCCTGATTTGTAGATTCCTAATAATTCTGATTTGTGTAGGAAAATATGTTCTTCTATTGTATACTATAAAGATATTAATAATTTAATTTATCTTTGGTTTAAGTCATTGTTAGCTATGTGGGGAACGTTACGAATCGTATATGTGGTTATCTAGAGATGTAAGTTAGTTTGGATTATAGTTGAACTGCAGTGGTATGCCGATATAGTTTATGTTGTGTTTTTAAAAAATACTTGCAAAGAGATAAATACAGTTGTGTATAATTGGTGTCGTTTATGTAGGGTATTTTATCAGTTATTGTGTTGTATTTATGTGTAGGTTATTTTATAAAAGTTGTGTAGTGAATTAATTTGTTTTGTTTCGCCTTAAAACCAGATTTGAAGACATTTGGCATTTGCAAGTATGCCAAACCACATAAGTGTTAGGCCCCTTTTGTATATCTAAGTCTTTTGTATTGATTTTATATGTCTTGGACTTTTGATGTTTATTTGTGTATGTTTGAAGCCCAAGGGAATTATGTAAACAAGCCCATTGGGCATTTGAAAATAAAACCATTTCTCATGCATGCTCCTCTATAAATAGGGAGCATGGCATGAGAAAGAAGAACCTTTTTTGAAAAACTATCTAACATACACATACTATCTTCTCTCTCTTTCGTCTCTCTTTCTCTCTATAACCAAACAAGAAACTCAAGATCCGAGACCTCTTAGGTTGCTTAGTGTGATTTCCGCTAGCACTAAGTTAGGTTGATCCAAGAACGTTGTTAGATCCACCCGACACGGGACCTACAATTGGTATCAGATCAGAAGCAATTCGTATCTTTCTGGCATACGCTTCGTACATGAACTTCGAAGTGTATCAAATGGATGTGAAGACTGCTTTCTTGTACGGGAAAGTCAAAGAAGAAATCTACGTCAGTCAACCTCCAGGTTTTGAAGATCCAAATCATCCTGATCACGTTTATCGTCTTGACAAAGCACTTTATGGTCTTCACCAGGCACCTCGTGCATGGTATGCGACATTGGCGGATCATTTAGTGAAGAATGGGTACAAGAGAGGCATTGTTGATCAAACTCTTTTTGTCAAGAAGGTTAAGGGTGATTTGATTCTCGTACAAGTGTATGTTGATGACATCATCTTCGGGTTCACGAATGAGAATCCGTGCAAAGAGTTTTCTGAGATTATGCAGAAGCGATTTGAAATGAGTTCCTTAGGGGAGCTGACTTTCTTCCTGGGCTTACAAGTTGAGCAAAAGAAGGACGGGACTTTAATTCACCAAGAAAAGTACGTTCATGACATTGTTTAGAAATTTGGATTCAAGGACTCAACAGCTTTCATGACACCAATCGCTACGCGACCTGTTCTCGCTCCTAATCCATCAGGAAAACCAGTCGATCAACACCTCTATAGGTCAATGATTGGTTCCCTGATGTATCTCACTGCAAGCAGACCGGACATCATGTTCCCTGTTTGTCAGTGTGCCAGATATCAGTCTGACCCGAGAGAATCCTACATGACGGCTGTCAAGCGTATTTTCAGATACTTGAAGGGTAGACCACGTTTGGGTCTTTGGTATCCATAGGAGTCTCCCTTGGAACTTCATGCTTACACCGACAGTAATTATGGGGATGCAACTTGGACAGAAAATCAACATCTGGTAGATGTCAATTCCTGAGAGATCGGTTGATCTCATGGCAGTGCAAGAAACAAGTCACTGTGTCCACCTCCATAGCAGAAGCCGAGTACATTGCCACATCCAACTGCTGCTCTCAAGTGATATGGATCCAGCATCAGCTGCTGGATTACGGTTTGAATTTCTATGGAACCACGATCAAATGTGATAACGAGGCGGCCGTTGCAATTGTTAAAAACCCAGTCCAGCACTCAAAGACTAAGCACATGGACATCCGAATACACTTTATTCGTGATTGTTTTGATCGTAAGCTTGTCGATATAAAAAGGGTCCATTCTGACTTTAACTTTGCAGATCTTTTTACCAAAGCTTTTAGTCGTGCCCGATTTTTGTATCTCGTTGAGTCGTTGGGCATGATTTCTTTTGAGTAAATTTTATCTTTGTTTTTAAAATTGTAAATATTTTTCAAATATGTCACAATTTTAGAGGGAGAAAATGAGTTAACTCTAACTCACCAAAAAGATTTTAAGTTTACTTTTAGAAAAACCAAAATCAAGTCACTTGACTTAACAAAAAGATTTTATTTAATATTAACTCTAACTCACCAAAAAGATTTTAAATTTACTTTTAGAAAAACCAAAATCAAGTCACTTGACTTAACAAAAAGATTTTATTTTAATATTTAATATTAATTTCATCTTTACTCCTATTTAAGAAAAATTTCAAAAATTCAAAAAGTATTATCCCGCTTAGAGGGAGCTCCTTCGTAGAGGGAGTCGGTTATTTAAAAATTTTCAATTAAGAATTTGATTCGACCATTTGGAAAGTGATAGTACATTGGCATGTAATGATCCTAGCGCGTTAAAAGAGTAGAATAAAAGGCTACAAAGTCATTCATTGATGTGTAGATAGGCTTGACAAACAAATAAGTGTTGGGTGATATAAACCTAAACTACTGCTGTTGCTAGTGGCTATACGTTTAAGAAGCGGTTGCATGATTCCTTTAAAGTTATATCAATGAAGGATGAAATGTAATTACACATATCATACCCAAGCCTTTCTTTACCTGATCACAGTTGTCTTATGAAATAAGTGTCAATTTTAATTTTCATTTGAGTCAAGAAAAGCCTCATAGAAAGGCAAGAAAAAGGAAAACAAAAGAGTCAAGAAAAGAAAAAGAAAAACAGAAAAACAAAATGAAAAATCAGAAAAAGAGTCATTTAGGATATTAACTTCTGCTTTATTTCTTCATTTATTTTGATTCAAGCCTTAGACTTTCTCTGTTTGTAGTCATACAAGATCTGATTGTTAAGGCACTGAATCTTCTGCTTTATTTTAACTTTTCTAGATCGAGTCAAGTGTGCAAAGCACAGAATGTCGAGTGTACAAAGTATCAAGTATGTTAATAAGAGTACTGTGATCAACTAAGAAAGGTTTAAGTCAAGTTGAGATGATATGTCAACACAAACTAGGCCCGAGATATGATGGAATCAGTAACATGTCTGATTAAGTGGGTACCACATAAGTATCGTGCCTAATTGAATGTTAAATGTATCACGTTAACATCAAAACACTTGTCAAGTTAAACAAACGGACAATATCTACAGTCGGTGATGAAATTGTGACATAATAATATTAAAATGGAAATGCGATCTAGGGCTTTGCAAAGGTTGCTGATGATGATTTATCCTTCACTACCACAGTTGCTGGGAAAGAATTGAGAATAACTGAAGGGGATATCAGACAAGCCTAAAGATCAAAGACGAATCGACCTATACTTATGAGAAAGGTGACAGGGCTAAGTTGGAAGATTTTGTGACGAGTATGGGTTATGACACGGAATGGAAGAGTCTGGAAAAGAAACACCTACCACCCTATTGGAGATTTCTCTTCCACATTGTGACTCACTGCTTTGCTGATATACGTGAAGGTTTTGACAGTATGAGAGTGGATTGGGTTCGTATAATGTTTGCATTGACTAGACGGGAAGAGTTCAACTATTCAAGAAGGATATTTCTGTGCATGTTTGCCAATGCAAAGAACGACTCCACCTGGCTTATGTACCCAAGATTTGTACAGATGCTTCTCGATGATTTGATTCCAGATGTTCCAAGGCCGGGGTCAAAGAAAGCTAAGGACAAGAAGTCGCTTCCCGAGCCATACCATGTCAACGAGATCAAGCTGTCCATCTTTGGTGTCTTGTTGAGTACCAAAGGGAAAGGAAACCAGTATGTTGGACCAATACCGGGTCCTAAGTTCGGGTTGTTTGAAGAAACAGAGCCTGCTGGGGATGAGGCGTCTGTGGAAAGTGGAGAGATTCCTGAAAATGAGCCTGAGGTTGAAGGTGAGCAAGCTGATTCGTTTGATGAACCTGCTGAGGGGAGAACCAAGGCCAGGCATGACTTGAAAAGGAAGGCTACTGACAAGCCTTATGTTGGTGGCGCTTCTGGTAAGGGCAAGGCAGAGGAGGAAGAGGAGCAACAGCCCTTGAAGTGTATCAAGAGACTTGGGGACTCCAAGAAGGCTCCCAAGCTCCTTGTCAAGCTTTCCTCTCAAGGTAAATCCTCTGACCCTCTTGTAGTTACACAAGAAACCATAGCCAAAGCCCTTAGGGACCTAGACGTGGCCAAATCCAAATTCCTACCTATAGGAAACCCAAATCTAGAAAGAAAGCCAAAGCCAAGAAAACCAAAACTTTACTTCATGACTCACCCGACTCATCACCAGAATCCCTACAAATGGACCAACCCATATCCACCTTCCTACCTCAAATACCACCCTCACCACCTCAAGACCAACCTCACCACCACCATCACAGCCACAACCTACAACTCCACCAGATCAACCAGCCCAAATCACACCCTTAGTATCCACACCACCACCCACACAAACCACCACTGAACCCACCTTCACTTCAATATTCACATCTTCCATCTTCAGTTCACCCATCCAATCAACAAGCCTATGGAGCCAAACCATTATCACCTCACCACCAGAAAAACAGCCAACACCACCCACCTGCACACATTTATCACTACCTATCCAATCCATTACACTGCCTACCCAGACCACTTCACCACCCATCCTGTCCACCACCCCACTTTCCACAATCTTCTCACCGAAACCCAGTACCAGAGGGAAGTCTTTGACACCTCCAATATACGCCGATCCTATCCTCGATAGGATCGTCGCACTAGAGGAATCAAATGCTAAGAGGGCATAACGTGAAATGGTGCTCCTCTCATTTATTAAAGACATGAAGAAGAAAGGGGTTGAGGACGAGAAGGAGAAAGAACAATTGAGGGCAAGGGTTCAAACTCTGGAGGAGGAGAAAGAATTGAATGAGGCCAAAATCGAGAGTCAACGCCTCCTGATCAACACCCTTCACACACGAATCGAGAACCTACATGTGCTAATGAGTCATGAGTCTTCTGAGAATGCCAATCTAAGGGCAGACCACTCTAGGATTGTAAATAGAGTGGCTACACTAGAGAGGAACCTACCCATGCCACTATTCTGGAAGAAAGATTGTTCAAGAAAATTGATAATGCGGTAACACAGTGGGACATCGAAAAAGAAGCTACCAACTCTCGAGTCTCTTTGCTTGAAGGTCAGCTTGCCTCCTTTACCTCTCTCGGGACGCTTATGGCAAAAAATGCATCATTCAGAACCGAGATAGAGGCCATCAACGCAAAGATCAAGGAGCACGACCGTCTTAACGAACTACAGTTAAAGACTAATGAGGAGTTCGTGAGCAAGCACCAGGCCACCTCAGATCTTGTGGGTATTCATGAAGATGACTTTCATGGTCTGGAAGATCGACTTAATGCTGTGTTTAGGGGATGGAGAAGGTCTGGTGAGACTTCTCAGATTGGTGGATCACAGCCTACCGCAGGTCCAAGTGTGGCATTGCGAGTAGTTCAGTTTGTTGGTTCGGAGGGCGAGGCAATTGTTGTTCGTATCGTACAACAGGGTGGCCAAGCCGTCAGTGGTGTTAGCACCAGCTTGGGTCCTCAACATTTTGAACAACAACAATTCCAAGCTGGTGGTGGTGACAAAGGAGAAGATGAGGATGATGAAGACAGTGACGATGATGAGGACGATGATGATATGGACGACAATGTTCATGATAGCTTTGATGAGGATGATGATGATAACAATGACGGTGGTGGAGATGGTGGACACGCTGGAGCAAGTGCCGCAGGAGGTGGAGGTAACACTCAATCACCTCTACACACTCAAGAACATATTCAAGACCCTGCTGCACATGAATCCGCCAGCAAAGTCAGGGAACACGATTCGCGAATTAATGATATGTATAAAGAACTGTTTCCTGAAGATGTTTTTGCAGGTAGCGTTACGGGAATGATGGATGAGTTTATTGAAGCTGGGAAGAGCTTGGGAGACTTTATTACAGGAATGGAGGAGGCAGTAGATACAACTGACGAATACCTTAACTACTCGCCAAATCCTGACACACCGCCAGCCTAAGCTTCAGAGGCCCCTGCAACAAATCCCGTCTCAGATCTAGCCGCCGACTTGACACACCAACCTCCAAAGAAAAAGAGAAAGATCCACATTGTGTCAAGTCGTGCCTGTGTCCACAGCCTCAGCTACCCCTATCATGACGACTCTTTGATTGTATATGCAAAATACAATAGGGAGAATAGTTGTTGGGCCATTCGAAGATACAACGGAGATCTCGTTTATCTCAACCACCACGAGCTGAAGTTGTGCCAGAGCTAGACCTCCACTATCTATCAAAAGCTCTGGGACGTGGTGAGTACGATGATACACTCGAAGGATGGGTCACCGCTCACCTGTATCGTCAATCAAAGATGGATTACAAAGACTTCGAGTTCAATAAGGGTCGAAAGTACAAGAATCCGAAAGAAATCAACCCAGCCACCGGAGAGCCATGAACAATGTGGAGATACAAGGCGCCAAAAGACCATCACGAGATATATCACAGGCGAGCCCTTCCTTCCCAATACTCTCCGAGACTTCATTGGTTGAGAATTTGATAATAAAACCGGTGAGGCCGTCATCCACTGCCGTGACATGCATGAGATTCGAGTATTTGACGAGCATGAGCTTATGGGTCTACATATAGAAGATGTGAAGAAGCTCTACAACTCACCGCTTGAGACCGTCGAAGATCTGGGTCGTCAGAATACAGACAGGATAGTTGAAGCCTTCAACAAGTTCGTCCGAAGACTTGTTAAACTTCCACTAACCGAGGACGAATGTTTAGTCTACGACACCGACGGATATCAATACTAAATACTAGAGGGAGATTGTTAGGCCTCTTTTGTATATCTAAGTCTTTTTTATTGATTTTATATGTCTTGGACTTTTGATGTTTATTTGTGTATGTTTGAAGCCCAAGGGAAATGGCCCAAGAGAATTATGTAAACAAGCCCATTGGGCATTTGGAAATAAAACCATTTCTCATGCATGCTCCTCTATAAATAGGGAGCATGGCATGAGAAAGAAGAACCTTTTTTGAAAAACTATCTAACACACACATACTATCTTCTCTTTCTTTCGTCTCTCTTTCTCTCTATAACCGAACATAAAACTCAAGATCCGAGACCTCTTAGGTTGCTTAGTGTGATTTCCGCTAGCACTAAGTTAGGTTTATCCAAGAACGTTGTTAGATCCACCCGACACGGGACCTACAAGAGGGGAGGCTTTGGTTAGAAACACGATTTCATGCGTGGTGAATGGTGATAAAAACATAACGAAACTAAGAACATTTGATACTTTTGTATTCTAATTATATTTAAATTATGTTTTTGTTTAAGCTAAACTACCTAGTCAAGTGTTTATGGCCTGTTTATAGAACTTGGATAAAGTTAGCACTCTACATTTTGTTTAAAAATTAATTTTCTAATGTGATGGATTCCTAATATTACTGCAAAGTCTGTTTCTATGTGCTATTTTTCTAATGTGATGGATTCCTAATATTACTGCAAAGTCTGTTTCTATGTGTTATGCTTATTAATGCACCAAAATAATGCATTACTGGTAGGGTGTGTTTTTTTCCAGCAACAAAGTATCTCTATAGTGTAATAAATTATCCCTACACTCCAATAAAACATTCATATTACTACAATTTGCAACACCCAATTGCCCTACAATTTGTGTTCGACTGTGTGGGGTATAATCCTTTTTATTTGTAAGATATCCTACTCATATTTCTACATTTTATCCTAAATTTAATAATACCCAAATTACTCTCAGTACTTAAACAAATTAATAGTTCTTGCAATATCATCCTAAACTTCCAAAGTTTGACCATAAACTTTTACATTATGAGCTTTATCTGTTATTTGATTTGTATACATTTAAACATATGTAACCAATGAATTCAAGTAAAACTAAAAAATACTACAAAACATGTTATGGCATAAATGTGAAGTCATTAGAAATAAACAATACACAAAAAAAAAACAACCCAAATGCAATTGATAGTAACATAAGTTGAAAAGGTAAAACTATCGTAATTCTGATGGAGAATCAATTTTTTCTCTTTTCTTTTCTGTTGCAATTACAAGAGTAATGATCGTTTGTATACTGATTGCATTTATGACACAACATTTTTGATTTCTTGCTTCCCTCTGTAGCCTTTTCGCCTGGCAAATCGTGCAATGACAAGTACCGAAACCTTTAAATTATATTCCTTTTGGTGCAACAAAGGTGATGGTTTCTTGCTCAGAGTAACCAAGCAAATCTAGAATAACATTTAACTTCTTATATGGTGGTCCATTCAGTATCTTCTTCTGATATACTTTGTCCTTAATCTTTCGCAAATCCTACACGGCATACAATAACCCATATATTGCATATTAGTTAAAATGATCAAAAGTGCTAGACATCATACACAATAAACAAAAACACATACACAATTCACTAGATTAATACTTACATCTGTTAGAAAATAGACTCCACAAATAAATATTTATTCTCACGAATAATAAAACTACCTACTCAAATAACATAACAAATACACGTTTAGAAAAAAGAAACGGTTCTTGTATATACAGAGTTTTTCTGTATAACTGAACATATAAGCATAGCATATGTTATATACCCACACAAAATACAATAACCCGTTACATATCTTCTTATTTAATATGGTAGAAAGTCACAAACAACATACACAATAAACAAAAATTCGTACACAATGATTTAAACCTGTATTTGCATGAAACAACCTGCACAAGATGGTATTTAATCTCATAAACAATACAACTAACTACACTAGTTTACAGAATATAACAGAAACACAAACACAACTTATGTATATCCCTACACAACATAAAGAACTGCCTACAATATATAATATGCAAATAACATCAATGGTGTAAATATAGCATAAACTTGACGATAAAAATGTATTAAATTACACAATAACAGTTAGTAGGTATCCCACTTAAATCAATATGAAATTGAAGTTGTGACAATATAGAATTGGGTAATAATAACATGATATTGAAGTTGTAACTATATAAAACTCCAATGTTACATGCTTATATGTGGTATTAAATGATACAGAGACAAAAAGGAGTGGTTCGTCCCCATACTGTTAGTTTCTTGGAATCGTTGTGCTGGTAAGTCAGGTGCTTGTATCTAACTTAAATGATGTGTAGGATAGTAAGAAAAAATTGTATCTACTGTTAAAATGAAGGCAATCGAAGGTTGTGTTTCTAATTCAATATTAAATACGGATGTGTGAGGTAGTAAGTACCAATAGTATTTACATGTAAATTAATAGGTTGTATGGGGTTTCTTAAACTATTTTATTTTTATTTTTATTTTTTGGGGTAGTTTTTTTTTTGGGAGGGGGGGGGGGGGGGAGAATAGAGTAGGAGGGTTTTGGGTGTGTTTCAAGTTGTATTTTTTTGTCGTTTAATATCGAGTAACATTGTTACTGGATAAACAAAAATACCAACACTAAATACGTAAGAAGCTACACTAGAAACATAAGTAACTGCATATGTGTGTATAAACACATACGTAAGTACCTACACTACGTAAGTACATATTGTGTAGGTGTCGGGCATACATTTCTGGTGTGTGTAGTGTTGTTATAAGGTGTGAAGGAAAATCAAGAGTTTTAGAATGATACTAACCAATTAATTGTGGCTGCATTTTTAGTTAAGCAAATTTGATATTTTATTAAGAAAAAATTAATGACATACTCAGATACTTAAAGCAATGGGAATTCAATAAAAATAAACCCTAAACGTAATAGAATACACACTAAATATCAAGTAACTGAATCTCGTATAAAAATCGACATTAGGTATTGCAACAACATCTAATTTGTTATACTCAAACCTAATCATAGAAACTAAAAATGGAGCATGTACATATACATATGAATATTATTATCCTATTTGTCCAGAAAGAATGTTTAAATTGAAGTTGATATTAAAGAATTGAACAAAACCTGATTTGCTGATATTGATTCGATGTATCGTCTTGTTATGAGAATCACCGCATACTGAATTCATCAAAATCAAAATCTAAATCGATTTAGGGCAGAATAAAATTAGGCTTAATAGTCAATTGGTGAATTTAATAATCGAATTAGACATTTTTGGTTTACAAAAAATCTGCATGATATTGAACCAGCGATTGTGTTGATAAAAATATGGGATTGTGAGGGTCGATGTTTTTTAATTTTGAACAGTTGATGTTGGTGATAAGCAGATAATATTTTTCAAATAAAATAATTTTTGAAACAATTTTACAATTAGAAGTTACTAAATATAAGATTATGATAGATTACCAATATACCCTTGTATATAATTTAAATGGAAAATAAAAAGAAATAATATGATTGGTTGTAGCTACTTCTCGCATTAAGAATGCTTTTGAAATGAACCGAATCCTATATATATATATATATATTCAAACAAATGCATACGTGTAATTGTGAATGACTTAATCAAACATACGTGCTACTTGCTTACTTGTGTTACTATTCATTCATTCCTGTATTGGGATTACTATTCATTCATTCGTATGTTGGGTGCTCATGCTATTGACCAACGCCCGATTCGCTTGGCAACGGTCTACATACTTGTTATGGTTTGATTATATTGTAAGGCCCCGATCCTGGAACCCTACTTTAGCGTTGGCTTTACTCATAAACACAGTTCTAAAATCAGAGTTAATTAAAACTTTTCGCGAAACAATTAAAACTTCATGCATTATATTACACATCATCGAATATTGTCTTAACAAAAGTTGTCCTGTCTTAAAACACATCATATTAATTCAAACGTTTCTTTAAAAGATGCCAGTCTTCCGGTCCTTGCCACGTGCCATCCTCAAGCCAGCTCCTTCAATCTATTTACCTGCGTGCATACTAAAAGTCAGCTACGCTGAGTGAGTTCTAGTTAATCAGTTAACATACTTCACATTCATATTCTTACTCATACGTGCCCGAAGATACGTATTTCATATTTTACTTACTATTACTTCTTTCATACATACTTACATACATACTTGCATACTTTCTTCCATAAAACCCTATGGTATACCATAAGCTATTCTATCTTAAACATCACAGATGTTGTAAGGGTCTGGTCCCTAGCATCACAGATATTATAAGGGTCTGGTCCCTAACATCACAGATATTATAAGGGTCTGGTCCTTAACATCACAGATATTATTAGGGTCTAGTCCCTTTAATCTCGAATAACCATACAACCATACATGCCTCATCAAGCATTCATACACCTTATCGTACATGCATACCTTATCTGTCCTACGTATATAATATATACACACGTGCTCATCCATATAATCATCATATTATAATAACATTCAATACATAGTCACACATGTATCATACACTTACCATTCAAGTAAATGTATTAACTATCACATAGGAGTATGCACACAGCCCTGAAACATAACAGGCAAAGGGGCTAGAAACTCACCTGGGTCCGGTTTCTTTCTGAGTTAAGCGTAATGCCTTTCCTTAACTGTGCACGGCTAACTGTGTAACAAGGTGCGAGTATCAATTATCTATCGCTATTACTTCTTACATCTAAGCTAAAGAAACCCTCAACTAACGAGGGTCCGGGGGCAGCGCCCCTGGTAGCGGGGTCTACGGGCGGCAACCCCTAGCAGGGTCCAAGGGGCAGAGCCCCTGGCTGGGCCATTTCGCATGGCATCTTTTAAAGGTCCTTCATCAAACGCATCAGAAAATGGATTTCATGTAATTTCGCATGGCCATTTCGCATGAAATTTCGCATGAGAATTTCGCATGGAATTTCGCAGGAGAATTTCGCTTCGCATGGCATGCGATGCGAAATACTTAGATTTCGCATGGCATGCGATGCGAAACCCTTTTCGTGCGAAATAGACCCGATTTACCCTATTTTGTTAATTTAGAGCCATTTTACCCAAGACTCTTTTCTTAGAATCCGTCTTAGACCTTTTTATGGGTTTTGGGTTGTACCAACTTTGTATACCCGTGTTTCTCATAGTCCAACCGTCACCTTTTTAGCTTAAAACGCACCCAAGAGGTTATAACTTACCAAGTTTATGTTTTTCTTACATTTTACAGCCCGATCTACCATTCTATCAGTTTGCATGTCGAAACCGACCTAAAACTTAACCTTTTTAACCAAAACCCACCTTCGGTTCTCGGGTTCGGTTCAGATCTGAAACAACTCGAGGATCTGAATGTGATTCTTGGTGTTTGATGGCGTTTACACACGAGGTTCTTTCTTCTTTTGGCTCGAGATTGGATTCGGGTGATAGAGAGAAAGTGTATGTGTGTTCTTGAGTGTGTGTGATGGTGGAAAGCAATGGAATGGAGAAGAGGTTGGGGTCTATATATATAGGGGTCCAAGGGCCCCACCACCCACTCCCTTTTCCAACCAAACCTTATCCAAACATAAACACGCACACGATTAAACTAACGACACACAGTTAATAATAGACTTCTCTTTTATTTATTTATCTCAAAATACGGATGTTACATATATTTACCGCACTTATCACGTTATGCTTATTAATATTGTTGTGTCAAAACTGGTGATATTCTCACTCAACTTTATGTTGACAAACTCCATTTTATACGCATATGCAGATTGCTTGTATTGAAGATTGAAGTTTGGACACGTAGACAAGACCTTAGGATATAATCAAGATAAACATTATTAGATCTTATATTCATATTTGTAAATTGTTTGTTATAATTGGATGATGTATGTATTATTTGAATAAAATAATTAATTCGATATTGTCACATTTTATATATGATGATATCTTCGAGCTGTGAGCAATCATATCACGCCCGACATTTCCGCCTTAGATTGGGGTGTGACAGTAAACTACACACATATACCATTTTCATCAATTAATAGATGAAATAACATAACAATATATAATAATATAAATAAAATTATAATTGTAACTATAACAATAATAGTTATTTTATAATAGAAAAGTAGCATCGAAAACAAAATAATAATTATAATAACGATAATAATTATATTGTAATAGAAAAGATAATATTGATAATAAAATAATATATAATATCAATTCTAATTATTATTATTATTATTATTATACTATTATTGTAGATGACTTTTCTCATTCAATTTCTTAAAGGAATGAAAAAAAAAACACCTTGTTTCAAGGATTGGAAAAATCTATAGCCGGAAGGAATTGTATTCCTTTGAAATGATCATTTCATTGATGCATAGTAACCAAACATGATTAATTACATTCCTTTGGAATGATCTATTTCATTCCAACCTCCATTTTTTTATACCGAACACTATCCTATACTAATTTATACTTGTGGCAAAACAAATGATGTTAATTCTTGTTATTATATCATTTTTAAATCTACTTGACCTCTTTTAAAACATAGTCGTTTATTGTGCTTTGTTATAAGGTTATCTTTGTTGTTTATGTAGTAAAGTTTGTATTGTTTTACGTTGAGGGAGTACATTATTAAAGTCCCATAAACATTTATATTCGTGCATGTAAGAAATTAAAAACAACCATATGTGTTTTAAAACGCGGCTAAAGCTCCTGATATGTGGTAAAGTGAAGATTCTTAGATATATAGTCTCGAAGGCTAGGAGTGAATATAGATTCTCTATTTAACTAGTCGGCGCTCAAGCAAGATTATGATCAATGACGAAGTGTTAGTTATCAACAATGACGAAGTGTTAGTTATCAACAATGACGAAGTGTTAGTTATCAACCCTCCAAGATTTCAGGCTTCCAAAGTTCATTAACTGATATAGCAATCTTGCATGGTTAAAAAAAAAGATCAAAACACCACTTGATATCTTCTATATGACTATATATATATATATAAGTAATTTGTTTGAAATAACATGAAATATGACGATAAAAATCTCATTTGTTGAAACATACTCTTGAGTGAACGCCAAGGAATCATTGCAAGCTAGTATTGAAATCTTGAATGTATGGTGAACTAGTTAACATCAAATATATGCCAACATCTCTTATTGATCTCTTAACATTTTGTTTTTCAACATACGAAATTTTCTACAAGAAAAATAATTTTACCAAGTAACAAGTTATAAAAACGGCCAATAAATTAAAAAACAACATAATCACACTTCTAGCTCTTACACGATCACCATTGGACAAGATTTGACTGAAAACCTCCCAATGAAATAAGATGAAACATAAAAATCCTTAATGTGAACAAATCAAAACCCAATAGACAATGTCTCACGAATGCCATTTCCTCCATCACTTGCGTTTTTTTATAGGAAAGCTTATCACTCTATCTATTAAGTGAAGGTTAGCAATGCTTAATTTAAAAACTCGAAGGTCATAGGCTTGGTAGACACAAATGATAAAAATACTCCTACTTTAAAATAAAGAAAATTTACCAAACGAATGGCAACGACGACAGTGGTGGTGATGCGAGGGTGGTGGTGGTGGCACCGACAACGACGAGGGTGGTCTGGTGGTGGCGGTGGTTACGGTTAGGTGGTGTTGTCAAGAAAATAAGGTGAAAGAGGAATGAAATAAAAAAAAAGTTGATAACGAATGGTTTTGATTCGATAGATCTTGATAGTTGGTACTAGTCCATGACAATCAAAGCAATTGACCAACTGAACATCTATCTTTCATTTCTTTATAATATTCCATTTCATTCATCCCATGCTAAGAACTTGTTAAGGGGGTGTTTAAGATTTCTTATTTTACCTTCTTATAATTTTTCATTAAGTTAATAAGTTACAATATTATAATTTATGAAACTTTTCCTCTCACAATATAAGCAATTCCAAACATCTTATTACTCTTCAAAAAGTTAATAAGCTATAAGTGGTAAAAATAAGCAATCCCAAACAACCCCTAAATTGGACAAAGACTATACAAATATAACTATCTTACTAATATATTAATGCAAGATCATGTGGATACATGTCATTTTTATAAAGTATCCACATAGGATGACACATAAGTTATTTCTAAAATTAAACCTTATTTAAATCTATTAAATTTAATATGCTATATTTATTTTTATTTTTAAAATTCCAAATTAAATTTTCATTAACTCTTATTTAATGGTGATTTTCATAAATAAAAAATATTTAATGTTTATTTATTTATTATGTCTTTTAAACTAATTTTTTAAATACTTTATTTCAAAATATTATTATTATAAAGATCCATTTGATTTGCGTAAAACAACTAACATATGCCTAAACTATTAAAAGTCTCTTTTACGAGCGTGTGTACATCTAAATAACTAGAATTTGCCTTCTGTGAAAATTTAGCTAAACTTGGCTTGATTCATGATTTATTTTATCATTTTAAAACTAAAGTTATCATTTCATACCATTAAATTGTATATAAACATTATTATTATTATTATTGATACTATATTCTTTATTCAGTCCGTATATTACACGGGTTACTAACCTAGTTTTATACCATATTGAGAGGGTGTTTGGGATTGAGTTTGAAAAATGCTTATTGGTTTATTGGCATTTTCAAGAAGCCAATAAGCAAAAAAAGTGTTTGGCAAATATAAAAGCCACTTTTGTTTTGGCTTTTAGATTGGTTTGAAAAAACACTTTTCCAAAAGCCTCAATTTGGGGCTCTTAAAAATGCTTTTGGCTTTTTTATTGGATTTTTATTAATCTATCAACCCTTTACCCTTTTTGGTCATTTTATGTAAATAAGCTAAGCCAAACGTTTTTTAAAAAGTACTTATGGTTTTTCCAAACACATAAGCTATTCCAAACACTTTTTTAAAAACTTCTTTTAAAAAACCAGAAACCAATAAGCACTTTTAACAAAAAATATTTTAAAGTTAAATAAACAATCCCAAACACTCTCAGAATAGTCACTTCTTCATTAAGGAAAATAATAATCATTTGATCAGAGTCATATAGTAACATCTCAATTGGGCAAAAGCTTCAATAACACAAAGCACACCGTTTCATCGTCACAAAACCAATCAATCAACACACACTTCTTCTCTTCTCTTCAATTCCATCCAATCAGATCCAAATTCGGCAGCTAAATCATCCAACCGTTAACCCAATTCCATCACACATCACCACCAATCCATCCAATTCAATCCAATGCGGCTCTAGATTCATCCACCGGTCAGTCTCATCTCTCAATAATAATAATAATATTATTATTATTATTATTATGAACTCGTCATCATCTAATTCAAATGACCCGAACCCGATTCTAGGGTTTAGTTCGCCGCCTTCATCGGCTTACCGGAATCCGGTGGGTCCCACCGGGTCGAATGTGTTACGGCCACGGCTTATGAAGATGAGAAGACAGACTTCTCATAACCCTAGGTCTAGTTATGTGTCCAATAGCCGACGTGGCGAGGAGGTTGATTCCGGTCTAGGGTTTAATCCGTTTCGGACTAGTTCCGAATCGGTTTTGGGGAGTTTGAGTTTTGATAATCGGCCGAAGAAGTCGTTTTCGTTTGGGGCGGGTAGTAGTAGTAAGGATGTTAATAATTCAGCTTTCGGAGTTGTTGATGATTTTGTGAAGTTGAAAATTGATAATAGTAATAATAATAATATTGGGGGAAATGCTGCATTTCGGTTTAACGCATTCGAAAATGAGAAAAATATCGGTTTTAGTCAAGTTATGGTTGATCAGCTACCGAAGGAAGTTAATAAATTGAACATTGGAGATACTGGTAAATCTGGTAATCTTGGAAGTATGAAGAATCCGTTTACGAATGCATTTGGCAGCAATTTGGGGGCGGAATTACAACGCGAAATGCACAAGTTGAATATTGGGAGTCAAGAGAATGTTGGACCGGAAGGCAATAGCTCGAAAGGTTTTGTATTTTGGGAGCAGAAGTTAAGTGGTGATAAAGACGATAAGTTGAAAAGCGTTGTGTTCGGATCGAACGGTAAGGCAGATTTAATATCGGATAAGATGCAGGGGTTGAAAGTAAGTGGAGATGGAGAAGGCTCTGTGTTTGGTCAAAATGTTGAACCGAAGGTGTACGAAACCATAACATCTAGCAATTTTCAAACATCCGCCAAGAATGTTAATTTTAGTTTTTCTAGTAAATTGGATAATGTTGAGTTTAAAACACCTGATACAAGGGGCGGTCTGTTTTCTAGTGCAAAAAGCGTACCCGGTTCTAGGTTGAAGAAAAAGAAAGGCAAAGTTAGAAAGACTGTGATTAGTCATCGGCAGCCTAAACAAGATTTTGTGATTAGTCAACTGCAGCCTAAACAAGATTTTGTGTTTGGTCAAAGTTCAGTTCAGGTTTCCGACAGTTTTGAAGCGTACTCACCAATGGATGTATCCCCATATCAAGAAACATTAGCTGATAATTACTCGAGAGGAACTTCTGTGGCATCAGATGATGCGACTTCCCAAATAAATGACCAAAATAGTGTGTCAAGTGAATCACATAATGTTACTTCAAATATGACAACGGATGAAGATTTGATTAATGCTACACAACGGTTAGATGTTAATGACAGTGATGCAAAATGTGAAGTTTCCGAGGCTGAAACCTTTAAATCTGCAATGGAGAACTTGGAGTTTAGTAGTGATACCTTTGATACAGTATTGGATTCTGAATTGAGCTCCACTGCAACTTCTGTGAATCGAGAAAAATCAGGCAGTCGGTTATTCGAGTTCGGGTCAAATTTAGAAAATATAAGCAGGGAAAATTTCACTTTTGCTGCTTCTACATCTGGTCAAAGTCAAATGTCACCCGAGACACGTAAGAGTAAAAAGAAACATAGGTTGAAAGCAGGTCAAGATTCTTACAGTCCAACATCAGATACAAAAAGCACTTATGCATCTTCTTCTTCTTCGATTTTGTCTCCTGCGAATACCCAAAAAGTTGATGTGTCTACTTTATCAAGCAAGAATAAGGATACTTTTAGACCGGTAAATGATCAAGATTCAAAGCATGAAACTTTAGCAACTGCGTCACTCAGCATTGCAGCACAGGAAGTCTGTGAGAAATGGCGATTGAGGTGCCAAATTCTTTCCTTTTCTTTGTTGATAGAACTTAATTTGTGTTATTTGTTAATTAGAGGTGGCAAATTCTACCCGTTTAGTTATAAACTGGCTACGTTTTATTTTAAATGGGTCAAAAGTTGTCCAAAGCGTAGTTTCATTTCAAATTTTGATCAGATTCCAGTTTTGGATAATACACTTTTTATGTAAAGAAGGCTCAAACTTTTTTACTTTACTTTTAAATAAAAAAAAGGCTTAAACTGCCAAAAACTTGATTTAGTATAATCTGAATTACTTGGCCTAAATGATTATGTTACGGTTGACATATTGGTAACTTAGATCATGCTGACTTTTTTTACGTTGAAGTGACCTAAAAATGGTTAACTTACAAGTTACAGATTACCTTAAGTGAAACCTTTTAAAGATTGAGCCTTTTTGTTGATGCAAAGAAACTAAGTTACCCCAACTAGAAACCAGACTAAAGTTTGTTACTTTTATGCAATTTGCCTTTATTGTAATAATACATTTTTGTAATCATACCCCAACTCAACTTACCCATTTTGACCTTCCCATTTATTGCATCTACAATTAACAATCTTTATGTTTCTGAATTATGTCAGGGGAAACCAAGCTTATAGTAATGGGGATCATGCTAAAGCAGAGGATTATTACACGCAGGGGTTAAATTCGGTTTCTCAAACTGAGAAATCTAAAGGTTGTCTTAGGGCTTTAATGCTATGCTATAGCAACCGCGCAGCAACTAGGATTTCTCTTGGAAGGATGAAAGATGCTTTAAAAGACTGTCTGATGGCTGCAGCAATAGATCCTAATTTTCTCAAGGTTCAAGTTCGTGCTGCACAGTGAGTATCACTTTTATTACATTTTTAGAAGTTTAACTGATTTAGTTATTTGGTTGGATCTTTATGTGTAATGCCGATTAAGTAATTAAATTTTTGTATCTTATCTTGTTTGTGTATCTATTAATAATCTTTTATATATTCAGTTGTTACCTTACTATTGGAGAAGTTGAAAATGCAACTGTTCAGTATATGAAATGCTTGCAGTCCGGGAGTGATGTCTGTGTGGACAGAAAATTGTTAGTAGATGCTTCTGAGGGTTTAGAGAAGGCACAGGTATTTCAAGTTTTTTTTTTTTTTAAATCTTTATATTGTTTTTACTGTTTATAATTAGCAATTTCATCTTTCATAAATTTTTTTGGCTTTTCAGAAAGTGACACAATGCCTTAAGCAATACACCGAGCTTCCACGAAGAACACCAGAAGATTTAGAATGCGCTTTGAAAGTTCTTGATGAAGCTTTACAAATAAGCAGTTATTCAGAGCAATTGCTTCAGATGAAAGCAGATACCCTACTCATGGTTTGTATTACAGTTGATAAAAATGTTCAATTTCATTTGACACATAAAAATGTCTTTGTACTGGCTAGTATATAATTTTGACTTTATGATTTTCATTGATTATTGTTGATATATCAGGCCTGAATTCGATAATATTGCCTGGTTTTGCAGTTACAGCAATATGAACAAATTATTCAGATGTGTGAGCAGACTCCGAGTACTGCTGAGTCAGACTCATGGAGATCAAACCTGATTGTTAAAGCCTATTTTTATTTAGGAAAGCTCGAGGAAGCTCAAGAATTTATTAAAAAACAAGAGAATTCTGGCCATATTGCCGAAAGGTATTAATTAACAAAAAATAAACGTCTTCTTAGAAAAAGGGACATGCTTAATGGGCTTGGCCGGTCAAACGGGCTTGGCAGGGTCAAACTGGTTTAAGGTCACTTGAAATGAAATTTTTAAATGCATGCAACCTTTTAAAGCTCTTTATTCAAAGATTCAGATTATTGTTGTAATAATTTTGTTTTGGTTTTAAATGCATTAGCTATTTATTAAAATATGGTCAAAAAGTTGTTTTTCTGGTCGACCTGTTTTGACCCGTTACTCTACCCGCCTAGATCCACCACCCATCTTGCCACCTCATCGTTTTGTAAAACTCATCTTTTTTCCACTTCTTTTGTATTTTGGTGGAGAATATGAAACTTAGCATATTTGTCTTGTTAATTTCCAGGTTAGAAAGCATGAGCTTGGAGTCAATGATACCTTTAGCTGACACAATAAGCGAGCTTTTATCTCGCAAGGTACAGGAATAGTTACCTTTTCATTTTACATTTTTTGTAAACTTTAACAGAATTCCTGTGATTTCAAGCTATTGAAATGACTAGTTTACCCTGGAGATTTGACATAATATAATCTAATTATATTTTTTATAGGCAGCAGGAAATGAAGCATATAAATCCAGAAAGTATTCTGAAGCAGTTGAAAATTACACTTCTGCCCTTTCATGCAGTGTTGAATCACGCCCTTTTGCAGCTGTATGTTTTTGCAACCGTGCTGCTGCATACCGGGCTTTGGGCCAAATTTCAGATGCCATTGCAGATTGCAGCTTAGCTATAGCTCTTGATCCAACCTATCTCAAGGTTTGCTAACTTGCACCAGCTTTCACAGTGCTAATTATAGTCTTCAATTTTGAGCAATAAAGCAAGGGTATTATTGACATTTGAAAAATGTTAATACTTAAATTACAGGCTATTACTAGACGAGCTAGTTTATATGAGATGATTAGAGATTATGGACAAGCTGCTAAAGATCTAAGAACGTTGGTGTCTTTTCTGACATCACAAACAGATAAGCCGAATGAGTTAAGACAAACTCATAACCGGCTTTATAATATTGAAGAAGAATCTAAGAAGGAAATTCCATTAAATATGTATCTCATATTGTAAGTTCTTTTAGTCATACAGTCTAACATTTTGTTTGAAAGTGCAAAATCCCATTTTTGTATCAAGTGATGATGCGCGATTTTGAAACTTTACAGAGGAGTTGAACCAACTGCTGCTGCATCAGAAGTCAAGAAAGCATATCGGAAGGCTGCACTTAAACATCATCCTGATAAGGTTATTCGCTTGTTAAAATGGGTCGGGTTTCAGCCAAAACGGGTACTTTTGAACATATTGAAATGGGCTGGGTTGGGTTGACCAGAAACCCTTGTAAAAAATGAAAATTTGAAAATGTAACGTGTTGATTATTGTTACAAAGTGTATATCATCATAATAGGTTATAGTCAAGTCTTATAAATGAAAAGATATAGGAGATTTTATGCATAAATTACACTTTTGTGACCTTTAATTTGTTTGTTCGATTTTTTTATGCTATTCATTCAATATAGCCAGGTTTTAATATGTACTCAGTGTGTCGAATGTTTACAAACCTTATGTTATTTCAATAATCAATTAATCTTAATGTAAGTTATTGAATTAAATGATTAAGGACGCTTTATGCAGAAAAATACACTTTTGGGGGACATTAAACCATTTGACTTGGTTTCTTTTAAGCACTTGGTGTTTTACTTGTTTGATCTGTTAGAGATAAAACATAACCGAGTTGACCCGTTGATAAGTAAATGGGTCGTAACTGTCACATGTAACTTAAAATGTTTTTTTTTGGCTGATGTAGGCGGCTTTATTGGTGAGTAGAAGTGATAATGGAGATGATGGATTGTGGAAGGAAATATCAGAAAGTGTACGCAGAGATGCAGATCGGCTTTTCAAAATGATTGGAGAAGCCTATGCTGTGCTTTCAAACGCTTCCAAGGTGATTTCATAAATCCACATTTTAAAATAGATGAATAGAATGTTTAAATTGAAAAAGGAAATTAACAAAAATATTATTTGACTTTTGTTTTGAACTCACTTCTCTCCAAACTTGAGAAGACTATCAAGTATTATCTAAAGGTGGCAAAATGAGTGGGTTGGGTAACTGGTCAAAACATGCCATTTTTGTATGGATTGAAATGGTCGAGTTTTGCCTCGCTTTTTTTTATTCTTTCTAAAAAGTTTGATTATAATCTGTGTCAAATATTGCCCAATGTATACTTTTTAGGGTAGCTAAAAGGGTCTTGTTTGTGGGTTGGTAGCCGAACCTGACAGGAATCTGAAAATCCGGTTGCACACCTGAACCTGAACAGGGCACATGTATTCGTGGTTTGGCTCGAACGACCAGTTTAACCCATAAAAACGTTTTATACATTTTTTTTGCATATTAATACTTTAAAATTATAAATTTGTGTTGTTATTATTTTTTTTGAAGCAATTTTGTTTAAACATTAATTTGTTTATATTTTAAAGTTTGGCATAAAAATTTCCAAAATTTAAGCTACTATTATACATAACACATTTAAAAAATAATGAAAAATAAACAAATGGGCTAAATGGGTCAAGTTGCAAAACCTTCGGGCTGACACTGACACTGCCCGCTTATTAGAATGTGCTGGTGTGTTGACCCGTTAGAGATATAAAACAGTTACCAAATCAACCCACTAATAATTTGACATTTATTTTTCAGAGGTCACAATATGATATAGATGAAGAAATGAGAAACGAAATAAACAAATTCACAAGGGCTGCAGATGTCCAAAGCCCGATATATGAGAGAAGTGGAAGCAGATGGTTCCAAGAATCTTGGAGACCGTCTGTTTATTCACATTCTAAGGGTCAAGAACGATGGCAATATTCAAGGCATTCTTGATGTATATTTAGATGGGGTTGTCATCTAAGAGTTCTAAAAGTTGCATGAGAGCATGAAAACATGTGATGATCAAGCAATTCAATGTACAAATCTGCCATTTGCGAATGGAAATCAGGTTTTGAAATTGCACGAGGGCCTCGGAAATGGTACAATCTTGAAAGCGGCGTGTACAAATGGTGATAGCATGGTTTATTTTCTTTTCTTATTTTTTTCTTGTGTAGTGATTGTTTTATTTAATGCAAACAAATGTATGAATGGACCATTGAGAAAGTTGTTTTGTTTTAATGTTATTATAGAGGATTAGAGGGTGAATTGTTTGTCATAATACATTAACATTTTATTTATTTTTTGTAAATTAACATGTGATATTAGTATGATATGTTAATGTCTGTCTTTTAGGTTAAGGAACAAACATGTTGCAGGTTGATAAATAGAAGGTATCAAACCAGTAATTTCTAAAAAAATAATAAAGTAATATCGTAATATATTAACTTATCACATATATTTATTATTTATTTTATCATCCAAAGTTTGAGAATTCAAATTTAGGTACAGAGATTTGATGCATTTGGACATAAATGATGTACACGTTTGTTTGTATTTACAAACAAAGATCAACGTTGTATAGGGTTCGGTTAGGCCGTGTATTTGTCCTTGCGTCACATGCACGGTATGAGAATATTTGTTGCTATATTTTATAACTAGGTTAGAGCCCGTGCTCTATACGGGGGAAAATATAATAAAAATAAAAAATTATTATATGTAATATGTAATTCAATTATTTCATATAATAATTTTTGTTTATGGCCTTTTTATTAAATTTTTGATATATTATGCACTATAACTTTAAGTTGAAAACCAAATCTTGATGATTGATTTATTTCAAATAAAACTTTCATACCGGTATTGCTATAATAAATCTTGTGTGTATAAAAATGATATTCGTAACAAATTGTTGTCATAAATTTAAGAACTAAATTTACAAAGACTAAGATTTTGTTGTAAAAGAAAATAAATAAAAATATATTATATTTTAAAATAAAGAGAAAAACGATAAACAATCTTAAATGGTTGTGTTAAAGAGATATGAGAAGACAATGCCATATTGTGAATTATGAAAATGTTAACAATTAAATATAATTTTGATTTTATACTTGAAGAGAAATCACATTTATATAAGCTAAGGCAAGAAATCGAACACATACCATTTTAGTAGAGTTGATAAGCACATTTGGTTTGAAACATGAGGTTTTATGTTCAAAACCCGTATCGCACAATAATATATTTTTCAAAATTTTATAAAGACTTACGGGTCATGGGTTATAACAGGAAAACGAGTCATGAGTCATAACGTAATAAGAAATAGTGACATGACATCTACTTGGCATCCTATATTAAATGTTATGTGGAAAACTTGTGTTGATTTAATAGTATAGTTAGATTTTAAAATATTGATTTTTATTGTTACTGTTATATTAGGACGCACCCCTAAGATAACGTTTGGTATGAATGAATGAGGGGATGAATGAAATGAATCACTGTAAAGAAATGAGAAAATGGTGCTTAATTGGTATATGAAATGAAATCAACGATTACACAAACTTATTCCATTAAAACCATTCCTCCCCCACCCACCCCACTCCACTCCATTTTCATCACACAATTTTTTTTTCATTTCATTCATCTTTCACCATACTCTTTAGATTTCACCACCTCGCAACCACCGCAACAGCCACCGCCGCCTCCGCCGCCACCACCACCACCACCTGACCGCCCACCAGCACCGTCGCCGCCATCACCACCTCCACCTGACCGCCCACCAGCACCGTCACCGCCATCACCACCTCCACCACCTTACAACCTCCACCACCATCGCATGAAACTTATTTAGTCGTGAAGAGTAAATGTTTAGTGAACGTGCTCGTTATGGTTAGTTTAAGGACAAGTGGAAAGTTTTAATTGGTTCTACAAACTATTCGTTACGACCAGTTTATAATATATATATTTCTGAAATTTTTTACAAATGACACCTAAAATTTGAAATTTATTTTCATAAACGCTTATTTTCAGAATTTTCCCTTTTGAAAAATTCCTAAAATGGTCTGCCCCAATTCCATCTTCACGCTCAGGCCCAGCCAAATAAGGCAACACCTTCAATTTTTTTATAGGCCCTGCTTGCGGTGCGCCCATATAATGTATATATGGGTGAACCCTCGGATGGGCAAAAGTGAAATTGCACTAATTTTGACGTTATTTTACTAATATCGTGAAAATAACGTTAAAAGTGGCGGAAAGTTAATCAGGCATCAAGTGGTGGCGTTGATAGCCGAAAGACAAGGGTGCACTCACCAATCAGTCGGTGACCCGGTGGTTGAGTGTTATGCGCCTTATGTCCAAGGCTTGATGCAAAACTACTATTGAGCCGGGGGTCTCACAGGAAGCAGCCTCTCTATTCCTACGGGGTAGAGGTAAGACTGTCTACATCTTACCCTCCTCAGACCCTACCATAGCTTTGTTGTTGGTGGAATTTACTGCGTACGATGATGATGATGATGATGACGACACTAAATCTTTTAAAACTAGATTTTTTTTTATTAAGAACTTGTTGATAGGCCACAAGTTAAGGGTGAGGCCCATGTCATTAATGATTTATCCTTGTATTATGGTACAAAAAATAAAATAAAAATAAAAACACAAGCTAATAGCGGTCGATAGTTAGAATCTTAGATTATTTATAGCTAGAGTTTTTAGAATGTCAAATAGAATTCGAAAATTTGAATGTAGTCATTCAAAAAGGTTAAGAAAAAAAAAATTATGACTTCGTCAACTATAAACTTATTAGCTTATTATTGCCGGTCCCAAGTTCGGGAAAAGGAAGAAAGTTTACATCAAATAGATTTTTGAAAGCTGGCCTCAATATTTTAATTCACTTTATGCCTCTACGGATGTTGAGACGGACTTTTCTAGTTCTATTAAGATTTTGTCGTGCCTAATCTTAACCGTCAAACACGGAATGGGACCTCAATCATAAAAGAATTTGCCGACATGCCACGTTTAAGAAACATGACGTTTGAAGTGGTCTAAAACCAATCTGTCAACTCTTGACTAAAAGACTTTTCAATATGGAATTAATTCACAGTAACGAGACTTAAATGCATACTCGAGTAATTGCCATAAAAAAGGTCTTTCTTCTCCTTTTAAATAAAAAAATCAATTCAATAAATACGTCACTCAGAAATTTTAAACAAAACTTTTAAATGGGCTTGATAACTTGATTGGGTTGTGTCCTTATCATTTATGGTTTAGGCTACAAAATTAAGTGATTTGGTCATAAATTAGGTTATTATAAAAATTTTAAAAAATTCGGCCCTACCTGGGTGACTGGGCGGGAAATTGTCCCCCCCCTCCGAGTTGCCCCTGAATTTAACTTATGTATGTATATTTAAAGTTGACTTTTATATTTTATAAAAATTACATGCTTTTTAGACTTTGCTGGTTAGTTCATATTTGCGATGAATGTGCAGTTCGTGAGCTTACACAAGGTTGTCTCCAAGGTTTCGGATGCCCAGTATGATTACAAAAACATGGGCCCTTATATATAATTTTTTTAAGGTAAAAGATAATTGTGATAGAAATAAACAAAATCTTACCATAGACTTAAGTTAAATTAGTTAATTGAGGTATTGATTAATGAATTACCCATTTATGTTATAAAACAACTGGGTATAAGTTACCTAAAATTTAAAAATAGATACGTTGTGAACTAGAGTTATATTTATAGTTAAAAATGGGCTTAAGTGACATATAATTTAAAAAAGGGCCTAAGATTTTAGATGAGACTTCTTGTGAGGCTTTATAGTTGTTTAAGTAGAAAGTACCACCAACGACTCTGCAGGTGGTGATCCGTAAAAAAATTGTATTATAACAGGGTTTTCGCATGCATTCTTCGTTGTGTTCCTCTACGTTAAAGTTTTTCTTATAAATACTACCAAATACTAATATTTGTTGGAATTGGTAGTTTAAGAATTTAAATAAGCCAAATGCGACATTGATTACATTGTGTAAGCAAGCTAATGCGACAGTAACTAATTTGTGAAATTGATGGTCTCGGAATTAAAATCGACCATATGTGTGTTTGCCAGGTATGAGAATATGTATGAGTTGATGTCCAGTTCTCGTAAGCACAAGTGAGGGTGAAATATACAGCTATACAAGGATGAAGAGGGAAGGTGTATGGTTAGTAAAGGGGTTGTGAGGTTTTAGGGTGATTGAAGCCGTCAAGTGTGTAGCTTTTTGCTGGTTAAGTAGGTCATTGAAATCATTGCAAGATATGAGATTTGTCTCGTATTAGTTATATGGGTAACATATGTGTTATTGTGATTGAGTTCTTCTGTTTGGTTTTCATTTTATTGTTTTTAATTTTTAATTTATTTTAACAATCATTTTCAATGTTAGTTAAATAACCAATTAATCTGTGGCAAATTTCAAAGGTTAAGAAAAGTATAACTTATAATATTCAAAGATAAATTTCAATATGGGGACAAGCTGCATGGATCATTCATGTGACTTATTCCTATATATATGATTAGATCACAAAGGGAAATTTCATAAACCTAGTCATGACATCAAAGCTTCTACTACTTGGCCTACTTCTAAATCTTCTCTTAGTCAAAGGTTACCTCTATTTCATTTTAAACCAAAAACATTATTTGTGTTTGTATCCATTTGTATAAGAAAGATAACTAACATTTTGTTGATTGCTTGAATATAGATGCACAAGCCGTAGGCGTGTGCTACGGACGAAACGGGGACGGTTTACCCTCCGAAGGAGACGTGGTAAGCCTTTACCAAGCAAACGGCATAACCAAGATGCGGATCTATGATCCGCATCAACCTACTCTTGAAGCACTCAAAGGAACCAATATTGAACTCATGATCGGCGTCCCTAACGACGCTCTACAATCGCTCAACGATCAAAATGCCGCAAACACATGGGTTCGGGACAACATCCAAAACTACTACCCGGATGTCAAGTTCAAATACATAGCCGTTGGAAACGAAGTTGACCCGGATAAAGAAAGTGGTCAATACATACCCTTCTTACTCCCGGCCATAAGAAATATTCATAGCGCGATTACAAGCGCGAACCTAGGGGCCCAAATAAAGGTGTCGACCGCAACCTATACCGGTCTATTAAAGTCCTCGTCTCCACCAAGCAACGGCGCGTTTAAAGACAACGCGCAAGGGTTTATCGGACCCATAGTGCAATTTCTAGCACAAAACAACTTGCCAATGCTAGCAAATATTTACCCTTACTTTAGTGACCCGGGCTCGAATCTCCCATACGCGTTGTTCACCGCAACTCAACCCGTGGTGGATGACCCTAACGGTCGACGATATTCCAACCTTTTTGATGCCATATTGGACGCGCATTATGCGGCCCAAGCGCCCCTTGGTGGGGAGAATGTTGAAATTGTTGTGTCGGAGAGCGGGTGGGCTTCGGCAGAAGGGAGTGCGGTTGCAACGGTTGATAACGCGGGGACTTATTATAAAAACTTGATCGAACACGTTAAAGGGACCGCGGGTACCCCGTTGAAGCCGGACCGATCTATAGAGACGTATTTGTTTGCAATGTTTGATGAAAACAAGAAAGAAGGAGCCCCGGAAGAGAAACATTTTGGGCTTTTTACACCCGATCAAAAAGCCAAGTATGGTCAGCTGAGCTTCAACTAGAAGTATAGAAGACTAGAACCATGGGATCATGAGTTATGAAAATATTAAGGAAATTAAATAAGACATAGTGTGTTGTATACTTGTATCCCTACTTAATGAATTTGAATATGGATTAATAAAGGGTTGGTTTGTTAAGTATTCGTAGAAACATAAACTTGTTTTGTATCAAACTAGCGTTTTACCCGACGCGTTGGTAAAATCCGGGCAATGATAAAACCCAAGCATTATTTGTCGCAAGTATTGAGGCGGTAAGTCGACGCGAATTTGTGTTATTGTACCGGAACTAAAGCCAAAATAAAAACAAAAAATAATAAAATTTGAGGTGGAACAAGTGGCATCGGCCGGTAAAACTCAGGGGTTGGTTTCTGTCACGCTCGCTATGGTACCGGAAGTAAAACAAAAACAAAAAACAAAATCGATATTAGGTCGGTTTTAGCTACGTTTGTTACGGTACTATAACTAAAACAAAACAAAATTGACATTTGGTCGGTTTTCGTTACGTTTGTTACGGACCGAAACTTAAACAAACCAAAAATAACAAATAAGGTGTTTGGCCGATTTTCGTTACGTTTCTTACGGATCAAAACTGAAACAAACTAAAAGGGGCCAATAAGGTGCCGCAAAGTTGCCCAGTCGGGACTTTGCGGCACCAAACTTTATAATAATAATAATGATCGAATACAATTCGTAAACTTTCAAATATTTTTTTGTAGACGACATGGTTTTATTTGTAACTTTATCGTCTTTATATAAACGGGCGATTCTACAAATAAATAAAGAATGTTCAATATATAATAATATCAACCAATCAGTGAATGACGCGTGTTTCTTGACGCAACTGATTTCTATCCCTGACAATGCCAAGGGTGTGTAGCAATGTAGATTGAAGAGATGCACATCTAAAACGGATCCAAAACCTATTAAAAACCGGTTCCAAGCCTTTTTGATCTGCCAGTTTAAAATTGGTTTGAGAGCATGTCCGTTGAAACATATTAGAACCTAACTGAACCTGACTAATTTCTTTAGGCTTAGTTTTCTAATACGAACCGGTTTAGGCCAATCCAAATTTGACTTTCGTTGACTCGATCTAGCCCGGTTAAAACTAATCTAGTTTTGTACACCTCTAGAGGTGTGTGTTGTCAAAACCGGACCGGACCGGACCGAAACCCAGGGACCGGACCATTAAGGATTGGGCTGATCTCAGTTAAGACCAACTTCATGTTGGGTTGATTTGTGTTGGGCCAGATCACAACTAACATCAATATCTACAAGACTACAAGTCTACAACATCCACAACTAAAAGAATTATCTTAGAAATAACTTCATAATTCAAACTATTTAAATCTTTCAAAAACAATTCAAAGTTGTATCAAACTCACTCTTTATTCAATCACTAGAAATCCAAAACTCCTATCAATACATAACAAATTTTTTAATATTATTATTATCATGAAATTCAATCACATTATACTGCAGCATTTTGGATTATTTTCACCCGGTATTAGTATCGATTCTTCCTCAGGAGGATTGATGATCTCTTTGGGAACACCATGATGCCCATCACAGTCTTCTGCATTCCCCGAACATTCTAGGTGCTTGTGGGCAACGTTCCTTTCATTTGTCGGATAACCCAAGCTATAATCATGCGCATTCCCATGCCCGTTCCCATGCCATTGCCCATTTCCGTGTCCATATCCGTTCCCATACCCATACCCATACCCGTTTTCGTATCCGTTCCCATGCCAACGCCCGTTTCCATGTCCGTTCCCATTCCCATTATAATAACCCGGATAAAAGTAGTTTGCTTCGATTCCCTTTTCATTCCCATTATCTTTCTTAGGTGCAATCAAGTGGGTTGAACATTCTCCAAACTGAAAATTTACCATCTTTGCATTCTTTTTAACTTTCTTCACACAGCTAAAAAGCCGGTCTGGATCAATGTAACCTGAAATATTAACCACCCCATCGTCCAACGCTTTACATGAAACTACTCCTGTTCAACCACAACAAGCATGTCTATCAAATCCTAGGAAAACAATGAATATCTACAACTTTAGATACACATAAATTAAACATACACACCTTCAATATTTTTATACAACTTTTTCATTGCTTCCTCATATGAGTCATCATAGTCCATCTTGAAGGTGAAGTTCTAAAACAAGAACACAACATATATTAACATATATGATTAAACAATATGTATTGTGTGTGTACAAAGTTAATGTTAAACCGCGAATGCAGGGTTTTCAATCTTTTTGGGCTTGGGTTTCTTGAATGCCTGCATAACTGGTTTATGCCAAAAGGATACAAACGTTAGTATTGATGATTTAATAGACGATTTCACAATAAAAACATTCCAAATTTGACTAGAGTTATATTTAAAAACTTGTATTATGAAATTTTGTACATTTGTAAGTTAAGGGAATTTGAAATGTTTAAGAAATACAATTTAGTTTTATTAAAAGTGAAAAAACACATAAAAATGTTATATGATTTATTTAAAAAACTTATATTAAACTATATACATAAATACTAAGCTAAAGTGAGAATCATTACCAAACATAAAATTATACAAAGAACAAAAAACTGTAATTAAAGTTTTGTTTTTATACGTTGTTTATGAACATAAAAACCATCAAACTAATTAATTTGTTCGTGCATGTTTCAGTTTTTCAGTTTTATCTGAGCATGTTATATAGATACATGAACAAACAGAAATAAGCCACAAAATTAATAATCACCTACACTTAAAGTTACATGATCATGATCACTGTTTTAATTTTTGTAACTTAAAAAAGGTTTATTTGTTTATTTTTTTTCTTTGTACCAATTTGTGTTTTGCATTATCCCCATATAAATTTACAGTACTTTATGTAATTAAAGGTTATTGTACTACCGAAGGGTATTCAATCTTTTTGGGCTTTGGTTTCTTGAATGCCTTAATAGATGGTTATTGCCATGAGGATGGAAAAGTTTATATATATCTCCATAAAAACATTAAATTTGGAAGTGATTTATGTTTATCATAAGACTTTTATATTCACCATAATTGTTTGGTTTTTATTCTGGTAGTTGATAAAGCATTCTAAATTTTACTAAAGTTATTTTAAAAACCTGTACTATAAAATTTTGTACATTTATAAGTTCTGGAAATTTGACATATTTAATAAATACAATTAAATTGTTTTTAAAAGTTAGTAGTAAAAATTACATAATAGAATTTAAATATATGTATGAAACTGTTATATACATAACCTATTTAAAAAAACCAGATTAAAAAATTTTATATCGTTTACATAAATATTAGGTTAGAGATGATTGAGAATCAAGGCGGCCCTAGCCCTTTTATGTAAAAATATCGATCGTCCGGCTTAAAATTAGTGTTAAGTCCTTCGATAGTTCCTCACGAAAAACATTCATGGGTCCGTGAGGATCATTACAAAACGTAAAATTCTACTAAGAACAAAACTTCTTATTTAAAGTTTTGTTTTTGTACACGCACACATAGTTTATGGACATAAAAATTATCAAACTAGTCTGCTCTTACATATTTTTTTTACCATTATCTAAACACGCATGTAGCTGTCATATACATAACCTAATTTATTAATGCTTTCGAAAATTATAGGAGATATTAATAAGCCATAAACAATAATCATAATCACTTAAAAAAAGCCACCTATTTACATCATAATCAGTTCTTTAACTTTTGCAACGAATTAAAAAAGGTTTAAAAAAAAGGTTTATTTTTTGTACTTGTAACCTTAAAAGAAGAACAAAAAATCCATGAACACACAAGTTTAAATGACTCCATTGTGTTTACATAAAGTATGCATTCGTGGGTTTACCTGTGCTCATGTCCATCTGAGAAACTGTGAGTATGGACGCCAAATTAAGGTTTGAGAGAATGAATTGAGTACGTGATTAAATAGCTTCATTGATCCCTGAGATTGAAAGAAATCGTAATTATAAGGAAATGATTTTTCTTTCATAAAATATATTTTTTGCCATAATATTTTTAATACACTATTTTAGGAAGTAACTGCATTTTTCTGAGGTGTAGGAAAATCTTTTCTGCTTAAAAAAATATATCAAAAGTATATGATTCCATTGTATAAAATATTGTTTCTTTATAAAATACTATTTTAGAACAAAAAATAATAATTAAATAACATAATTAAAATACGCATTACACAAACAACGTAAAAAGATATCAGGTTGGTTGGGTTAAGAGTTAAGCTGTTAAGAGTTAAAGACCAACTTCTTGTTGGGATTGCATCATTGTTGGGCTGATTTGTGTTGGGCTTGGGCGGCTAGATAACAAGTTGTAGAGGTGCACAAATTAGGTTTTTCAAATACCCAGTTTTGGATTGGAACATTGTATACGACCGGGTATTAGCAATACCCGGGTCGGGTTTGGGTCTGGGCATTTGAATGCCTATATTAGGGTATTGGAAAAAAAACCTATTTTTGTGTTTTTTTTTCTCGGGCATCTTTAGGGTATAGTTGGATTTTTTTAAGGGGTTCCACTTTTTAGGGGTTTTTCCAGGTATTTTTCAAGTATATTTTGGGTAATTTCGAGTATAGATCGGGTACTTGAAAAACCCGATTTCGGGTATTTGAAAAACCCGGTTCCGGGTATGGAACCTGTTTCAGTTTTCGGGTATTACCAGATACAAATCAGGTCTACGATCCTCAAATAAAACGACAGTGTTTTATTATATGCAACTAAAAGCGTATTAAACGATTGAATGTCACATAAATTATTCATTTGTGTTCGTCAAATGTTTGTGGTACGTAAGCAAAAGTTTAAAACACGAGCTGGTGTTGCGTATGCCATGGTTAACTAAACTGCTAAACATAACAACAGAAGTGTTATTTCATGTTATTTAGTGAATTAGTGTCATTGTCTATTAATGTATAAATATTCCAAAATGGCTGCCAAGTTGATAATCTAATTATCATAATAAAATAGAATATATCAACATATTTGTTTATTTTGCCAATGAAATTTGAACATTTTGGAACAGGTGTTTGTATGTATTTAGATTTCAGGCATATTAAGAGGGACCTTTAATTTCTAATGTTAGGCAGGTTCAAAGGAGTATTTTGTCTTTGTGTTGACATTAGAAAATTTGTGAGCGTGACATGATCGAGATAATTGCATAGCAAGATCAAAATATAATTCTAGAACAAGTCAACATAAGTTTTAATTTTTATCTTTTTTAATATGGCTAAGGAAAACAAAATTACGGAAGCAAGGCAACACAAGTATAAAATTAAATTCATTTAATGTTTTATAAAAGGTGAATAAGAGAGAATAAAGGGACTTTGATCTAGCGATACCAAAGTGTTGGATAAGGCTTCGTTTTTATAAATTGTGAGAGTTCAAGTCCCGTCTCTATCTCTATAAAAACGGTGTATATATCAAATACGTGGAGTTAAGGCTATCGGCAATGAAGGCATGAGTGTGGGCCTGTGGAGGTATAGAATTAAAAATGGTCTTTATGTTTCGGTATCGATTTGGTACCGACACCCGGTATATAAAAAAAACACATAAAACTCAAAAAGTAAAGTATAAGTATCGGTTGTGTTTGTTATGGTATCGACACTTGTCATATGGTATAGCAACCGAAAGAGAAAACCAAAAAATATAGTGATATGACCAAAAAGATATCGATACGTGATTTACATCGATCGAAAACTATAAAAGAGAATATCGATACACGTTCCGATATAAGATACTGGTATTGATGTTGTTTGGACGATATCGGTTTGGTTCGCCATAGCACCAACACTCGATATAGCTTCGATACCAACAAATTACTCTACTGTGATGTAACTCTCTCTTCAACATAATCTATACCACAACGACATAAAAAAAAATAAACTTCCTCTTTAAATATGTTAATGAACACAAGCTAGTAGAAAAAAAATCTAATAAATAAAAACAAAATGGGTTAAAGATGTATATTGTTAACGGTATAAGTGTTGAGATTAAAAGTTATTAGAAGTTTTAATCATATGTTTTTATTAAACTATATCTTTCATAGCATTATCAATAATATCACGTAACATTATCAATCATATCATTAAATAAGTCCTGAATTCAATTTATCAAACTCTTGACTAAAAGACTTTTCGATATCGATAGTGACACAAATAATAACGAGACGACTTAGAAGACTCGTAGTGTGGAAATTTGAAAATTCCTATGGCAAAATCTTCGTTTTCATTCAAGATAAGCTTGATAATAGTACCACATTAATTAAATTTGAATGCGTATTCTTTAAAAATAAAAAAATAAAATAAAATACACAAATGCGTCACGTGTTATGTTATAATTTCTTTATTGCCCCTAAGTATTAAAAATTACACATCTTAAAGATTTGACACTTTGCAACAAATTTGTTACTAAACACTAACAAAGGTTAAAAAGTACTATTAACTCTTTTAATTACATTATAATTTAAAAAAGGTACTATTATAGTAAAAAACCGCCCGTTTCCTTTTCTTCTTCTTCTTCTTCATCGTCTCCTCAACTCACACGCCACACCAGCGTTAACCTCCTCCACCAACACCATCGCCACATTCGGTTTTGCAATCCCTCTCATCCTCCTCTTAAATAATCCGCAATTCTATTTTTCAAATTGGCATTGTTGGAATGAGGGATGGTCACATAACGAGAAGGGAATGTTAAGTTTAAGGTTTAATTTATGTTATGTTAGTGATATGAAGCGTGAGGAGGGGGTCGGGGAGGGAGGAGTTGAGGATGGCCGAGGGGTGGTGAGGTTTCAGGGGTGACGAGATTGATCAGGGTCGTTCGAGTGTGCATGCTGTTGACAATTAGGTAAGAAGTAATTTATTAAATTTCAATAAAAATGGTAAATTTGTCATTCTAACACCCATGTATTATTTTTGTCACTATTAAATGTCAAACTTGCAAAAAATATCATATCTTTTGGACTAAAGGTAAAATTTGTATTAGTTTACGACACAATTCGAAATATAAGAAAACTAAATAGGCCATTTGTGTACTTTTCTCTTGTATATATATGGATAGTGTCGAAGCACGAAATGAATCTGACCTGATCCATGACGATGTTTCCACGGATTTTCGAGATGAACGAACCACGTCTGATCTTCTTCATCAGCTGCTGGTGACCTGCGATGGCTTTTTGGGGGTGTGGAGGTGACTGCTAAGAAATCTCAAAGATCTCTTGTTTACAGACACAAAAAAGTGGTGGTGGCTCTTATTGAGCATGACCCCTTGATAAGGAGGTGGAGACCTCCTTATATAGAGAGTCTCATGGCCACCATCATGGTACCCTAATGGGCCTAGCCCAGTTAGGGTTACCTCCACAAAACCCCCTCAGCCCAATAACATTGTATTAGTCCATATAATAAAATAAGCCAAACATAATAAATTTAGGATCGTAAAACCGGGTTTAGTACCATACCCCTACAAGCCCCCCCAAGTCCAGCGTTGCTCCTGGGCGCGCAAGCGTCTAGGTGGAGCGCTGGACTTTATGAGGTATGTTAGGCTATGAAGCGGTTTTTTCCCTTTTCTTTGGCCTTGTCTTTATTGTCTTTGAGTTTTGGGAGGTTTTCTTCATGATGGTGACATGTTGCGGTCCCTATGATGATGATGGTGCCCTGGCTTAAATAAGATATGGCACACATCATAGTGGCGCGAGGCCTGATAAAAGATGGGGCGCGCATCTTGATAATAATGTAACATAACTTGCGCGCGAGGCAGCTTACGAGTTATGAGAATAATAAAGCTTGCGCGTGAAGCGACTTACGAGCTATAAGAATAGTAACAGCTTGCGCGCGAGGCGTCTTATGAGCTGTATGAATAATAAAAGCTTGCGCGCGAGGCGTCTTACGAGCTAAAAGAATAACAACAGCTTGCGCGCGAGGCGGCTTATGAGCTATAATAATAATGAAGCTTGCGCGTGAGGCGACTTACGAGCCATGAGAATAATAATGAAGCTTGAGCGAGTTGCGGCTTACGAGCTATGAGAAAAATAAAGCTTGCGCGAGTTGCGGCTTACGAGTTATAATAATAATAAAGCTTGCGCGTGAGGCGACTTACGAGCCATGAGAATAATAATGAAGCTTGCGCGAGTTGCGACTTACGAGCTATGAGAAAAATAAAGCTTGCGCGAGTTGCGGCTTACGAGCTATAATAATAATAAAGCCTGTGCGTGAGGCGGCTTACGGGCTGTAATAATAATGGAGCTTGCGCGAGTTGCGGCTTACGAGCTATAAGAAAAATAAAGCTTGCGCGAGTAGCGGCTTACGAGCTATAATAATAATGAGGCTTGCGCGTGAGGCGACTTACGAGCTATAAGAATAATAACAGCTTACGCGCGAGGCGTCTTATGAGCTGTAATAATAGTGGAGCTTGCGCGTGAGGCGTCTTACGAGCTAAAAGAATAATAACAGCTTGCGCGCGAGGCGTCTTATGAGCTGTAATAATAATAACAGCTTGCGCGCGAGGCGTCTTATGAGCTGTATGAATAATAAAGCTTGCGCGCGAGGCGTCTTACGAGCTAAAAGAACAATAACAGCTTACGAGCTGTAATAATAGTGGAGCTTGCGCGTGAGGCGGCTTACGAGCTACTTTATGTCCCACGCCACGTGCAGATGTTGCATGCGCGTACGCGTAGACTTTAGTTTTGTGTTATGCGCCACGCGCAAGCTTCTATTAATAAACCCGAAGTCATGACAACAAAGCTTCTATTACTTGGTTTACTTATAAATCTTCTCATAGTCAAAGGTTTGCTCTCTTTCTGTTTTTAGTCAAAACAATTGTTTGTGTAATGCATCAATGTTTGTATACTTACTCACACTCTGACATCCTCTTTATCTTTTGAGATTGAAATATACTTTACCTATATTACACCATCTCCGAACTTTACTGATAGCTTTTTTATTGTTGGGATTATAGCAGACGTAACTGATTAATTTGTTGATTGATTGACTTCTATAGGGAAAATTTGTGTAGTAAGTTAAATATATATAATCAAATTTGTTCATTTTTTTAACTTTCAAAGAAACGATAAATAAACATTGTATTTCAACTATTCTTTTAATGAAAAAGATTTAAGATTACATGGTCTCGCAATATACGATAGTTAGTCTTTAGATCTCTCCGATATATATATATAAACACGTATAAGAATGATGAATAACATTTTGATGATTGTTTCGATATAGATGCGCAATCGGTAGGCGTGTGCTATGGTCGAAATGGCGATGGTTTACCCTCCGAACGAGACGTTATAAGCCTTTACCAAAGGAACAGCATAAGCAAGATGCGGATCTATGATCCAAATCCAGCTACTCTTGAAGCCCTAAGAGGAACCAATATCGAACTCATGATTGGCGTCCCTAACGACGCTCTTCAATCGCTCAACGATCAAAATGCCGCAAACACATGGGTTAGAGACAACATCCAAAGGTACAACAATGTCCGGTTTAGATACATAGCCGTCGGTAATGAAGTTGACCCGAATAACGGGAACAGTCGATTTGTACGCTTTGTACTCCCGGCTATGCGAAATGTTTATACCGCTGTTAGAAATGCGGGTCTCGGTAACCAAATTAAGGTGTCGACCACAACCTACACCGGGCTCTTAGGGACATCGTTTCCACCTAGTGATGGCGCGTTTCGTGACAACGTTCGAGGGTTTATCGGACCGATAATAACATTTCTAGCACAAAACAACCAACCAATGCTAGCGAATATCTACCCCTATTTTAGTGACCCGGGCAGGGATCTCCCGTACGCGTTGTTCACCGCGTCCCAACCCGTGGTGACTGACCCTAACAACGGTCTACGATATTCCAACCTTTTTGACGCCATCTTGGACGCGCATTATGCGGCCCAAGGGCGCCTTGGTGGTGGGTATGTTGAGATTGTTGTGTCCGAGAGTGGGTGGGCTTCAAGTGGCGGTCCAGTGGCGAATACAGGAAATGCGGGAACTTATTATAGGAATTTGATCGCGCACGTTAGAGGGACCGTGGGCACGCCATTGAAGCCCGGGCGGTCTATTGAGACGTATTTGTTTGCAATGTTTGATGAAAGCAGGAAACCAGGAAATGAGGAAGAGAGACATTTTGGGATCTTTACCCCAAGTCAACAACCAAAGTATGGTCAACTCAACTTCAATTAGCACAAGTTGACAGGATTTATGATAATAATAAGGATATGAAATAAAATCTCATGTATTTTGTTCCTGGTTAATAAGTTGAAAATGGATTAATAAACGGTTGGTTTGTTGTGTTTAAAGAGGTGTTTGGGATTTCTTATTTTTACCTCCTTATAGCTTATGACTTATGATAAGTTAAAAGAAAGTGTTTGGGTTTCCTTATTATGTGATAGAAAATGTTGATAAGTTACACATTTGTAACTTGTGACTTCTCCTTATAAGTTATAAGAAGGTGAAAACAAGGAATCCCAAACAGCCCCTAAGTTGAAGCTCAAAACTTATATTATATGCTCTAAAAATATGTATTTTAATGACTTTATCAAAACGATCTTGAACCTTCAAAAAATCATCAATCAGTCAATGACCGGCACGTGTTTCTTGACGCAACATATTTCCATCGTGACGTAGCTAGGGGTGTGTAGAGGTGAACATCCAAACCGAATCCAAAAACCAGTCTGGGTGAAACCAGCTTGAAATTGATTTCAGAGCATATCCGTTGTAAACTAGTTAAAACGTAACCAAACCAGATTAAAACCGGCTTGGGACGATCCGGTTTTTTGTCTTTCTTTGACTCAATCCCAATCTGTTTCAAAATCAATTCAATTTGGCCTAAATTCCAGTTTTGTGCATCGGGGGGGGGGGGGGGGGTTGTAAACAATAAACCGGACAGGTTTGCCTGAAACCGTAACTCGATTGTTTGGAAATTCAAACCAGAGGACTGGACCACTAAGGAGTGGGTCGGTCTCAGATTGGGTTAGGAAGAAATTTATGTTTTTAAACATAGCTGAATTATGAATCACATCCTTTAAAAAGTTTATTTGCAGGCGGTGTCCTTTATAGACCATGTTTATTTAATTTTCGTCCTTTTAACTAACTGTCATCCAATTCCTTCTTTAAATTGAAGCACATGTAATGCATATGAGGGTCAAAAGGTAAATTAACACATATAATTAATTTTTTAATTCTTTATATAGATGAAAATCAAATATTTGACATGGACCTACACTCAACCTCACCATATGTCACCATCACCGCTTCCTTGCGTCAAAACTCAAAACAGATGGGATCGACTCGGTTTTCCAACGAGAGATTTGGGAATTTCATTTCATAAACGGTGCTTGCCACTTTCGAAACCTCTTTCCATTCTCACACAAACACAACCAAATCGAATCTTGCCAAATCCCAAACCCTAGAATTTCAATTTACTAACAATCTCTCAAATTAATGGCACCAAAGACAGAGAAGAAGCTGGCAGTCGAGACGGAGAAGAAGCCAAAGGACGCCACCGCGGCCAGGCTTGTGTTTAAGCACACCACGAAAGCAGTGAGAAAGGGTGGTTTCACCCAAAATTAAACCAACAAACTTTTCCAATATTCGTCTCGTGACTATCTCTGTTCGTCTTCCTCTTTATTGTAGTTGAACCGGTTTTGGTTGGCCAGATCCCGTAAAATTTTAAGTCAAGATTCGCCGGAAATTGGTTGTGGTGGGTAGAGAATATAGAGAAAGAGAATTATTGGCTTTTTGAATGATTATGTTGATTTACATTCCACATATAAATAATAATGTAAATGCATATTTACAGGAGCTAACTTAGGAGGCTAACTAACTTCTATAAGAAACTTGACTAAATCTAAATATTTGAATTTGAATATATAACACAAATAGTTATTTTGTTGAGCACAATTATTTATTTAATTGTGTGTGTCGTTATACGCCCCCGCAAGATGGAGGATCCATCGGAGACTCCAATCTTGGACCTTAAGGATAAAAACGGCCCCCGTGAGAGTGGCTTCGTAAGAACATCTGCGAGCTGATCAGTAGAGTTGATATGATGAACTTTTAGCGCACCGGCAACGATTAGCTCTCTTACAAAATGGTAGTCCAACGCAATGTGTTTCATGCGAGAATGATACACAGGATTAGCACATAGGTAAGTAGCACCCATGTTATCACAGTAAAGTCGAGGTGGATCTTTTATTGATAGACCAAGTTCCTTGAGCAGATGTTGAACCCATAATAATTCAGCCGTTGCATTTGCAAGAGCTTTGTATTCCGCCTCCGTGGAAGATCGAGAAACTGATTTATGGCGGGCTGATTTCCAAGAGATTATGTTTGAACCAAGATATAAAATATATGCCGTGGTGGATCGACCAGCAGTGAACACCCCTCCCAATCAGAATCTGAAAAGGCAGTTAACTCCAATGGTGACTTCCTGTTCAAAAAAGGACCGTGATATAACGTGCCTTTTAGATAACGAAGTAGGCATTTTAGAGCTTGCCAATGTGTTTGTGACGGACAGTGCATGTATTGTGATAACTGGTTTACCGCGAATGAGATATCTGGTCGCATAAATGCAAGATATTGCAACGAGCCGACCAGCTTACGATATGGTGTCGGGTCCACCCGGGGAGTACCATGGTCAAGGGTGAGTGTTTCTGAGGAGTTCAATGGTGTAGTTACCACTTTAGCACCATCCATGTGATGGAGAGTTAGAAGATCAAGAATGTGTCTGTGTTGGGATAGGAACAAACCGGTAGGGGTTGGAATGATCTCAACACCAAGGAAATGACTAGGGTAACCCAAATCTTTAATTGAAAAACGTTTTGCAAGGGTGTTGACAAACTAATTAATAAAATGGGAGTTATTTCCTGTGAGAATGATATCATCGACGTACATCATGAAGTATCAAGTTACACCGTCACGGTTATAAACAAAAAGTGAAGCATCGGCAAGCGATTTTTGAAAGCCCGATTCAAGTAGGAAAGCCGTGAGTGCCATGTTGATGTTCGGTTTATTTGTACATATTTATGTGTGTTAATTTACTTGTTTTACTCGTTTAGTTTTGGAACTGTCACACCCCGACCATGACGGAAACGTCGGGGCGCAACCGATTGTTCATCACACACGACACTATTAAGTGACAATATTTAATCAACTCATTTAAATTCATAAAAACATTAAGAGTCACATAACTTGTTCATAAAATAACCGAATTCAAATCATAGTAAATAATATATTGTTCGTTTTGCTAATATCCTAATAGTCTCGATAACGTTTTTTTTTTCTTCAAGTCCTCGAGTCAACCTAAAGTCAAACCTGTAACATTGCATAAATAGATTTTGTCAACACAAAGGTTGGTGAGCAATTTCATAGTTTTTGAACAATAGATATATAATATGAAATTCCACAAATTGTATACAAAACAATAAATAATAGCAACAATTTAGATAAATGAAATCGTTAATAAGAATACATTAACAACACCTTTCTATAAGGGGATGCCAAATATACTCGGATTTTGTATGAAATCGTTAATAAGAATACATTAACGACACCTTTCTATAAGGGGATGCCAGATATACTCGGATTTATGAATCAACCATCCAAAAGCGGTAAACACATTAGCACTTAAGCATATAAGCATATAATCACCAAATCGAGCATTTATTTAAGTAAAGTATACAATAAAGTTTGTGGTTTAAGACTCAAGTATAAATCATTTGGATTTGAATAAGTTTGCAATGTCACCCACAAAATATAAAAGAGTGAAAACGGGGGATGAAAATACTCACATTCAAGTAATAAACTTGAAAGATTTGATGATTTGGAGATTAACCGGAACGATGAGTTTAACGAACGAAGCCTAAAGGAGAAGAAGTCTTGTATTAGAAAAGTTGTCTCGGAAGTCTTTAAATGAAAATAAATGATAAGAAATATAAACAATTTAAAGTTTAAGGTTTAAAATGTAAATATTTAAGAAATTATAATAATAGTCCTTTAAAAATGTAAGTTTGCTCGAAACCGGGTTAAAGTATCTAGCCTTAATTTTACTCAACCTATGTTAAGTAATAAGGTGGGTAAAAATGCAAGAAAACAAGTCCCTTTATAATATAGATACTAAAACGGGTTTTAACGAGTGTTCGGGTGGTCGGTTCGGGTCTTGGTGACTTGACCAAACCCAAAGTCAACTTTCCCAAAATAATAAATGTATGAGATAACTCAATAAATCTTAAAGAGACTTAACCAAGTATGTAGTTCTATTGTTTTAAAACTAACAACGTCCGTTAATCGAGTGTTCGGTTTAGTTGGTCCAAACTTTGTTATAGGATCAAGTTGGATTCAACATTCCGAGTACTTTGTGAAAATAATTAAAATCAGTTTATAAAGTATTTTTAAAGAAATATATAAGCTTTAATGGTTAAAAACACGCTTGTGTGTCTTAAGCGAGTAAACTTGGTTTAGTTCGGTTTGGTTCGGTTTTTTTATCTTGGAATAAGGCCAAGAATGGTTACCACATGTCCAAACATCATAGAACTTGTAAAATAATTTATAAATAATAATACCAAAGTTTTACATACAAAAAGTCAACAACAAAGTCTTTAAACGAAAGTTTGGTTTCCGGTTCGGATCTTGTTTCTGGATAAGACCGATGTTAGATTCTACAAACCCATAACTATGGAACTAATTAAAATGATTTTAGAAACTCAAATCTTACATAAAACATGTTTATACAACTATTTAAACAAACTAGTAAACAAGAGTTCGGCTTCCGGTTTGGAGCTATTTACGGAATAACCGAGGCTACTCTCTACAAACCCATAACCATGGAACTCAAAATGTAAAATAAAACTAAGATGAGCAGAAGTTAAACAAGTATAACTAGTTTGATAGTTAGATGCGGAAAATATATATAATCAAGGACTACTACAAGTCCTCCATGTAGCTTTGTCTTATGGGCCGGACACTTAACCGACCGAGACCGGAGAAATGCCCACCGAAGGTACAAAGGGTGTTATTATATATATGTTGTATAATAATTTTCAAGTATAAATAAGTGTTAACAAGTTGATTATAATGTAAGACTATGGTCAGTTTGACTTTGGAAAGTCAAACTGCCAAAAAAATATGAAGAACGCCTTTGAATGCTTGAGAATAGGAAGAGAAAGAGATGAATGAGCAAGGATTAATGAAGGGGATAGGGGTGTATATATAGAGTGGGTTGAAAGGGTCAAGCATGGGGTGTGATATCAAGGTTTGCATGCAAGAGGGTCAAGACAAGTCACAAAACAACAACAAAAATAAAAAATAAAAAAATGGGCTGCTGGTCTGCTGCTGGTCAGCACGTCGGTTCGCATCGGAAGTTCGTTTTTGATGTATCTTGCGCGTTTTAAGTCCGTTTTCGAATCCGTAAAAGGGGTTTTTCAAATTAGACAAGCGGGAATGTTTTAGTAACATAAAATCCAATATTTTATATATTTGAAAGGTTCGGGATATAAATCGGGTCGGTTTACAACATAAAAACAAATACAAAATAAATACAATTTGACCCGAAATCGAGGATTGTCACAGGAACTATGGTACTTCATACATGTTTATTGTGTTTCAGGTCGCAGATACTTAACGCGCTTAATTTGGACCTGTACGAGCATGGAATGAAGACCCGGGATGTCCAGCACGCTTACCGAGCCAATCATGTGAACTTGCTACGCGATGGGTGTTGAAGGTGGGGAATCGCGCTACGCGATGCCCTGTAAATGACTGTGTTGACTTTGGTCCATCGCGTAGCGAGATGGACCAGGAGAGAGGACCATCACGCTACGCGATGGTCCCCAGAATCATGAAAGTTAGGCTTTGTTTTTATATTACGTTTTGACGAACCTAGACGGCATTCAACACCTTCCAGGAAATTTTCAGAGCAGAAGAGAGAGCCCCCATCGCTCTCTAAGCATCATACACGGCCTACCAGATCATAACCGAGGCCCGAGAGATGCCGAAGCGCGGCTAGTTCCTTCGAGTCATACCCGGGGTGTATAGTTTGTAATCTTTCAGTTTATTTCTCATGAACTAGAACAACTAATTGTAATTGTTTTGATCTTAATCTATGAATATTGATGTTTAGTATGTTCGTACAATCAGTCGGTTTAGGTTTATTTCGATCAGAACGATTAGTTTGTCGATTGCTATAATAATTGCTCATAGGATTGTTTGACCTGTTAATTGCAATAAAGCATACGTTTGCCCTTAATTGAGTCACACTGGCAGGGACCGTTTGATAACCAGTGTCGTGTGTTAGTGAGCGTGGATGCCTAAGGTTTAACCGGTTAGTCAGTCTGTAGTTGACATGAGATAATTAAGCTGTTAGGTTGCATGAGATTGCTGTTAGTTACTTACTTGAATTTCCGGGTGTGATTTGCTTTGTTTATTGATTGAATCTTTGATTAATTATTTGCTTGATATTAAAACCCAATCAATTGCTAATGTGATCAGCACTGTTGATAGTTACTTCATAATTCTAGAAACTAGTTGCACATTACACTGACCACATACTCCTGGTGGATACGATACCTGACTTACCCTAGCTACTTAGTTTAATTAGGTTTTTGCATGACTCAAACGACGGTCATCAAAATGGCGTCGTTGTCGGGGAGTTAGTGCGCTTAGTGTTTTTGTTTAATTGATTTCTTCGTTTAATTTAGTTGTTATTTTTATTTTTAGCTTAGTTTACTTTATTTTCCCAGTTTACGCGGGGTGTGTTCGTTGTGCAGGTAACAGGTTTATGCACACCCGCCATTCAGGAAGAAATTCTCCGCTGATTTACAAGCCAGAAATCGAACGGTTAGCTCGGCAGAACCGAGCTCAAATCAGACAGCCAGACATGGAAGGTCAAAACCAGAACCAAAATCAAAACTAGAACCAGATCAGACAGCCAGACATGGATACGATACCTGACTTACCTTAGCTACTTAGGTTAATTAGGTTTTTGCATGACTCAAACGACGGTCATCATAGTACCAAGCTCGTGGAGCTTGTTTAAGGCCGTAGAGTGATTTTTTTAGTTTACAAATGTGGTTCGGATATTGCGGATTAACATAGCCAGGTGGCTGAACCATGTAAACCTCTTCTTGCAACGTGCCATGCAAAAAGGCGTTATTAACATCAAGTTGTTGAAGCGACCATCCCTGTGATAGAGCAATAGAGAGAACGGTTCAGATGGTTACGGGTTTTGCGACGGGACTAAAAGTGTCAAAATAGTCCTTGCCATATTGTTGAAGAAAACCTTTCGCAACAAGGCGTGCTTTATATTTAGCAATGGAACCATCGGGTGGCGTTTTATACGAAACACCCATTTACAACCGATCGATTGACGAGAATGTGAAGGAACGAGCTCCCACGTGTGATTGTGAAGCAATGCGTTATACTCGTCATCCATGGCTTTTTGCCAAAGAGGATCTTTTGATGCTTGGTTATAAGTGTGGGGTTCAAGTGCGGTCGGTATAGGATGAAGGGTGGTATGATTGACAAAGGCAGAGTTATAGTATTTTGTGTTAGGCTTTCTTTTACGTGGTGGGCGAGTGGAAGAGTTTGGTGAAGGGGGGTTGCTTGTGGACGAGGAAGAAATAGATTGAGAAGAGGGTGAGGGAGTGGTTGGTGAGGTGGTTGAAGGTGGTGATTGAGGAGATGACGGAACTGAGTCCGATGATGAGTGAGATTGGTTAATGGGAGATGACGATGGAGACATGTGCGGTTCCGCTTCCTGTGATTTTTGAGATGAATTGGGTGAGGAGGGAGTTGTAGTGGAAGGTGATGGATTATATGTGTGTTGCATGTTAGGAAGTATATTAGAGTGCATGGATGAATCAGAGTGCAAGGGTGGATGGGTAGTGTTGGAGGGAGGTCCCACATGTATGGATGGAGAAGATAATTGATGTGCTAAAAGTAGTTATATAAAAACACGCTAATCTAGACACTAAGTAATAAATTCTAGACTCTTAAACTTAACTAAACTACTAACCGGCAAGTGAACCGGTCGACTCTAGTACAGCTAAGTAAGTCCGGATATCGAACCCACGAGACTCTTTAAATTACGTTTACTAGCTAATTAGACTCGACTACAAAACACGACTTATTATTTATATTTGTTTAAGGGGGTTTTTATTTAAAATACTAATTTATATTATATTTAATAACTAATTAAGAAAACAAGTAATTTAAACGAAAGCAAAGTTTGTTGTGAAAATATGATGATGATGAGAAAACTACCTAGGCTAGACTTCCCCAAATTTTGGTAATGAATTGACTCGGGAAAATATTTAGTTATGGACTGTGATCGTAAAATAGACACTTAAAAGAAAAAAACAAATAGGACCCCTAACCCTTCTCAAGAGAAAACCTATGGATTTCTCACAAATTTTAACGCACACCAGTATTTAAAAATCAAGTTCGCTTACGGTCAACCAATTGTTTACAATTTAGTTCCTTTATACGAAATCCTACCTTACAGCGCGGAAATCAAAGGCAATTTAATATGATTAATTGATTTGATAAACAATAATATATAATCAACCTTAGACGGACTCCTTACGAAGAACTAAATCTAGCAAGATTAAATAGTAAAGACTTATCAATAACCTGGCACTTTACAGATTTTAGGTTAGCAGCTCACTTAGGTTTATTTAACAATATTATTCCTAAGATCTTATCGCGAAATCAAATCATAAAATAATCAAGAACACAGAGTAATTGACCTAATAGCAATCCTATCAGATGACAAACAATAATCAACGAAAACTATGGAATAAAACTCATCAAATAATCCTAAGCAATCATACGCATCATTTAATTATAAGCAAATCTTTTACTAAATCATAAAAACTATAACGTAAATAATCCCAAATCAAATCAAAACGTCAAGATAAGTTTATCATAAGCCTAGGCAGTCTATAACGTTTAGCCTAGCATCTTAAAATTAAACGAAACAAACAAACAAGAATTCAGGGCGTAAAATAAATGAAAACGAAAGAAACAAAAGATAAAACCCGTGTTCTTCGTCTTCAACCAATGTGCGCAACACCAGCTGATTCTTCGACTCCAAAGCTGCTGAAAATTCTTCTTGGTTGCCTCGGGATTCACCAAATTCGGATGTGGAGTTAAGGCATGATTAATGGTAAGTTTAGGGGTCTTTATATAGGTAACAAGGGTCCAAAAATAGGTTAAGACGGTTAAACAGGAAGATTTTGGAATTCTGACACCGCCACACACACGTCGCGCTGTGCGGCGGGCTTCCCCCATCCCGTCGCGCGGCGCACCGGCCTCAGGGGGGGTCTGGTCCACTTCGTCTGGTCCGATTCAATCCTGGTTCGGTCCGGTTCGTTTCCTGACGCGTCGGTTCTCCGGTTCGGCTTGTTTTTGCTCGTTTTTCGCCCTCTTTTCACCGGAATTATAACCCGAAACCTAAAACATAAAACTAAGTTAGTAGTATACAAATCTTTCAAGAAACCGACCAAAACTAATAAAATATTATATAAAATATATACAGGATTTACGTATAATAAACGTTATATCAATAATTTAGTAAAAGATAAAAAATCATCTACTGTTGGGAGAGTGGGTGGAGTGTTTGCAGGATTTTTTATGGAAATTGATCTTCCACAAACACCACATGTCGAGAGTGATATGGACGATGAGTGTGTGGATCAAGACACTTATAAGCGGATTTATCCGAGGAATAACCTAAAAAAATACACGGTTGAGAGCGCGGTTGAAGTTTGGAGGTTGAGTAAGGACGAAGCCATGGGTAGCAACGACACCCAAAGGGTTTGAGCTTTGTGTAACTAGGTGAAGTGCCATAAAGTGAAAGAAAAGGACTTTTGTTTGCAAGAATAGGTGTCGGTAGACGGTTGATAAGGTAGACGGCAATTTGAAAAACGTGTGACCAAAAACTGAGAGGAAGGCCCGCATAGTGTAGTAGTGCAAGACCGGTCTCAACAATATGCCGATGACGGCGCTCGGCAATACCGTTTTGTTCGGGTGTGTGTGGAGGTGTGGTGTAATGAGATATACCCATGGATTGAAGAAATGAAGCGAGTCCTTGGTACTCGCCACCATTATCGGTGAAAATGGAAATGATAGGCGTTTGAAAGTATTTTTCCACAAGTAGCTTAAACTGAGGGAAAGTTTTAGCAACATCAGATTTATATTTCATGAGAAATAGCCAAATATATTTTGTGTAATAATCAACAAACACCACATAATTTAAAGAACCATAAATTGATTTTTGAACCGGTCCCCATACGTCAAAGTAAAGAAGTTGCAATGGTTTAGATGCAGTAAATGTATTTGGTCCAAATGGCAACTTGTGACTTTTATTAATAGCACACGATTGGCAATGAAAAGCAGAACTAGACTTAAAATGAAGACCTAAGTCTTTACAAATATTATTGAAAGTACGTAAACAAGGGTGTCCAAGTTTGTGATGCCATTGGATACGAGAAGCCGAGACGGTGGAGTTGACTTGAGGACTTGGAGTTAAATGGTTGATGTAGTATACATAATTGATGTTCTCCCCTCGCATGAGTGGGGCCCCCGTATTGAGATCCTTCACAAAAAAATGGAAAGGAAAGAATTCAACAGAAACATGGTTAGTACGACATAGCTTTGTAACAGAAATAATATTCTTTTTAAGTTTTGGAACACAAAGAATGTTTGGTAAAGCTAATTTACGAGTGGAAGTATGAATATTTGCAGAACCGGTATGAGAAATAGAGAGGTTTGTACCATCACCTAGGAGGATCTCATCGGGTCCTCCATATTCTGAGACTGAATGGAGTGATGACGGACATGACGTTAAATGGTGGGAGGCACCACTGTCAAACATCCACGGTTTGGATTCCGGTGTCGCCAAAGACCTGGAAAAGATTGCGTTGGCAATAGGACCCGTAGGAGCTGGACCGAGAATTATGTTATTCTCTTTAAGAAATTTTGCAAGCTTTCGGCACTCACTCGTGTCATGACCCGGAATTGAGCAGAATTGACAAAACATATTAGATTTGTTGTTGCGGGTTGATGAGCCCGTCTGGTAGTTAGAGGGCATGTTTCCTTTTGATTGAGAGCCACCTTGAAAGCGGGAGTTCCTGTTGGAGGAGTCCGAAAAGGACTGGGATTGCGAACGACCCCGTTGCCTTTTGGGAAAAATTGGCTGTGGGTATTATGGGAGGAGCAGCAGCTTTGGCTTCTTTGAGAGACCGTTCAAAGTCAACGAGCTTATCAAAAAGTTCCGGGTATGTAACCCGTTGTTCCCGGACTTTGAGGGCTCCAGTAATCGAACTATATTCCTCACTAAGTTGGCTGAGAATATGCACAAGAAGATCTTCTTCATGAACGGGATTCTGAATGAGTGCTAGTTCATCGGCAATGGAGCGCATCTCGTTTAAAAAAATCATAAACGGGCCTATTTCCTTTCGGATTTTTGGCAAGTTTTGATTTCAAGGAAATAATCCTTGACCGGGAAGTGCTAGCGAACATGGCTATGAGGCGGTCCCAAGCCTCTTTCGCGGTGGATGCAGAAACGATCACTGGCTGAATGGTGTCGGAGCAAGAGCCGAGAATGGCGCTAAACAAGATCTGATCTTGGCGATACCAGACTACGTAGTCTGGGTTTGATTTGGTGACGTTGTTGTCTGTTATAGTTTTCGCCGATGGGTTAGTGTTGCCGGTGATGAAGTCATCGAGTTCAAGTCCGATGAGCGTGGACTGAACATGCTTGCGCCATACAGTAAAGTTCGTGGTAGTGAGCTTAATGTTGAAGTGGGTTGTAGCTGTAACATGAATGATGGTTTTTTGGTTGGCTTTTTGAATGATTATGTTGATTTACATTCCACGTATAAATAATAATGTAAATGCATATTTACAGGAGCTAACTTAGGAGGCTAACTAACTTCTATAAGAAACTTGACTAAATCTAAATATTTGAATTTGAATATATAACACAAATAGTTATTTTGTTGAGCACAATTATTTATTTAATTGTGTGTGTCCTTATAGAGAAAAGGCTAACGAGATTCAATGGTGGTGTCCAAGGTGATGTATTGGCGGCTGACTCTTGGCTATTGGTGCTGGTGATGATCTGATGTTGGATTTAGAAATACAGAAAGAGAGAAGGAGGTAGTGAGAGAGAAAGATAATGCTTTGTTTTTAATTTGTTTTGTATTTAGGTCTTTAATTAAATAAACATGTGGAAATTACTGTTTTGCCCTTACATGTGTTCAAGTTAAATAAGGAATTGGATGACAGTTAGTCAAAATGACGAAAATCAAATAAACATGTCCTATAAAGGACACCGACTGAAAGTAAACTTTTTAAAGGATCTGATTCATAAATCAGCTATGTTTAAAGGAAAAAATTTGTAATTCTGTCATGTTAAAATTAAAATCCATGATAGACGGTATAGGTGCACAAATAGGTTAACCGTTTAACCTATAGGTGGTTAATTTTCTAACCGGTTTTTCTTTACGTGAAATAACCGGTTAGACCGGTTAATTGGGTTGGGTACTAACCGGTTTTAATAAAATAATAATAAAAAAAATTGGTTAATCGGTCTGCGAATAACCGGTTTTTAATAAAATAATAATAAAAAAATTGGTTAACTGGTTAGTAACCGGTTTTGAAATCATAATATAAACAGGTTACTAACCAGGGGTTAGGATCGATTAGTAACCGGTTAGGATTGGACCGGTTAGTAACCAGTTAGACTTTCGGTTAGAAACCGGTTAACCGATTTCAGGGTGCACCTCTAGACGGGATCACGACTTAGATTACAACAAATAAAAGTGAAGCTCTAAAACAAGTCAACTAATATAGCAAAACAAAGCAAATAGTATGCTTTGATTTTGTAACATACTAAAATGTCAAGTGATCAACATCTACAAGAAGTATTGATTTGCAAAACATAAAATAAAAAATCATATTCAATGCAATATGATAAAATTCATTTTCAAACCTTCCATATGTTTGGACCGGACTCGTACCCAAAAAGTATAATGGTCTCAGATCAGCCTGGTTAATTGGGTTGGGCCGGAAACTTGCAAAACCATATTTTACCACTTAAATGCTCAAAAAGTTGCACCATCGTGTGAGGCCGAGGTTCCATCATTTTTTAGCTCTGATAAGCTCCAGAGTACAAATTTTAGTACCATGCAAACATATTATATGTGGATATTTGCGGAAAAAAAAAGAGAGCCAACGTATTTTGATTGAACGTATATTTTTTTTTTTTTGACAGACTTAAGGGTGTGCATGGTCGGTTTGGGTTGATTTTGGGCTGAAACTGAACCAAAAACCGAAAATTCGTTTTTCGGTTTCGAAAACTATGTGATTTTGGTCTTTCAGTTTTCACGATGGGTTTGGTTCGCCTTTTGTTTTATTTATTCTTTCATTTGGGTTTCAAATTTTGGACCCAAAAAAATACCCAAAAACAAATTACTTGACATTCAACTGTAAAAATTATAAAGCAAAACAAAAATTGAAGCAAAATCATTTAATCCATCCAACAAACAAAGAATAATTGATAAACGTTAAAATACAAAAACAAATACAAACCCTAGTGTCGCTTACGGGTTCGATTAGCTTTTTTTTTTTTTTCATTTTTTTCACTGGTTCGGTTTGGTTTTTCCACTTTATAGGTTGGCTTGGTGTTTTTGCTTTTACGTATTCGGTTATGTTTTTCGGGGATGAGTACAAGCAAACCGAAATGGATTTGGAAAACTAGTTTTTCAGAAAACATAAAACTAAACCAACATTTTGTGTTGGGTTAATACGGTTCAATTATTTAAGTAGGGATCATTCTTAATAATAACGTAAACTTGACTACTGTATATATATCTCTAATTGTACAAACACAGACACTACCCTAATGTGTGGGTAGAGATACTCGTTATATGATGGAGAGAGGCAAACATTTATTTAGGAGATATTTTAGATTGATTTGACGTTGATTAATCATTTTTTTTTCTATTTAAGCAATAGTCAATAGATGGATCAAGTGGACCAACAAAAACAAATTTGCGCTAGAAAACGTGAACACGCACATATCACACAGCTTGGTTTCACACATTACAGTGATTCCTCAAATAAAAGGGCGTACTTATGAGTATACGCAACTGAAAGTGTGATACACGATTGAAGATCACATAGATTATATATTATCCATTTATTATGTAGCAAAGGGCGTATAGATTAATACACATGAAAAAAGGCAAAACACGAATGCGATCTACGCCTATTGTAGTTATAGATGTGATGTTCGTTTGTAAAAGTACAACACATTTACAAAAGTGGTTTTACTTCGTTATTTTATGTTATTTAGGTTCCTTGTTCAATTTTATCTATCCAAAACCTCAAATGTTTGGTAAGTTAATAATCAACTTGTCATAAAATAGAATACATCAACTTATTTGTTTATTTTGCCATCGGAATTAAGTTTGATCATTCAAATTTAGGCATAGATGTTTGTTTGTATTTAGGCATATTAAAGAGTGACATTTTCTATTGTTAGGCAGGATCCAAAGGGGTTTTTTGTCTTTGCGTTGGAATGAGAGATTTTGTCAATGTCATGTGGCGGCCTGAAAAAATTGCATAAAAAACAAAATATAAATTTTAAACGTCAACATAAGTTTTGAGGGGTTTTTTTTTTCTTTTATATGGAGGAAAGAAAACAAAATTACTAGAAATTACGTGCATTGAATTTTCTTATACTTTTAAAATCAAACATTTTAAGACCCATAGTTTCATGATTTCATCTCGCACACATTTTAGGGTCCATATAATATTTTAGGGTATGTATGTTTATATTGTAAGTTTAATATCCATACTTTCATTTCTTCTTTTGGTTTTGCTACCATATATCGTGTCCCTCCATGAACAAATACACACGCGAATTTCTGAACGATCAAATTCAGAAACACACACGAATGAACTCATGAAGGACCAACTGTGAACCCACGTAAAGCAAAAACCAAATCAACAAACTTACAAACATGCACACGAGCCTACAAACAAACACACCCCCACACTCGATTGACAAACAATTATACACAACGAAACAATGGTTGTCTTTAATAAATGCTATAATTGTTATTTAGGAAATAACATATATTTTCAGTCACATAGTAGCAAGGATCAATAGTAGTATTGACATGTGAATGAGGATCTTGTATGTAAATTATAAAAAGAAATAAAGTTGCAAAATAGACATACACATGATCATCTATATGATTTACTCTTATGTCTATTAATTTTTTGTTCATCTTATAAACTTGTACTTTTCTATCCTAATTTTACTTATTATCAAATTATGGACTACTGGAAAATTTCAATATTAATCTTTCGTAAAACACACGTTTAAAATTTAAGTTAGGGAAAAATAAGTTCAAATTTTAAGTTGGAGAAATAACGGATCCACTATGTGGAAATACTATTGCATGTTTGAACTTTGAAGGGGTTATAGTACTTTAGCAAGGTTTTAGATAATTTTAGATAAATTTTATAATTTTATTAACATACTTTGAGATATAAGAAAGCATTCTTCTTTTAACAATTTATTCAAAATGACTTGGTTTTTGGATGAATTAGGGTAATTTTAGTCCAAACTAGTATTTCACACCCCTTGGAAAGTCGATTACTTATTTGTTGTTAGGCTTACGGATTTCCCAAGGGTATTAGGGATCCGTTTATATAAACTTGTGTGGTTAAAGATTACATGTTCCCATTACTAAAACTCGATCTTAAGTTTATCATAGAGACCGAATTGAAATATAAAGTGTTAAAAAGAATACTTAAGTTAACTTCAAGCTATTATACTTTCTAGAATTTTATAATATATTTGATTTCAATGTTGTATACATGTAGGTGATTGGTTTCAGGTAACCTAGAGGGTGTTACTAATATCATACATGTCTTAGTTCCACACAAATTTCTGTCATTGATCACATCGAATCTATGCACTTTAACGTGGAGTGTTTGAAGAGACGCTCGGCCATTTATTCGTATCATGAAGCTGCATATTTGGTTTGGACCATTATAAGGCAATGGTTAAAGATCCAAACGACATACACATTCTCACTAAAAGACATTCAACCATCAAAATTTTGATTTTGGGTGTAATAAGAAAGACAATCGTAGATATTATAAGTACAACATGTTAGTGTATTTGGAAAAACTCGAAATAAAGTTTTCTAACAACAAAGAATCCACCATTTAAAAGATCATGGAAGACACTATAGCCACTGGTTTCCATTGGGTGGTTTGTAGAAATATAAAAAAAAAGTTGTAACTAAAAATGTGATTGGTAGTTTTAGTCGGATAGTTTTTTATTCAACATTACCATTCATAGCATTAATCACTAGTATAGTTAAATACGGTCTGAAACAGGTTTATTATATTCTTGACTAAAAGACTTTTCAATATCGAAAGTGACTCAAATAGTAATGGAATGATTTAATAGACTCATCGTGTGGAGAATGGAAATATCCTATCGTAAGTTCTAATTTTATTTTATTAAATAAAATAAGGTTGATTATTGTACCACATCAATTAAATTTGACTAGTATAGGTTAAAAGAAAAATTACACAAATAGGTTCGTGGTATGTTCGAATTTGGATATAGTCCTTAACTGCTAGAAACTATGCACCTTAAACATTTAACACTTTGCCACGAATTTGCTACTAAACAGATAACGCTAAAAAGTATTTAATTGTTAGAAAACTTTTACCCTTTTGATTAAATGCGTAATTAAAACAGACATGAGAAAAAAATCCCCAAAACACAACAATATCACACGCATACGAAAAAATACCTTTCGTTTTCGTTTTATGTTCCAGAAACACAAATCACCCGTCTAATTGCTAAACATGATATTGGAGGGATGAGGGGTGGCCACATAAACAAAGAGGGGAGTATCACGTGTTCGATCAGGCCTTACGGAGTTAGGATGTCAAAGCGGTCGTGGTTATTAGAGTGTGCTTATTTATTAATATTATCGACTTTTAGGGGAGAAGAAAGGAAAACGAATATAGAATCAGCTCGAGGACTTTGATTTATTAACTTCAATTGACAAAAATGGTAAATTTGTCATTTTAACACCCATTTGTAAAGTTTGTTAGTGTATCAAGTTCGTAATAAAATGTAACCTTCGGAACCAAAAGTAAAACATATAAACTTGGGAGGACGAAAATCAAAATTTAAACAAACCAAATGAACCATTAATATAATATTTTCCTATATATATATGGATGGATCTCAAAGAGAATTTCATAAGCCCGAAGTCATGACAACAAAGCTACTACTATTCGGTCTACTTCTAAATCTTCTCATAGTCAAAGGTTTCCTCTCTTTCGAAATCAAGCAAAAACATTATTTTGTGTGATCATTTATAACTAACACAAATACATATAGCCTATATTAAGGGTAATGTTCATTTCTAAACCAACATTATGTTGATATTGTGGTTCAAGTTCTACAATATATTGGTGTTGTGTAGTTAATATAACTTACACATGTGTAATTTGTTTAAATCATTATCATGCATAGTATAAAACTTGTATTTCAGTTATTTTAATATTCATAAAGCTCTATAACTCCTTTTGGTATATATGTTTTCCCAATATACCTATACCTAATAAATAACTAATTATTCACGTGTTGTAATTTTATGAGTTTAATCTACTTTTTTACCCCATATTTTATTTCACTATTAAGCTATTCGTAGAATATAAATTCACAACTTGCAATATTAATGAAACAATTTAAATTCCAAAAAATAATTAATTTCATCACACCGACAAACTTTCTCCTCAACTTATCCATATTTCTTTTCATTTATAGTGTTATTGTTTTATTACTTAAAATACTTATGCATAATTCAATCATATCATATCATATCATTTTGCAATTTCCAAATTTTCATTACAAGCTATTTAATGCGTTCTTTATTAAACTCGTAATACATGAGTTTCTAATAGTAGTTTTATGTATTAATATCTCCATTAATATATTTACAACTTTACATGTTATAAATCTCTAAAGTAAGATGACTAACATTTTGGTAATTGTTTGTATATAGATGCACTATCCGTAGGCGTGTGCTATGGTCAACTCGGTGACAATTTACCCTCACCACGAGATGTGGTAAGCCTTTACCAAAGAACCGGCATAACCAAGATGCGGATCTACGACCCGAATCAACCTACACTCGAAGCACTTCGAGGAACCAATATTGAACTCATGATCGGCGTCCCTAACGACGCTCTTCAGTCGCTGAACGATCAAAATGCCGCTAACACTTGGGTTAGAAACAACATCCAACGGTACTCCAATGTCCGGTTTAGATACATAGCCGTCGGTAATGAAGTTGACCCGAATAATGGGAATAGTCAATACGTACGCTTCGTACTCCCGGCCTTGCAAAATATTTTTAACGCCGTTAGAAACGCGGGTCTCGGTAACCAAATTAAGGTCTCGACCGCAACCTATAGCGGTCTTTTAGGGAACTCGTTCCCACCAAGCGCTGGCGCGTTTCGTGACAACGTTCGAGGGTTTATCGAACCGATAGTAAGGTTTCTAGCGCAAAATAACCAACCAATGTTAGCCAACATCTACCCTTATTTTAGTGACCCTGGGAGGAATCTCCCGTACGCATTGTTCACCGCGTCCCAGCCCGTGGTGAATGACAACGGTAGACAATATTCTAACCTTTTTGACGCCATCTTGGACGCGCATTACGCCGCCCAAGGGCGCCTTGGAGGTCAGAATGTTGAGATTGTGGTGTCAGAGAGTGGGTGGCCTTCAAGTGGTGGCTCGGTAGCGACAGTGGGAAACGCGGGAACTTATGTTAGGAATTTGATCGCGCATGTTGGAGGGAATGCTGGCACGCCTTTGAAGCCGGGCCGATCTATAGAGACGTATTTGTTTGCGATGTTTGATGAAAACAGGAAAGGTGGAAATGAGGAAGAGAGGCATTTTGGGCTGTTCTCCCCGAGTCAACAAGCTAAGTATGGTCAAATCAACTTCAATTAGTACACCACTTGATTTACGAAAGTATCAAGGATATACAATAAAGACTCAAGGGTTTTATAGCTATGTTAATAAAGTGAAAACGGATTAATAAAAGGGTTTGTGTATCAATAAAAAAATCTAATAAAAGTGTTTTATGCTATTTAATAGTATTTCATAAGAGAAAGCGTATGAAATTATTCTAGTTTATGTTGGGTTGTCTTTTAGAGAGAAAACCAGGTCCTGACATGAGGTGATTTTTTTTTTTTTATGTAGTTTATGAGTATGAAGGAAATGAATGAGTGAGCCGTCGTTCAAAGAAAATAATAGTTATAATAAATTAATAATAACTACTATAATAATTATTATAACAATTAGGATACTATCCGTACGCTGTACGGGTGGTTAAAATATGCAACAAAAAAGTTAATTTTAATAATATATGTAATAACATATTTTATTGATTAAGAGCATTCCCAGTTCGTTTCTTACCCTATATCCATATATATCATATAATTACACATTTACACTAAAAAACACTGTATTTTCTCTCTCATGTTTAATTAAATAATAATTTTTATATCTTTATCATCATATTTTTTTCTCTCTTTCACTAACAACTACTTTATGAAAATATTAAAAAATTATACAGTATCTATAGTAAAACCTCAAATTTAATTTTCCCATATAAATTTTATTTCTCCTCTACTCATAACCCCACCTTATAATTTACAAATCCTTCTCACGTAATTTTGGGGAATGGGTTGGGAATGCTCTAATAGGACATAAATAATTGTGATAAACAAAATTTTGAAATTCATAAATCTCTAAAAATCTCTTTAAAACATATTCAAAAGTTAACATTTAACATACTAATAGGATATTTAACGAAATTGTATATATATATATATTCATTCATCTAGAATATTTCTATAACTTATTTATTGGGGTTTCCAAATATAACATAATTGATTGGTTTGATAAAATAGGAAAATGTTTACATGATACCTGCGTGGCATCCTATGTTGAGGCCTTAGAATGATCAATGTGAAAAAATCATCTTGATTTAACAGTATAGTTAGATAAAGGAAAATGAATACAGGAAAAAAACGCCATAAGGAAAAAAAGAGACTCTTAACACGCAACATGCCATTGAGACAAGGTGTCAATTGTTATGTCTTTCCCGTACGTTATTTTTATAGGCCACCTCAAAAAATATGTGAATCACTTGAACTTGGTTGTGTGTTGATATATGTGTGTTTTATGTTATTATTATTATTGGGAAAGTATGGTGGTTTAACACACAAAGAAAGTCGTCGTCGTTTCAGGAAAAAAATGCGCAAATAGTCATCGTGATTGGTTGTACTCACATTTAAGGATTTATTTATTTTTATTTAAGCTGAAAATGTTATAAACGAGAAAGAATAGAAGGGAGAAAGGCATTTCATTCATGTATATCTAGTTACCTTGTATGTGCAATATATATATATAGTGACATAGAAAATGAAACCGACTCTATATTGAATGTGATTCTAATGAAGATATTATGTTTGTATTAAGTTTGTTTATTTGAGAGTTTCATAGCACCCCCCCCCCCCCCTCATACATTTAACCATTCATTATACACATTAACAACATACTTCAAGATAATGTTAAATTGGTACTTCCGGACCAAGAAAATAACTGATACTACTGGATCAGTTATGTTGTCTTGTAAAAACTTTACTAAAGAAAACCCAATTGGGCAAAACTTAATTAAGGGAAAAAAAAGGGTGTGGCGTGTATAATACATCCCCTCAAATAAATTCACGTATTTTAATATTTAAAATTTGTTCTTCCATTAAAAGCGCTTGACTTGATATTCTACTATGAGTACTTGACTTATTCTTCTATTATGAGTGTTTGACGTGAGCTTTGATTTGCTATTCTCTTATTCGAACTATGTAAGCTGCATTTCTTCAAGGAGTCGCTTGGTCCTTCTTCAGCATCTATGATCAGTTGCATGCTTCTTGTATTTGTTGAATCGTAAACTTAGATGCAAACACTCTTGATCATATCATATATTGTTGAACGTTCACCATAATTTGATAATGTTGTAGCTTGCTAGACGGTAAAAAATATTTTGTCGTCGTATGTGAACACGCAAATTAACTATGTCCCAATATATACCCATCATAAGAACACCCAGCTAAATGAAACTTATAATTATTATTTTACTATAGATATAAGTCTTGTGTCCAGCAAATATATTGGAATATATGTTTTTATTCCATTTAAGTATCTACGTGTTGGGTTTGAACTTGTATACCGATTCCACATATACAAAGAATGCAACATCATACTAAATATATTAGTGCATTGTTCGTGTTTAAGTACGATACTTCTGGACCAAGTACTTCATTGTAAGGATCATTATGTATGTTTAGTGATTGTATAGTCATGAATGTACTTAGTGAATAAATCCTACACATATTTAAGTGTGCTAACATCTTCTGCATGTTGTTGGATTAATGGGAAAATAAACAGTTACACATATACTTGAAATCCTGGTCGAGGTATAATTGCATTGTGTCGATGTCTTTCAAAATCTCTCTCTAAAGTTCGGCAGTTCCTCGATGATAAATAGATCATCGCTGTAAACTGTGATTATCGTGCTGATAATTTGTTAGAAACGAGAGAGAATATAGGGGATTTCGCACAGCATGCCGATATTTTGAGCCCGATATTTTTGGCCGATTTGCAAGTACATCGTACCGGCGGTTTTGTTTCTAAAAATACCGGTTTTTACCGGCAAACACGTTTTTAAGTCCGAGAAATTTTTTATGTTTGTAGCCCGCATTTTATCAAAATTATTTTTTACCCAGCAATTAGTATTCAAACGTGTAAACTTTAGGACTATTTTTTTAAAAATTGAGTGTTTTTATTTATTTTTTTTAACATGGATTAACTTTTGGATTATTTTTTTGTTATGGAATCATTTACTTTTGAGTTATTTTGGGAGTTAAAATTTCATTTATAGAAAGTTATAAGGTAAACTATTTAACATGTTGAACCTTCCGGTATAACCGGTTCAACCGGTTGTACCATGTTTTAGTTCAATCCAGTACAAGTAAAAAACTGGTTTTTAAAACATTGCTAGTAATATATATTGACATAGAAAATAAAACCGACTCTATATTGAATGTGATAATGATGGAGATATAATGTTTGTATTATGTCTGTTTAATTGAGAGTTTCATAATAGGAAAAAGGTTTTATGGTTTTAATTTTTGTGACAATGAGTATAACGCTAGCATGCAATGAATCTATTAAAACCCAAATCAACTTCTACCCACCTCCGGTCATCTTCAATCAATACATCCACCCACAAAGATCAACAGAAGCTAAAAATAGGTAAATGGTGATGATGATGATGATGATGATGATGATGATGATGATGATGGGTATGACCGACTGACCGTGTGATTCCTCAAGCTAGCGTTCTTTAAAGATGACGAAAACGAAGAAAAACAGTCAGTTAATTATCATGCATGGAAATTTTCCATATATGTCACTTTATAATATTTTTTTTTGGTATATTGGTTTTTAATGATCACAACTATTTTCTTTTGGTCACTGCTGGTCCCAATTAATGAATTGGCTACTAATTGTCTCAACTTTTAAAGTTTTTGTTTCTAACGGTCCGCGACTAACAGAATCCTAACGTCGTTAGTTTCAGGTAGCCGGAAAAACAGTTTTGGCCGGAAAAATCAATTTTTCCCCCAAAAACTCAACATTTTCGTCCCAAACATCTTGATAACTTCGTATCGGACATTTAGGAACATTTTTCTAGTAAAAGCCCCAATATTGAGGTCGCCGGAAACCCTAGAACCATCGTCGGAATCGGTTGATGGTGCTCAAGTGGTGGTAGTTGGTTAGCGGTGAGTCAATTGGCGGTGGTTGCGGTGTTCAGGTGGTTTTTTCTGGCAACAAATTTGAATTTTCCGGCTAAAAACGTTTTCCCGGCGACCTGAAATCAACGGCGTTAGGATTATGTTAGTCGCTGACCATTATGAACAAATACTTTAAAAGTTGGGACCATCAGTAGCCAATTCATGTAACATTCGTTACTTTTCAAACCCGAAAACCCGACTCGTTTCAAATTTTCGGATATTTTTGTTTTCAAGTATTTATATATATATACACACACACATACACACACACACACATATAGATGGATATGTTATTATATATTTAATGTTTAACGTTCGATGTTATTTAATTGTTTATACATTCCCGAGCCTTAACGTTAATCGAGCCATGCGAGTTAAACGCGTAAATTATCCAAAACCGAAAACTATATAATGCAATTATAAATTCCAAGGTTAATAATGAAAATTTAAATAATAATCTTAAACTTAAAAGTTTATGAAACTTCAGGGTGTAAAGCGTAACATTTATTTAAATTATATTAATTATATTAATATTATATTTAAAACAAACCCAACCTTAAGTATCCCGCCCCCCGTTTTTCCGGTAGACCTCCGGCCGCTGGAATCCGGCGCCAGAGTGGCCGCCGGCACCCTTTAAACACCTTTTCTAAATATATTAAATATTATAAAATTGTTATATCTTCGTTAATATATCCAAACAAACTTACTAATTGCGTTTTAACGTTCTAATCACCCGTCAATCGAGGCCGTAATGAACGTCGGAAAATCCGGAAATCACGTTAACAGAATTAGCGCGTACACGCTCCAATTGAGTGTATAAATAGAGGCTTATGACTCACTACAGCTCGCTCATACTCCCCTTTCTCTCTAAATCACTCTATAATACCCGTAATTGTTCTTCAAGCTTCGACTCCGGCGAATTGTCTTTCTCCATCAAAACAAAACATTTTGAGGTAACTGTTATATGCAAATTAACGTCGTTGAATCAACAAACAAAACCCCTAAACTAATTTTAACAAACAATGAACAGATTCTTCAATTTGTAAATTAGGGTTTATGTGAAGAAGATAATTCTGAAATATTATATATGTATAATATTTTTCATACCTAAAATGAATGAAGCATTTGGTTCAACTGGTTAGCATGTCTGAATAATATTGGTCAGATCCGGGTTTGAAATCCGGATCACGCATCCATTTACATGTTTTTTATATAACCTGTTTATATATTATTATGATTATATATATATATATATATATATATATATTCAAAACCGTATCCTTAACGGATGTCTTCCCCATAGTAGATGGTTGATACACAGATCTTACACCACCAAGACCCGGCCCGGGTTCGAAACCCGGGTCAATTCCATATTTTTTTTATTATTAAAAATTTTTCAGTTTACTAACAATAATTAAATCAGTTTAATCAATTAAAAATCAAAATAAATTTATAAAAACCTTTTTAAATTAAATAAAAATTATGTAAATTAACTATAAAGTATATCTCACCATTTTACATTTAAAAACCAAGTTTCTCGTTTTCGTAAACCATTATTAAAAATTGTTTATTAAATGTAACATAAACTTTAATTTTCTAAAAATCGTTTCGTTAAAGCAACAATTATATTTACGACTTATAAACAATAGTTCAAGCTTTTCGAACGTATAAACTCCATATTCTCGACATTAAAATACTTATATTGTATATATAACCGATTTGCCGTTAAAGCATAAATAATAATATATAATAAAAAATATAAAATAATATAAAATAATTCCTTACTAGTTATACAATAAACAATCCCGTACGATTATCGATTAAGTCTCGTTTTTACTCAATTTAGTTAGTGCGGATCGCTTGCTTCGACTTTCGTGACGTGTTCGATTGTTTGCCATTTTCAAACGCTTTTGAGTTCTCCTTTATACCTCATATCCTAAGATGAGTTTTCACAACCCCTTTTTAAATGTTTTTATATTTTAGGGTAGCATATGTATCCATTATTAAATTTCAAGATTTAAAACTTTACAAGCTACAATTCATATCATGGACCAGTATGCTTACTTGCTTATTTGTTATATACGTGGATTTCAAGTGGTTGCCTCAATAAGTATGATCATACGCCCCCCTTTGCACTCAGGTCCATTTGTATCGAGTGGAAAAGGGACCTCATATCCGAGTACGTTGGTAGCCCCAACTGGAAAGGACCTTCGTTTGTTCTTTACACTCAGGTCCGTTGCATCGAGTGTAAAGAACCCTTACTTGCGCATTTTACAAGTTTTCATGGAATTGTATGGTTTTTACGTAGTATATCAAATTGTAGAAATCTCACCAGCTATATATATAGCTGACCCTTATTTATACATATGTTACAGGTGCCGTGATTAGGGGATGAAGCCTTAAAGACACTTAGAAAACATAGGTTATTCAATAAACAATACAACATCTGGTATGATAGTGATTTGATTTCAACTTGTATTATTTCTTTTGAACTTGTGTTACTTGGTTTATAAATGAATTAATGTTATTATGGTCACCAAATAGTGTCACGTGTGTTTGAACAATCTGTACGTCACACTCGGGCGTTTCCGTTTAAGCCGGGGTGTTACAATTCGTTAGTTGGGACCAGCAGTGATCAAAAGGCAATAATTAGGATTATTAAAAACTAGTGTACCTATTTTTTTCATTAAATTCACATGGAGACCTATTTTGCTTTGAACTTTTATTCAGAAAGAACACACCGTTGAAATTAAAAAGTCTTTCACTTCAAATAGCATAACACAGTAACACACAGGCAGTGATGGCTTTAAAGTCTCGTTGTGGTTTAAAGCCTCGCTACCATTTAAATTATATTATATTTTTTTAAAGCCCAACTCTCTCACCCAGTCACCCTTGATAATAGGGTTGTCATAGCATGTTAGACACGACACAATAATACACGACACGATAAGACACGATGACCTATTGTGCTAAACACAAACACGACACCACTAATTGTGTCAATTTTTCCAAACACAAACACGAACCTGTTTAGTAACAGATTAACCTGTTAAGACTCGTTAAGGGGCCTGTTTAAAGACATAATGAATAATACATGTGTAACGAAACCAAATTATTCAAAACGACCATAAAAGTCTTAATTAATAGATAATCCATAACATATTTGAAAAAAAAACCACAAATCCATACGATACTTGAAACAAAAAAAGACAAATCCATAGCATACTTGAAACGAAAAACCATATAAGCAAAGCATAACATCTATAAAAAAAATTAATATTGGGTTCTGACTTGCACTAATGAAATGTCGTTTGTAAATATGACTTAATGTTTAAGACTGTAGGAGTGTATATATATTTATTTTTTAAAATAAAAAACTACATAGGTTACTAACAGGTTAACAGATCTTTAACCTGTTAGGACACAAATTTAAACATGTCGACTTGTTTAAGACACGAAACTTGTTAAGCTCAAACCCAAACTTGTTACAACCCGTGTCGTGTCGTGTTAGCAGGTACGTGTCATAAATTAACATCCCTACTTGAAAACATGAGCTGGCCCCACCACTATCCCCTTTCACGCTCGGCAACACATTGCTCCCAGCCCCAACACTTGTTTGGGGCTTTAAGCCCGTCATATCATTTTACCATTCTTCTTAACGCCCCACAATTAGGGGTCTAATTATCATCGGTAACCCCATCTCATAATGATACATGCAATATTTGTATATTGTCTTTTTATATAAGTGATAAATTACAATTTCTAATTATTACAGTCTTAACTTATATATAAATATGCATGAGTGTTTGTTTAAAATATGATGCAGGTATTTTATGTAATGTTTTCATTTGCTCTATACAAAAAAAAATTATAAAATTAAAACAATTTATATATACCTATATTATAACTTACAAAGTATATATGTATTTTACAATTGACTTTGTGTCTACCTTTTACATCCCATATTGGTCCATAATCTTATTCCCTTTAAAAGTGGGTGGACTTTAATCTTTCAAAATCCTATGAATTTGATGGAGTTGAAATTTTAGCTTTTCATCATTCTGACCCTGTTATTTTTCAAAAAATTGAATATGAGCCATTAATATTTGTAGAGAAAAGAATTTTCAAGAAATGCCTTCACTACTTTCGTCCTATTTTAGTTTTGACATTTGACTATATAAGGTACTCTAGTAACTAACAAATGATAAGAACTTCACTAATGTAAAGAGTAAGACATGTGTTTTCAAGAGAACACAATTTTCTTTGTATTTTATGTCTTGCATTAAACAAACATAATTACAACTAATGCACGTATGGTCATAGACCACAAAGTTTCGTGTATTTTAGCTATACTTCACGGCCGATTAAATCATTCCGAGTCAAATGATGACGTAAGATGTATTGAAGAACCAAACGCTTGTCAACTTTACTTTAAAAAATGAATTGACGTTCATTTTTCAAAGAGGTGAGTTATTTGTCAACTAATGTATAGTTTGAAACTTTGAGCCCAAAAACTTAAGACGAAAATGATAAAAGGGTATGTTATGCTCACAATGCATTAACCCTTTAAAAAAACTGTTTGTTATATATAAGAGCAATGCAGTACTCAAAATAAGGACTATGTAATACTCAACTTTATAGTTTACGTTTTTTTAGTATAAAAAACTGAAGAAGCTAGATAAGTATCAACAACTTCATTAACTGTCTACATATTAAACCGGGTTCGAACAACTTCACATTCTTGCATATGTGTACAAATATGGCCAACATTATAGTCAGCACCTTCACCTTCACCACTGCTATTCTCACTTTCATCTACACCACCATCGTTGCCACTTTCACCACTGTTGACACGACCAGCACTTCGTCGCTCTTGTTGCAATCATAGACAACAGTCCACCACCTCCGACCATTGCCACTAGGTGGCATTATAGATATAGCATGTAAACATATTTGATACTTTTTCTGAAACAACTCATTTTAAGCTCGATTTTGATCAAAACCCTTTACAACTAGTGTTGCAAAAATCACGACTAGGCGCCGATTAATCGTCAGTCCCCACTTCACTGATTAATTTTGGGCTAATCTGTCAATGGTCAATTCCGGTCAAAATCAGGATTAATCGACTTTTCCTAATGAGGTTCTGGCCAAAATCGGCAGTTTCTGTCCAAATTCCGACCAACATTAGCGGTTTCAGGCGAGATTCCAACAAAATAAGCGGTTTCTAGTGAGAATCTAGCCAATTTTCGGCCAAAATGTTTTGCGTATGTATAAAACTGAAAATTACATATACAAATTTGTGCATGTACATATAAAACTGAAAATTATACATTAAAGTCCAATTCGATTAATCTCAATTAATCCCGATTAATCGCTAGTTTTCAACCCACCGTCCGACTAGCGTTTTTTACAACACTGGTTATAACCCAAACCAAACCATTGCTTTTTAAGGCAGTCATGTTAACCTGAACTCGTTTCGCACATAACCAGTATTAACCCTTCCATCTTCCACGTGTACCCTTCGCCAAGGGCGGATGCATGTGGAGGATATGGTGGCCAATTTCCATTTACCAAGTCCCCTGCTAAGATAAACCCACTTAATGTAAACTAGTTTTCTACCCGGCACGTTGTGCCAGACAGGTCGGTAAAATCCGGATGGTAGTAAAATTCAAGCGTTGTCGCCTTGTCAGTCTCAATTGTTGAAGCGATACATCGATGCGAATTCGGTCTGTTTCGGTTACGTGCGTTACAAAACTATATATATATATATATATATATATATATATATATATAAATTGAGACGGACCAATGGAGGTAGCGTCAGTTGGTAAAACTCGAGTGTTGGTAAAACCGACCACTGTCGATTTCGAGCGTTGAGGTGGTGAGTTTACGAATTCGGTCGGTTTCCTTCACATTTATTACGATAACATAACTAAAAAAATCGGCATCTGGTTGGTTTTCGTTACGGTATCAGAACTAAAACAAAACGCGGTGAGTCTACATGAATCGGTTTCGATTACATTTGTGACGGTACCGAAAGTAAACATAAAGGTCGGTAAACCTGGTCGTTAGTAAAACTCGAAAGTTGTCGACCTTAGACGTTGCTACGACGAGTCGACATGAATAACCGTGCAGCTATCAAATTTAAAAAATGGGTGATTCATATTTAATGTTTTGATGAATAAGAAGTTTTGTGAGTGTCAAAAGTTGTTTTTATAATTTAAAAAATATGTGAATCATATTTAATGTTTTGATGAATAGTAATTGTTATGAGTGTGTTAAAAGTTGGTTTTTAATATATATAATTATGTGGGGTATTTTTACTTTTAAATGGACTATGCCTTAAATGCTTATTTAGTGGGCCCAAAAAAGTTTCATTCCAGCAATTGATGGACTAGACCCCAACTGAAATGGATCATGCCCTAATTGTTTCTCTCTTAATTGGATCATCCACATACTGAAAATAGATAATGGTATATTATTGGTACTTAGTTTTGTGTATCGCAAAGATAAAGTAGATTAGTTGAGAGGTGTTGCTAGGGCCTAGGGTGAGAAAAAACGGTAAACCGTCAGAACTGAGGAACCGGAACTGAACCGGTACCTCAGAACCGCTAACGTATGTTACCGTATGGTTCCCGGTTCTTAAAATTTGCATTAAGCAGTTCCCAGTTTGGTTCCGGGTAAAACCGACGGTTCTCGATGTGGAACCGAAGAACCAGAATATTAAAAATGTTTTAACTAAATTTACCAATCCCCATATTTTATAGGGGAACTTATCAACTGGAATCCATTCAATTGTTTTTTAATTCAAATCTTCTTTCTTTGCATTTTATACCTAACAGCCAAGATCAATTTTGATTTAAGTTTTCAAGACAATTTAATATAAAGTGATATGATCTTCCTTTAATGTATCACAGCTAATGATTTATTTAACTTCAACAGTTAGGTTTTAATATAAAATATAACATATATTCATGTTTTAATCTAAATTAGTTTTACCGTGAAAAAAGACACACAATTATATAAACTTATTTTGCAATTTGAAAATTTTGCATAACCTTTTGATAAATAATTAACAACTTTGAACTAATTAGCGAGAACCGACTTTATCGGTTTTGAAACCGAACCGGTTTACCTGATTCGGTTCTGGTTCCGGTTCTATTTTTCAATCATTTTCGGTTCCGGTTCTGATTCAGTTCTTGCGGTTCTGAACCGTTGCACGGCCCTAAGTGTAGCAAATTATTCCAAGGTGTGGCTTATCTAATTGCTTGGGAAAAAGAAATAAGGTTATTCACTTTTTAATTTATTAACTTAATTTCGTTTATCTCATGTTTTGTTTAAAAAGATTTAGTTAGTGATTATACGTGTTGAATTCTTAAATAAATATGGAATCATAATTCTTAGACTTAGGATTGTACTTTAAACGACTCACTTAACATGTTTTAACTGTCACACCCCGACCAATGAAGGCGGAAACGTCGAGGCGCGACATGATTGCTCATTGCACAATGACACTATAAATTTAGAATATTTAAACAACTCATTTAAATCCATATCATCATAAATAACACAACAATTGTTCATACAAAATGCCAAATAGATAGATAAACAAATAATTTGTTCTTTTATTTTCTAATATCATAAAGCCAAGATAATAAGTTTCTTCAAGTAATCCAATCAAGCTAACATCAAACCTGTAACATTGCATAAAATAGAGTTTGTCAACACGAAGGTTGGTGAGCAATTTTCATAGTTTTGGACAATAAGTATATAGCATGAAATCCACAACTAGTATATGAAAACAATAAATAATAGCAACAATTTAGATAATAAAACCGTCAATAAGAACACATTGACGACAGTAATGAAATCGTCAATAATAATACATTGACGACACCTTTCTATATGGGGATACCATATATACTCGGAATTAACGTATGATCATACTTTGATGAGGCTACCCGCCTTAGCATTCAAGTGGCTACCCGCCTTAGCATTCAAGAGTTTGCACATAATCATGTAAAGCATATAACACCAAATCGAGCATTTATTTAAGTAAACATATACAATACGTGTTGTGGTTTAAGACTCAAGTATAAATTATTTGAATTTGAATAAGTATGCAATGTCACCTCCAAAATGAAATATGGAAAACGGGGGATGGAAAAGTACTCACTTTAACAAGTAACTTGAAAGATAGTGTCGTGAATAATCGGAGAGATCGGTTTAACGAGCAAGACCTATATTAAACGGGTCTTGTGTTAGTAGGTAGTCTTGGAAGGGTTTAAATAAAATACATGACAAATAAAGTAAATAAATCAAGTTTAGGATTTAAAATGTAAATATTTGAGAAATTAAAGAAACGAGTTTTGTAAAATAAGTTTACTCGAAACCGGGTCTCGGTATTCTATTCATTAGTTTTTTTTTTTACTCAACCTATGTTAAGTAATAATGTGGGTTAAAATGCGATATTGCAAAACCCTTGGTTATAAGAATACCCAAAACGAGGTATAAACGAGTGTTCGGGTTTGTTGGTTCGAGACTTGATAATTGACCAAGCTCACAGTTAACTTCCCAAAATAATAAATGTTATGAGATAACTCAATAAAATCAAAATAGACTTAACCAAGTATGTAGTTCTATTGTGAAGAACCTTAACGTTCGTTAAGCGAGTATACGACCTTATCGGTTCGAACTTGTTATAAGATCAAGTTGGTTACCGACATGCCAAGTATGTTTAGAAACTAACTAAAATTGATTTAAAATATAATCTTGAAGAAAAATACGAGTTTTGGTGGCTAAAAACACACTTGTGTGTCTTAAGCGAGTGAACTCGGTTTAGTTCGGTTTTTGGTTCGGTCCTTGACTCGGAATAAGACCGAGGATGGTTACCACATACCCAGTTACCATGGAACTTGTAAAATAACTTATAAATAATAATACTCAAGTTTTACATTCAAAAAGTTAACAATAAAGCTTTTAAACAAAATTTCGGTTTTTGGTTCGGTCCTTGACTCGGAATAAGACCGAGGATGGTTACCACATACCCAATTACCATGGAACTTGTAAAATAACTTATAAATAATAATACTCAAGTTTTACATTCAAAAAGTTAACAATAATGCTTTTAAACAAAAGTTCGGTTTTTGGTTCGGTTCTCAACTCGGGATGAAACCGAGGCTAGTCACCACATACCCAATACCATGGAACTTGACAAATATGAACAATAAACTAAAATATGTAGAAGTTAAGCAAGTATAACAAGTTATATGGCTAGATTTGTTAAATATATAAACAAGGACTACAAAGTCCTCCATGTAACCTTGCCTTACTAGCCCGACATTTCAACCGGCCGAGACCGGAGAAATTAAAGACCGAAGGTAAACAAGGAGTGTATATTATATATATGTTGTAACATCAAGCTTTAAGTATTGAGAAGTTAGTTAAAATGAAAGATTAGCTTATGAAGAACAACCTTAGAATTCAAGAATTTGAGAGAGAAATGAAGAAATGAGCAAGCACAAATGAAGAAGATGGGTGTGTATATATATGGTAAGTTGAATGGGTCTTTCATAAATGGTGTTTCATGAAAATGGGTTGGTTATAGACCCAAGAAAGCACAAACTACAAATAGGTCCTTCAAGTCTCCATTTTGGTAGTTTTAGTCCCTGGAGTTCGTTTTGAGCGTTTTCGGGGAATTTTAAGAACCGAAAAGGGTGTTTTTTTTATCCAAAAACTATAAAACAAATATTTAACATACAATTCATCATTTGGATAATATCGAAAGGTTCGGGATACAAAACGGGTCGAGTTTACATTAAGAATACAAATATAAAATAACCCGAAATTGACAAATGTCACATTAACCAACTAGTTCGAGACTGATTCTCTTTTACTTATTTTAACTGCCCCGTTTAAATCCGATCTTCTTTACTCGTTTTAATTAATGATCTTTTTTACTCATGTTAAATAAGGAACCTACCTTCTATTCCTGCAGATAAAAAAATCTTGGTCCACTAGTGTACAAAATAGCCTTTGAGTTGTCAATATTCACAAAATAACAATTAATCATATCAAACTGAAACTGATAAAACCGAACCAAAATTAAGCGATAATCAAATGAACCAAAAATTGGTTATTGGGAAATTTTTTTGCCTTTTGTTATCCAGAATTAACCAAACTGAACCGAGCCCATTCATACTTTCATGTAATTCAGATATCACTATTTTATGCATTTATATCTCAATTCATGTGTTTATATCTTAGTTTCATGTACGTGTACATATCATTTTAGCCCAAATTTGATTTTGATTATTAAGAAAATCAAACTGAAAACCGAAAATTCAACCAAAATAAACCGAACCACCTAATCGAAAATATATATTTTTTTATTTTGGTTACACTTATAAGTTATAAATTATAACTTAATTGAACCGAACCGAACCGAACCGAACCGAACCGAACCGAACCAAACATGGCACGTCCTGTCCCCAACTTTGGGCAGTAATAATATTAATATATCAGTCTTTACCATTATACCATTTGGTCCCTGCAAAACCCTAACTTCCTTCCGTCGTTTTGCTCTGAAGACAATCAATCCCCGGAGTTGAGTTCAAATGGCGAACGTAGCTGACGTGGATGCGCTGGATTTCGAGCCTGATGAGGATGATCTAATGGACGAAGAAGCAGCCGTTGTTGACGTGGATTCACCTAGTCACATACCTAAGCTTAAGTCCGCCATCACCGGTGGTGCTTCCGTCGTTAAGAAAACCAAAGGCCGTGGATTCCGTCAAGAAACCGATGCCGAACGGAACACTCGTATGTCAGGCCGCTTTGATTCTCTCGATTCCGATGGCGGACCCGGTCCTGAACGATGTAAGTAACCTTATTATTATTATTATTATTATTATTATTATTGTTATCTGGAGTTAGGGTTAGGGTTTTAGATTTGGTACTTTTGGTAATTTGTTTATATTCAAGGTCTAATTGTTAGGGTATGTTTGGTTGGAGGTAATGGAATGAAGGGGGAATGAAATGGGAGAAGGAATGGAATGGACAAGGGAATGAAATGGATCATTAGCATTCCTTTGTCTTGTTTGGTTAACCTATAGGAATGAAATCAATTATTATTTTATGTTGTTTGGTATCCAAAAAAATTATATGAATGAAATATATATAATAAAAACACTCCTATCTCAAAATAATTTTTTTTACCAAAACAAAGAGAAAAACTACATTGCACGACGGTGGTGGTGGTAACTCCGGTTACGGAATGGGTAGTGGCGGTGGCGACGGTGGTGGTGGCGGTGGCGGTCAGGCGATAGGGGCGATGGTTGTGGTGGTGGCGGCGGCGGTGGTGGGGCGGTGGTCAAGCGGTGGTAGCATTGGTAGTGATGGCGATGGTAGGGTGGCAGCAACAGTGGTGGCGGTCACGTGGTGGTGGTGGTGGTCAGTCAGCGACAGTGGTGGTGGCGGTGATGGCCAAGCGGAGGCGATGACAATGGTGGTAAGGTGGTGGTAGTGGCGATGGTGGCGATGGTAGTGGTGGTGGTTGTTGTTAAGTGGTGGTGTTGTTGAGAAAATAGGAAGAAGGAATGGAATGAAAAAAAGAAGGGGGGTGGGAAGGAATGGTTTTGATGGAATGGGATTCCATGTGTAATGAATGATTCCATTTCATTTAGCAACCAAACATCACTTTTTTCATTCCCACTTAATGAAATCATTCCATTCTCCCTGTCATTGCTTCATACCAAACGCTACCTTAGGGTTTTAAATTTAATTTAGTTGTATTTTTGTAGTTCAGTCACCTTCATCCTTGTGGTTAATATTATGTCTGGCAAGTTACATGATTTATTAGCCCTAAAAGCAGTGCGATAGAACTCGCCTGGCATTAGTCGGCCGGTGGGGTACCGACTAGCGATTAATCGGAGTGAAATTTTTATATGTAGTTTTCAGTTACACACACACATTTTTATATGTAATTTTCAGTTATGTAGATAAACACACACATTGCTATATGTAAATGTTGAAGGAGACAGGTTTTAACACCTCCTTGACCCATTAACGACCGAAGTAGCTAGAGTGGGCCAGAAATTGGCTGGAATTGGTTGGAAAATTGGCCGGATTTTGGGCCGATTAGGTTTGATTAGGAATGAATATTGGTTAATGTTGCCGATTACTAAAAATTTGATCAACAAGGTAGCGATTAGTCACCGATTTTTTCCGATTTTTACAGCCATGCCTAAAAAAGTTGAATTATGTGGTTCTTTATCGATTTTCACTTACATGATATTGTTTGTCCTTATCACATGCTCACATTGGTATTATCTGTATGTGTTTTCTTGATAGTTGATACATATCTTTTTAACTTCTGTTATACCTTCTATTGAGAGCATACTTAATATTATCAGAAGGCCTGTAGAAGTTTCTAAAACTGTGGACAAAACTCTAGATTATGCTTGTATGGAAATAACTGTTTTTCACCTTTTGTATGTAAATTGTAAAAGAAGAGTATTTGTTCATGATGAAACTGTATGAGTATTCTGCAGCAATTGAAGGGTGGATTATTCTGGTTACTGGAGTACATGAAGAAGCGCAAGAGGATGATCTACAAAATGCATTTGGGGAGTTCGGAGAGATTAAGAACTTGCATTTGAATCTTGATCGTCGGACCGGTTTTGTGAAGGTATAGTGATATTTTGTAGTTAATAACTTAATACTTAATTATACGTTCTTGATGTATTATAGGCGGGCAGTGCTTATAAAACTTATAAGAACTCGTTTAATTCATTATATATGTAGGTCCTTTTTAAAACTTATACTTGTTACTGAGGACTTATAAGATGCCCTAAGTTAGAAGTTTTTCTTAATATTTGGATCTAGTATTTACGTCTTCCACTTCTTATGCATGTGGTAATTTGTGCCTAAGTTAGAGCTGACAATATCAACCCAGGTTATCCATTTTGTACAACTGTTTTGAGTCAGTTTTGATCATATAGACAAAGGCAAGTCTTATGGGTTGAAGTGGGTGTACTCGGTGATGGATGAAATTAAACATGTTTAAGTGGGCAACAAAGAGGTTCACGTGTATGGTTTTGTATGAATTAGATTGCTTTCTATTATCAATTCTATAGTCTTTAAGGTCGACAATTTTGCTACCTCTGCCAAATTTCTTGTGTTTGTTACTACCTATTTCTTTAGTTGTGGTACACAAGGCAGTTTTATAACCTCATAATTATCTTTCTTTTTTCACTGCATCTTTAAAACAATGCAAACAAGTGCATACACGTGGTTATGCGGTTTTCTACTAATGTGCCCCTATATATATGAGTATTCATTTAAGAACTGCAAATATGTTGAGACTTGAGAACCACATAAACTGTTGTACCTATTCCTGCATGTGTGGTACATAAGTGAAAAATGGGAAGAAGGGGTATATGGGTAATAAGGTATGGAAAGTGTTTTTTTGAGTTCCTAATTGTTTAATGGCTTTCATTTAAACCTCCTTTTCTGTATATTTATTTTATGTCATGTATTAGATTATGTGAAATATGGATGTATCATAAACAGGGGTATGCACTAATTGAATATGAAAACTATGAGGAAGCGGAAAAAGCTATAACTACAATGGATGGAGGTGAACTACTGACTCAGGTGGTCAATGTTGACTGGGCATTCAGCAAAGGTCCTTTCAGGAGGACAAATAATAGGAGAAGGTATATTTCTTGTTATTAATCTTTTATTTATCTTTGCACACATGACTATTATTAAAGCATCCGCTTTTGATTATTATTATTTTTGAATTTTGTTCGCATTTGCACAGATCACCTCGTGGCCGTCGATCAAGAAGTCCGAGGAGGAGGTTCTGATTTGATGGGCCTTTGAAAAACAGTGTGCGATTTGATAATGTTTATGTTTAGCTTAAAAGAGAGAATGTTTAATTGTGTTCAGTTTCGTTTTGATCAGCAGTTTTCTTCAACTTATTGTTTTTGAATGTTTCTCATTGTTTTTAAAATTCTGCTGTATGTTCTTGGGTTTTGTTTATCTGCTCATGAGTCAGCAGTATTAGTCAAAGATAACAGAATATTCTTTTGCTTTCTGATCAGGTTAGACTGTTAGAATTTCAATTTCCATTTTTACAGTTTAACTGTTAAATTTATACTCATTTTTATACACTCACAGTATTTATAAAGAATATATTTGTAGAGAATCATGAATAGTGAATCTTTATATCTTATTCTGATAATTAGAGGTGAACTAATGATGTTGGGTTAGCATCTTTAACCATAACCGATAATCTTGATTAAGGGATGGGCTTAACGATACCCGAAAGGCCGAAACCGATTCTTGGTTATGGTTCAGTGATGGTTAAATGAATGACTAGTTTCGGTTAATAACCAAACATCTAACTTGGGCCTAAATTGACCAAACATCTTTTTAAGTTTTAACAAACCCAGTTGAAAAAAGGTAAGCTAAACTTCTTTTTTGTCTGGCCAGAGGTTTGGACTTCATAAAGTTTTAGGAATACACTAAAATAAGTTGATGGCATTCATATCACTTGGTGGGGAGCCCGTGTTTTGCGACAGGTTCTAACCCGACCGGTCTCAAAAACTAGTTATGTTCAGATATTATTATTATTTATATAATATAATAATAGTTAAATGTGCATTATCATATGTAATTAATGTAGTGAATTAAATATACATTAACAAATAATAATGGATGCTAATTAGTAATTGTTCAAAAGACAATTTACCCATTGAATTTTCTTTTTAGTTTTTAAAGTGAATGCGTTGCAACATATTCATCAAAATTTGTAAAATTTTTAAAATCCAAAAATTATTAACATACCCCTCTCAAATATAGGGTTTGGATATTGTAGAAAACGAGTGTTGGGTAGGAATGGTAGGAAATAATCTCAACCATTTATTAATAGATTCAAAGGATGAGATAGTTCCAACCAATACAAAATGTTTTCTAAAGTCTAAATGGTTGAAAAATGGCAAAATTGTAAAAGTGTGTTGGTTTTTAAAAGGAGATTGCTTAAAAATGGCTGGTCATTCGTCGTCATCCCGTAGTCATCCTCACCGAAATGTTTATTCGCTGATATCACTCCACCTCATAGCAACACAATTGGAGATAAAATTGAGACAATTGAAGATCATCGACGGGATTTACACAAGTAAGTGTGTCGCATTTGTTTCAATTTTTTGCGAAAAAAAAGCCATAGTTTTTTCGCTATGCCTAAATTCCAGCTAATCGTTGGGTTTTCGATTTGTGATGGTGTGATTGGGTTGTATTTAATGTGGTCGTTATGTGTTTGTGTTGTTAAATAGTGTGTTAGTGAAGTTAAGTTGGTGTTGAGTGGTGCATTTGTGGGTGTGCGTTTGCTTGTTAGAAGGACAGTAGAGTAGTTCTGATGAGTTTTGGTGTTGTTATGGAAGCTAATTTTATATGTATAGTGGTGAGTGTGGTTATGTGTGTATGGTTTTTGACCAAGTGGTGCTAAAAAAGTTTTAGTTTGGGGATGGTTCTGTTGTTGGTGATGCTAAAATGGTTATTGTGTTGTGTGTTGCTATGGGTATGTTCGTTTGCCTATGCATGATAGTTAGGTTGTGTTGGTAGTTGTAGTGGTATGGTACTAAACCCGGTTTTACGACCCTAAATTTATTATGTTTGGCTTATTTTATTATATGGACTAATACAATGTTATTGGGCTGAGGGGGTTTTGTGGATGTAACCCTAACTGGGCTAGGCCCATTAGGGTACCATGAGGGTGGCCATGAGGCTCCCTATATAAGGAGGTCTCCACCTCCTTATTAGGGGTGGGTCATTCTCAATAAGAGCCACCACCATATTTTTGTGTCTGTGAACAAGAGATCCTGGAGATTTCTTAGCGGTCACCTCCACACCCCCAAAAAGTCATTGCAGATCCCAACCAGCCGGAGAAGAAGATCAAGACGTGGTTCGTTCATATCGAAATCCGTGGAAACATCGTCATGGATCAGGTCAGATTCATCTCGTGCTTCGACATTGGCGCCATCAGTGGGACGGCAATGAACCACGCTTCGCTTCTCGTCTCGGCCCTCCGATCTGTTCATCAATATCTCGGGTCTACGGTTTCTTCTTTCAGATATGTTCTATGGAAATCCAAAAATCCGTAGATCTAAAAAATACTTCCAGATCTGGAAATACACAGGAAGAAATACCACCGAACTTTTGGGGAAAACCCTTAGATCTGTGTTTTTTCTAAGTGAAATATACCAAATCTATTTATGATTTTTTCAGATCTGGGTTCGTTTGAACAACAGTCACACTTCATATTCATAGATCTATAAATCCTATTAGATCTGTTGGTTTTACATAAAACCTACCTGATGTGGATATTCAAAATCTCTAGATCGTGCGCGCCACCGCGGATCAAAATCGCTCCCTGTGGATCAACTTCGGATTCCGCATGCGCGCTCCCGGCGATCACTCTACGCCACAGCGGGCCGCATGCGCGCCCCCGGCGATCACTCTACGCCACAGCGGGCCGCATGCGCGCCCCCGGCGATCACTCTACGCCACAGCGGGCCGCATGCGCGCCCCCGGCGATCACTCTACGCCACAGCGGGCCGCATGCGCGCCCCCGGCGATCACTCTACGCCACAGCGGATCGCATGCGCGCTCCCGGCGATTACTCTATGTAACACCCCGACCGATGGCGGATTATACATCGGGGCGCCACGTATTGTTTCATTACTCGTGACACTATTTGGGTGTCAATATTTAATAAATACATTTTCATTGCGCACGCGCAAAACACAAATCGTAAAGTATCATAAATCATATCATAACTTAAAATATTCAAATAACATAACTTGTCTTGTTACATTTTAATCTAGGTCCAAAGAAAAAGAAAACATCCTACGTGTCCTTGAGATTTCCAAAAGCAGCTACAGCAAACCTGAACATGTGTTAAAATAAAACGTCAACACTTGCGTGTCGGTGAGAAATCAAGTTTAATAGATATAAATAGATAATAACAAACACTGCGCGCAACATGTGCTTAACTGGGGTTTAACATAGGGTGTAATCAGATTGTGATCAAGCCTAAATAGATCATAGCTCATAGTTCAATCCGTGCTCCCAATCGAGCACAAAAACGAATAATCATACGTGCATGTGTAAACAAAACAAGAAAACCGTAAACGATAGGTCTCCCGTGTTCATCTAATGGATCCATGAAAACTTCGGAATAGGCCGAACAAAGCGGTTAATGATTCACACATACAAATAAACAGCCAAGTAAACGTCCATAACACATGGGGTTTTGCGCACATAAATTTCATAAACAAGTTTAAGACTCAAGTTGTACGAACACATGAACATCCCAAAACGTTAAAAATAAAAGGGGATTAAGTACGAGATTACTCACCTGAAAAAGGTGTGTTGAAAGATAATGCAAGAACCAACTTTTAACAAGCGAAAGTTAACCTATAAATAAGAGGTTATTGGTTTAACGATTGGTTTTTATGTCTTGAATATATGTAAGTCACTTAAACAAATTATTTAAAAGGAAAAATTATATATTAATTATTTACCGAGATTTCCTGGCAGAAAAGAAGAGAAGACGGAGGCAAAGAGAGGAGTTGGAGGCGTTGCTGAGGAACTACGGCAGAGAGCAAGGGAGAGAGATTTGGGAGAGTGCTTAAGTGTAGTGTGTGTAGTGTTAATAAACAAGAAATTAGCTTAATTTATAGGAAAACCCAAGGGAACACAATCCCTTAAAAGGGGAAAAGATCTTATCAAATCAAGCAAAAGATATTAAAAAGCACAAGAATCCAAAAGCAAAAGATATTAAAAGATATGCCGGCAGCTGCAGGGGATGGGGAAAAGCTGACAGGTTACAGATCAAAGCATGGGAGGTGTCAGATAAAGCACTGTTCAAGACATGCAAAAGAAGATTTCAAAAGATTATGCCAGTCACTTTTTCTGTCAACCAATAGGATTGGTGCGCATGCTGCGCCGAAAGTGGCTTTTCGGACAGATGTCGGAACTGACCTAAAGTGCTCATACCAAAGATAAAATATTTCAAAAGAATACAGGCTGACCTAAACTGAAGAAAAGACTTAAGGTTTAGCGCGAGAAGACTTGAGTGCGCGAGGGCGAAGGCAGACAGAACAATCCTTAGCGCGCCGCGGGAAGAACTACAATCCTTAGCGCGTCGCGGGAAGAACTACAATCCTTAGCGCGTCGCGGGAAGAACTACAATTCTTAGCGCGCCGCGGGAAGAACTATAATCCTTAGCGCGCCGCGGGAAGAACTACCATTCTTAGCGCGCTGCGGGAACAGTTCGCCTCGCGTATCGCAGGAACAGCTGGTCTTCACGCAGGTTTCCTTGTAAGGAGTCTGGCGCGTGGAGCTGCGCAGACATCCTTAGGCGGGAAGAACCAAAGGACAAGCAAAGAGTTAAGAGAAAAGGGGTTCAAGGCGTAAGGGTTAGGCAGAGGGGCGGGACGGCGACAAGAGATAAAAAGGGTGGGATGGCGACAAGAGAGAAAGGGCGAGATGGCGACAAGAGAGAAAAAGGGGCGGGACGGCGACAAGAGAGAAAAGGGCGGGACGGCGGAAAGGAATTATTATTATTAGTAAGTAATATAAAAAAAATATATATATATATATAATTTATTTAATGTTAAATTTACAAAGATTAATAATCAAATTTTAAATCATAAAAAGAATCGGATTCGAAAACGGGTACCTGGGTCGGGTCGGATTTGGGCAGATGTCACACTCTACGCCACAGCTCACGCATATCACATGCTCATGAAGACAGCCAAAACCTATGCTCGTGGCGCATATCACATGCTCATGAAGACAGCCAAAACCTATGCTCGTGGCGCATATCACATGCTCACGCATCACGCATGCTCACGCGTATCACGTATGCTCACGCCTACCACATATGCTCACGCATCACGTATGCTCACGCATCACGTATGCTCACGCATCACATATGTTATTGGGCTTCACGTATGCTCATGCATATTAGATGCTCACGCATCATGCACGCTCACGCACCACATCTGCGCGTGAGAATAAAGGAGACATTGCGCAGGCCGCGCGTAAGCGACATAACAAATGAACAGTCTAATCCAAATCAGGATAAGAACAACCATGATTGTACTCACATGGCTACGCGCCATACTTAAAGGTTGGGAATCCTCATAATATCCCATATGGCTACGCGCCATACTTAAATGTTGGGAATCCTCATAATATCCCATATGGCTACGCGCCATACTTAAAGGTTGGGAATCCTCATAATATCCCATATGGCTACGCGCCATACTTAAAGGTTGGGAATCCTCATAATATCCCATATGGCTACGCGCCATACTTAAAGGTTGGGAATCCTCATAATATCCCATATGGCTACGCGCCAAACTTAAAGGTTGGGAATCCTCATAAACCCATAGGCCACGCGCCAAGCTTAAAGGTTGGGCACACCTCATAATTTGCCCGAGGATGGGAACCATGCAATACATCCACTTTTAGTTGACATGTTTTTGCAGGTTCGGCTACGAGCCGCACAAACACCTATGACATCATTATTATTATCTGGCCATTTGTGCCTCCATTATTATTTTGAAAACAGGCCGGGATATTCATCCTGCGCGGAGGATGCCCTTGTGGGCCAGTCATTATCGTCATTTTATAGCTCGTAAGTCGCCTCGCGCGCAAGCTTTTATTATTCTTATAGCTCGTAAGACGCCTCGCGCGCAAGCTTTTATTATTCTTATAGCTCGTAAGACGCCACGCGCGCAGGCTTCATTATTCTCATAGATCCGTAAGTCGCCTCGCGCGCAGGCTTCATTATTTTTACAGCTCGTAAGTCGCCTCACGCGCGTAAGCTTTATTATTCATATAGCTCGTAAGACGCCTCGCGCGCAAGCTTTTATTATTCTTATAGCTCGTAAGACGCCTCGCGTGCAAGCTTTTATTATTCTTATAGCTCGTAAGACGCCACGCGAGAAGGCTTCATTATTCTCATAGATCCGTAAGTCGCCTCGCGCGCAGGCTTCATTATTTTTACAGCTCGTAAGTCGCCTCACGCGCGTAAGCTTTATTATTCATATAGCTCGTAAGACGCCTCGCGCGCAAGCTTTTATTATTCTTATAGCTCGTAAGACGCCTCGCGCGCAAGCTTTTATTATTCTTATAGCTCGTAAGACGCCACGTGCGCAGGCTTCATTATTCTCATAGATCCATAAGTCGCCTAGCGCGCAGGCTTCATTATTTTTACAGCTCGTAAGTCGCCTCACGCGCGCAAGCTTTATTATTCTTATAGCTCGTAAGTCGCCTCGCGCGCAAGCTTTTATTATTCTCATAGCTCATAAGTCGCCTTGCGCGCAAGCTTTATTATTCTCATAGCTCGTAAGTAGCCTCACGCGCAGGCTTTTATTATTCGGCGTGCTATATCTTATTCATGCTAGTGCACCATCATTATCATAAAAACCACAACACGTCACCATCATGAAGAAAACCTCCCAAAACTCAAAGACAATAAAGATAAGGCCGAAGAAAAGGGAAAAAACCGCCTCACGCCCTAACACACCTCATAAAGTCCAGCGCTCCACCTAAACGCTTGCGCGCCCAGGAGCAACGCTGGACTTGGGGGGGGGGGGCTTGTAGGGGTATGGTACTAAACCCGGTTTTACGACCCTAAATTTATTATGTTTGGCTTATTTTATTATATGGACTAATACAATGTTATTGGGCTGAGGGGGTTTTGTGGAGGTAACCCTAACTGGGCTAGGCCCATTAGGGTACCATGATGGTGGCCATGAGGCTCCCTATATAAGGAGGTCTCCACCTCCTTATTAGGGGTGGGTCATTCTCAATAAGAGCCACCACCATATTTTTGTGTCTGTGAACAAGAGATCCTGGAGATTTCTTAGCGGTCACCTCCACACCCCCAAAAAGTCATTGTAGATCCCAACCAGCCGGAGAAGAAGATCAAGACGTGGTTCATTCATCTCGAAATCCGTGGAAACACCGTCATGGATCAGGTCAGATTCATCTCGTGCTTCGATAGTAGTAAACAGGGGTCATATGTAACTTAAGTTGTGTTGTTGGTGGGGTGTTGGGTTACGGGGGTTGGCTGTGCTAGGTATGTGGGTAGGAGTTATAGATGTTTGAGTGTTGGTTGGGTTTTTGTTTTGTTTTTCTCTTTTTTTTTTTGTTTGTGTGCTAGTTGTGTGTGTAGGTGTGTTGTAACAGACCTTCTGCCTAATTGATAAAATGATAGCATAAGAGATCCACCAAAATTGTAATAGATCTTGTGCATGATTATAGGAATTAAAAAGATTAGATTTTACAATATTGTCCTTCCTATTTTAATTATTAATTTTTATTTACTCTATTTTAATTGGTTCTTATATTTCTCACCAAATTAATTATTTGTATATGATCCTTCCTCCTCAAATATATTATAATATAGTATAGATAATAATGTAGACTTACGTTGCGAATCAAAATTATATCCATTTTTTTGTAGAAGCAAATACACTTGCAATTTCCTATTCAGTTTTCAAAAGAACTCTTGATTGGTAACCGAAGAAGCAAAGGAGGTTCACGATTAAACTACCCAGACTAAAACAATAGTCTATGATAATAGAGAATGGTAGTTTACATTCATTCAAAACCCCCTTTTTATCTTAAATAAATACCTTTTATATGAGAGAATACGCACCGCGTTAAATGTGTTTCAAAGTGCCCAAGATCACTATTAGACAAAACTAGACCAAACCAAACAGGACTCGTGTGGCCCAAGGCTTTGTTCACCTATTGCATGAATTTGTCCTCGGTTTGGTAACCAAATTGAGAATTTCGAGAAACATATTGTAAGCAGAAGCAAGAGATATTAGACTAGATTCATATTCATTTCACACCCGAAACATTAACATGTTTGGCATATTTATAGGCTCATGAGAAAACATAACAAGTAAATACTGACTCATCACTACCATTACATAAACTAATGAACTACTAACAACCACCGAATCTACTAACCTACTACTATCAATGTCGTGCATATATCATTATCTTCAAATTATACAACGCCAATCTGAGACCGTTGATTATAAATAGAACACACACTCATATATATATATATAGGGTAAGGTTAAAATGAGAACCTATTTGAGTTGTGAAAACCCTATGTAACATCGTTTTTTTTTGTTACATGTAATATATGTTGTAACATTTAATACAAAACATCGAAACATAAAAAAAATGTTTTGCTATTTTTTAACATTTTTTTACTAATTTTTATATATGTTTTCAGGAGAGAGAAAAAGTTATATTTATATTTACATTTTTTATTCACTTTAATTGTGGACCACAAGATTTAAACATTAATTAAAAACATGTGGTGGGTTTTCATTTTATACTTAGCATATATATATATAATTCATTATAGTAGAGTATCGACAAGAAGCTAAGAGCATTCTCAATCCATCCATCATATTATGTGAGTGATGTTTTTATAATATATGGAGTAGTTTAGAGTGATGTGAGTGAAGGAGAGAGAACATGTCATGATTTTTCTGTATATTTGAAAAGTTCGTATAGCATTTTATAAATTTTTTAATATTTTTTTAGAGTGCAAGGCCTCAAAACCTATAAAAGGAAAACATATAAACACCCCAATACTCCAGGGACCATTCTTGCCACAAACAAAACATTTATAACGCATTTCTGAGCGGGAAACCCCGACTATTTAAGTCGAATCCTCAATACACAACCCTTCATTTCACACACAAAAACACACACACACACATACGGTTTCTCTCGTTTTCTAGGGTTTTATTCTCCGGCGATAATTATGAACGACGGCGACGGCGCGATTCCGTCACCGGAGATTGAGTCTGCTCGGATTGAGCTTCGGTCGCGGTGGGAGTTAGCCTCGGTTCTCAATTTTGTGAAGGTATATTTTGAAGTTTAGGGTTTTGTGATTTTAGGTTTGGTTTTTGACCTAATTTTCGATTCGATTTGTGTTAGATGATGTTTTTTTGGTGAAATGTTAGGGTTAGTTTTTGAATTTTGGTGAAAATTGTTTGACTATTTGTGAAAACCTAGAATTTTGTTGGTGAATTGTGTAGGAAATTAGGGGCAATCGATCGGAATGATTCGATGATTGAATCGGAATAAAATTTTAATGTTTGGTGATAGGTGTGTATCTAGAGTTTAGAAGACACATCTAACCGTAAAGGATGCAAAGAATGAGATAGATTTTTTATCGATTTAGTTATTATGTGTATATGTGGTTGTTTTAATGAGTTTGAAGTTAAACTAATCGGAGTATATCAGTATATATAAACTTTGAAGCATTTTATGATGATAGGCATTTATGATGTTTATGGTGAAATTTTGCTAATTTGGTAAATTTTGATGAAGCTCTGTGAAAACCTAGAAATTTGTGTGGTCTGAGTGCATAGAGAATTAGGGGAAATCGATCGGAAGGATTCAATGATTGAATCGGAATAAAATTTTGATGTTTAGTAATGGTGTTTGTATCTAATTATGTTTATGCTGTCATCTAGGGTTAAGAAGACGCATCTAGCCGTAAAGGATGTAAAGAATAAATAGTAGATATTTTATTGATTTAGTTAAATATGTATGTTTGTGGACTATGGCTGTTTTAATGAGTTTAAAGTTTAACTGTTTAAGTAATTGGCATATACATAAATCGTGAACCATTTTATGATGTTTTTGGAGAAATGTTAGCGATAGTTGTTAAATTTTGATAAAACTCTGAAAACCTAGAAATTTGTGTGGTCTGAGCGCATAGGAAATTAGGGGAAATCGATTAATGATTGGAGGATTGAATCGGACCTAAATTTTGATGTTTAGGAAGGTGAGAAACGTTTGGGCTAGTAACAGCATGTGTATGTAATGCTTGCTGTCGTCTAGGGTTTTGAAGGCATGTCTAGTCATAAAGGATGCATTGAATAAATAATAGATCTCTCATTGATTTAGTTGTTTTAATGAGTTTAAAGTTAGTAATCGGCGCATACACATTCTTTGAACCATTGTATGATGTTTTATACAGGTGTTTGAGTCTATCATAGGCAATGACTTGAAGATCTCTGCTGAAGAAATTGAGCAATCCTTGATTATACCAGACAAACGTCTTCGTTTGCTTCATGTTATGCTTTTGAAGGTTCTTTCTCTTTTATTTACTGCTCGCTAGATTATTACATTTTGTCATATATCTGTTGGGGATGTGAAATTCTTTGTTTATTAATGATGTTTTTCACTCTGCTGTTGGTGGATTAGTGTAGTCAATATGTAGGTTTGAAGCAAGTGTTACTTTCTTAACTTTATGCTACTTTCTGAGCATGATGAACATGCCATTTGTACGCTTGCTGATGATGAGATCTTGGAGCTGTTTTAAATAATTGTAGAGCCAATGAAACTAATGATAAAAAATTTACTATAACGTAATGTAATCTGTTCATAACCAAAGTATTTAAATTTGATCAGATTTCTATCTTTTATAACTATTAGGCTGCAGATATGAACAGAAAATATGAAAAGATTTGAATCAGAAAGTTAGATTTGAATCTGTATGTAAGCGTATATTACATAACATAAGAGAGGGTATTTTTGCAAACTTGGGGACACATGGTACACGTAAATCAACCACTTAACACTTGGGGATTTGAAAGATAGAAGTTTTCATCTGGGATGGATCACATTTAATTGGTGATTTGTTCCTCGTATACGTAAGATAGGATATATATATATATATATATAGATACATATATATATATACATACATATATATATATATATATTAAAGCTCTCTTTACGATCAAATTGTTCAGTTATTATATACACACTAACGAACATGGTTTTAAAGTGTTCCAATATTTATGGATTAATAAATGAGCTCACTTTCCTAGGCCACGTGCATGGCTTCATGGTACAGAAATATCAACCAGTGATGTTATGGACACCGGCATTACGATTGAAGTTTATAATTTATGTTATTTTGGTTTATGTATGTAGTGTAAAAGCTTTGTTTATCACTCAATGATTGTTACTTTGATAATATTTCTGTACATATCCTTTTTGCTAATGCCGAATACTTATTTTCTCACAATTCTGAATATTTAGGGAATTCCACCTGTAAGTAGAAACCAAAATAACCCTGATGCTTGGGTTGTGACACTATCTAAAAAGCTCTTGATGTGGTGGCCATGGGTACGTCACTGAATACTTTTTATTACTGCAATCTCAATACTTTTGGCTTATTTATTAAAGATAATATATAAATATTATAACTTTCAGGTTGCTGAGGGGGATTTTCCTCTAACTGCAGCTAAAGGGTATTTTCTTCATGAAAGCTATAAAATCATTAAGAACATCTAGTAAATTAGTAGTTTAGTTTTACTAACAGGTCTCTTCCATTGCTTTGTGGTTATGCAGGGCCGAGATGGCAACATATAAAAACCTAGATCCTACAGTTCGTCTCATTATTCTTAAAGCACTCTGTGAGATTCGAGCTGATGTATTATTTCCAATCTTTTTTGTTATTTTTTATATCTATTTTTATGTTCTAGTGTGCTCTTACTTTGTTGCGCATGTCGATTTAACAAACACACAATTTATTGAACAAAAGAACACAGGAGACAGTTTACATTGTTTTATTAGCCATATTAACGGTTTATAAGTTATATCTATCTGTTAATAAGGCTGTCATAAATCTCTTATAAATGAAAATCTCAAAACTGTTACTGCTTGCATATAACAAAAATCTTTTTTCATGTGAAAAAAGGAATTAAGATGCTTTCATAAAACAGTTACTAATATTTTTACCTAGTTTCAGAGTCATATTTGTGGATTTAGTTTTATGCAAGTTTTATTCCGTTAATCATATTCATTTTTCCTGTTACTCACAGCAACATGACGTGGTTGCATACATTAACGATGAAGTAAAAGTAAAGAAGGATATTTCTGCTTTTTGTAAAAAGAACATCGGGCAAGATGGAAAAGGGACTTCTTATTGGTAAGTTCTAAAGCTAACGTTGCTCTGATAAAAGCGATAAAGTTTATTATAAATGATAAACTGATAACTCATGTTTGTGTTTGACACATGACAGGCTGGATGGCAATGAAACTATTGGTTTTAGATTGTATAAGGAAGTAAAATCTACAAAAGGAAATGAAACACCACCAACCATGAGTTATCAATGGGAAACACTTGCAACTAACCTAGACGAATTCCAAAAAGTTGTGGTAAGTTGGTATTTAAATCATTTGTAGAGGCGGGCGTTTCGATTGTTAATTAAATCACATAAAAGGAAACAGGCTAATAGGTAAAATTTGCCTAAATATTTTTAGTGCACAATACCTTCTGTGTCATTTTACTAAAAACTAGATTGTTAATTAAATAACATACATGTTTGGCACCCTAATTTTTGGCGTTGTCTAAAAAATTTGGGTTTTTGTATAGCTCTGTAAGTTCTTGCATTTTACTTTTGCATGATTAATTCCCTTAAACTTTTAAAATATTGATAAAGCACAAGCTCTTTCTTTCAACATAAAAGTCCTTTTTGCATGATTAAATCCCTAGAAAATTAATACTTTTTATTATATTTAAAACTCGATGGAATTTCATGCCATATTATCTTTTCAGGACATATGTGTGGATTCAGCAAAAAGGATATAAGACTTTTTTTAATTGCCCTGTGATCTTATTTTAATTGTTTAATAGTCCAGGACAGAAAAGCGTTTTGGGTCAACTGACCAACCGGCTTCGACTTTCAACCCACACAAGGAGTTTCCTTTTTGACTTGTTGACCAATGTACCTAGCCTGCTTGACAAGCCGCCCATTTAGCATTTAAACTTTTTCTTATTTTTTTTCTGGTAATGGCAGGCTGAATATTCATCTAGTAAATCAAAAGTGAAAGTTGCTGTTAGTGCTGTTGTTGAAAAGGAAGCCATTCCGCTTCTTAACAAAATGTTTAAGGTTTATGTCTTTTAACTGTTATTCTTATCAAACATGATACAATAAGATATCGTGTGTCTAATGTCAGTTACTGATGTCATTTACAGAAAAAACAAAGAGAAACGCAAAAAAAATTGAATGAAGAGAGAATTCTAAATAATTTCTCAAGATCAGGAATCACTCGCTCTTGCCGTAATCGTAAACCGATCACTTACACATTTGGTATGTAACAGACTTTCTTAAATCATTTATATTTGATTGACAGTTATATCACTGCGTGAAGAAAAATATAGTTATGTAAATCATCCAAATTGTATAAGTTCATTACTAGAAACAGGAAAATTTAATTATTTATTAGTAAAATTTAGATGATAGATATTTTGTTAATGTAAGATTTTTCTGTTGCATTAACCTTTACAGACGAATACGACAAAGTGATTAGCAACGCTATTCGCGAAAGCAAGTAAGTTGCATTTATTAATACTGGTCCTCAAACTCACTTGAAATTTAGTTAAAATAAAATCTAATATTTGGATCTTTGAATCTCACATAGTCTTATCATATAATATTTATTTGATAGGAAGATGCCAACCAAAGATGAACAAAAGAGTGTGAAAAAAGCAACTGCAGTGCATGAGGATCCACCCCAAGATGGTGAGGGTAAACCCACCGAATCTGATGAGAATGATGCTTATGAAGAGACTGCTGAAGACTCAGAAGAAAATGCTGGTTCTGAAGAAGGTTCGGGTGAAGAATCTAATGAGAAGGTTGCTTCTGAAGATTCTGGTGAGGAATCTGATGAGAATGATGGTTCTGAAGATTCTGGTGAAGAATCTGATGAGAATGTTGCTTCTGAAGATTCTGGTGACGAGTCGGGGGAAAATGATGAATATAAAGAAAAAAAGAACGTTAAAAGAAACGGTGACAGGTCAGTTCTAAGTTCTCGAAATCAAAATTTTTGCTTTATTAGCACGGCAATTAATGCGCTAATTATGATTACAGAACTAATATGATTACAATAATAATAATTTAAATATTTTGAAGAAAAACGATTTTTAAAAGTTAAACATTTTTCAGTGTTTTCATAATTATGTCAAATTGATCATTCTTGGTGTATTGAAAATTACGTGTTTACCCTTAGTGTGAAATAAGCTTGTTTATTTTAACTTCTGCTTGTAAAGTATTTTTGAGTGTTTGAATAAGCAGTTTGAGATTGCTTGTAGGCTTGTAGCAAACTGATTATCTTTGGTGGATTCAAAATTACAATTTTACCCTTGGTGTGAAATAAACTTATATCTTTACTATAATTATACATTCTTTATATGCATGACAGTGTTTGACTGACATTCAATCTGTTTGACCCGTTTGAGATAAAACATGTGTATAACTGTTTGTAAAATAACGGGATTAAAGTGCGATCTAATAATACACATATTTCTTCAATATGTGTTTCAGGATGAAGAAAACTAGAGCCAAAAAAGACGTTGAGAAAGAAGAAGAGACTGAAGAAGAAGAGACCGAAGAAGATACTGAAGATGGTCAGTCAGATGAGTCTGACGCAGACTCCGAAAATAACGAGCTTGAAGCCACCAATGTGGCTGAAAATGAAGATAACAGGAAAGACAACACAAGCAATGCCATCAAAAAGAATGCTGAAGACGATGACCGCTATGTTCAAGAGAGAGAGCATTTCGGAACCAAAAAGCGGTTGGTGCAAAGGCCTAACCGCAACACAGCTCTTGAAACAGCCATTGTTCCTGATTCGGAGGAGGAAACTTCTTCAGAAGACAACAGTGACGAGTAGGTTTACAGGTTTTAAGGTCTCTTTAGCTGAAGAATATGTTGGTATTTAACAGACTTGCATTTTGTTTGTTAGTTGCTAGTTGGAACTGTTAGTAGGGGTTGTTTGTTTTGCCCGAATGACGGTTGCATCATTTTAGCGTATTGGGTGGTTTTTCTTAATACAAGAGAAATCACCTGTGTATACACCAGATGCCATAATGCTATACATCAATAGTTTTGTTTGAACCATGTTGTGGGTTTAACTAGTTAGTTTTTTCTTGTTTTTTTGAAAGATGGGGACTAGTTAGTGGTTGTAAAATGGGCAGGTTGGATGGGTCGGTAATCATTAAAGGGCGTATGGGTCAAAGCTAGAGGTGTGAATGAGCTGAGCCACTCGTTTACTACTCAAGATTGGCTTGTTAAAAGCTCGCTCGAGTTAAGTCAAGCTTGAGCTTGTAGTGAGCCAAAACAAGCTTAAACATGCCTATATCTATATTGTTTTTATATAGTATATTGAGCATATATTTACATCATAGTTATTAATAATACAAAAATTGTGATAAAAATAATTTGTGAGTAATATGCGAGCCGAGCTTGAGATTGAAAAACTAACCATAGAGTCACTGGATGAGTTTGGACTTGGCTCAAATCAACTTGTATAGGTTGAAAACAATTAAAAAATAACTAATTTAAATCAATCTATATAGTAAGTACATCTCAAAAATAAAAATAAAATAAAAAATCACCCGGATTTTAGATCTCTCTCACAAATTATTTATACATTTGATCTATTTAAAATTCATCAAGTTCCAACGATTAAGCTTATACGATGAATGCTTGTCACTTTCTAATTCACCCAAATGCATCGTTACATGAAGTTCAAGATATAACAAATGTCAAAAGTTCGTGTATCTAGAGATTACCAAAATACACATGATTCTAGATGACTAGTTGTATTTTATTTTTATAAATTAATTTCGCCTTAAATTTTTAAATTTATATATACTTTTATATTAGTTTTGTAGTTTTTAAATTACAATTTTATTTTATTAAGTTAACTATTTTAAAAATGGCTTTGGGATGGGTCATTGGGTGGGATGAAAATTGAAAAGTATTTGTTTTTATGATTTTGACAATATAATGTTGTGATGTAAAAATTTGATGTGATGCTGACGTGAAGGAGAGAGTGTCGTAAATAAGTGAGTGTAAAGTTACCGGCATTCATCCTAAACATTCTATGCATAGCAGCACTATTCTATGTTGCGACGTTACGAAGCATATTATATTTTTCACACCGATTTTAATTTGGGTATTGCTAAATACGCTTCTTTAGCATGTGTAAACTCAACATAAAGTTATTGGAACAATTAAAAAAACAAATAACTTGACAAAAAACATTTTATTTAAAGTATAAACGTTTTTTATAAAAAAAAAAAACGAAACAAAAGTGATAATCTAAGAACATTAATGCGAAAAATAATTTGATAAAATATTTTTATTTAAGTACATAGAACAATATGATTATAATATTTAAAAGATAAACAAAATTAATATAATAGAATTTTATAATAGTAATTTAAATTTTAATAATGATAATTGTTACAACAAGTCAATAAAAATAAGAAAAACATAAACAAGGATGCATTTAAGATTCAGAGTGTATAAAGTGAGATACATTTGACATTCTTGCTGCCCTTTTCACTTTGAAAAGAAGTCAAACACAGGTCAACTGGCAAGTTATGTTTTTATGTTTTGCTAATCAATATAAGGCTATCTTTGTCTAGACATGTACATATAAATAGTTTTAAATAGAAGAAAATATATAATAACTTACAAACAAGTAACAACATTTAACAACCTTATCTTCCATAACATGCATAACATAAACCTATGGGAAGGTGAAGATGTAATCCATGCCAGGTAGCTATAAAATATGGCTTATTACAACACAAATTCCTTAAGCAAATTCAAAAAAGCAAAGAAAAACCATAAACCTAAAGATCATTTCATGATTTTCATAAAATCTAAACAAAACCCCAACTCAAAAACAACTTTTTTATGAATTAACAACGAGGTCCTCGTGTCGATTTGCTTCAGCATCTTCACTTGCATCCTCAACTTTTGGAGACCAACCGTACGCCTGCCGTCTTGCATCCCTACGCGCAACCCTTTGTTCAATTCTCATTTCTTTACACTCATTTGCAAGCTTGTCTTCTTCCTCTTGTGGAAAAAACAAAACTTCCATGTTTCCAAGTTCTTCATACATTTTCTCAATTTTTGATTTCCATAAAATCCCCATTTCAGTGTCCATTTTCTTGTATGGTGTTTTTTAATAAGTACTCATCAATCCCGCCTGCTTTGTCTATACAACGAAGAGCATGTGTTGTTACTTTTACACGAATGTGTCGGTCCAAAATATAACTGAAAAGACGTTTTTCTTGCACATTTGGCTTCCAGTTCCTTCTGGTCCTGTTAAATTACAACATTGCCACGAGTTAGTGTTTGTAATTGTATAATGGTTCATATTATATGCAAAAAGAAAAGGATTAATTCTTATATGTCATAACTCATAATATTATATAAACCCTTTAATAAACAAACACTAGAAATATCAAATTTACCTGATCCAAATAAAAATTAAGTTTTTTTTTTTTGGTCATAGTTTAGTCATCGGTACTGTTAAACTAGTCTCCATGCTGACTTGGGCAGCCCATTTGTACATTTTAAAGAAATATTGGTCATGTGGCAGATAAATTAATTTTTTAAACTTTCGCTCAACTGTAGACATAGACTGCCATGTCAGCAATGTTTTTTAACTTCCATCCACAGATCAGCAATATAAAAAAGAAAACATTCGTGGACTGCCAAGTCATTAAAGAAGCTGAATTTAAAAATGATGCGTATGAAATAAATCCATCTTTAGCAAATGGTTATAATCCAAGAACATCAAATTACTACTGTACTCGTAAAGGTGAAACATTATGAACAAAGCATCTTGTATGTGGATTAATCAAAAACTAATAATTAAATAGGAATATTGAAAATCCTCAATACATCTGGTAGGTAATAACTAACTAATAAGCTTAATATGATGAAGATACAGCGATTGCTTATCTGTTTATAAACAACTTAATCCTATCTGAAGAACATATCGAGGCCAGATTCACATAGTTTTTGCAGTAAGTAAAAGGTTAAGTCAGTAACAATCTTCCATTATATGTTAAGGCTAACATAAAATCTAAGATGAAATTAAGTCATATTAGAGCTTATCTTCTAATACTGAGATCGCTTACCTGTATCATATATAAGATGAGAACCAATTTAACCGATCAATTCTACAGGTATGTTCAATCAATTTTTGTTCGCCCATATTCATCTCTGTTCTCACTTCTCAGTACTCGGCCAAATATTTATTTCTTTATTTTTTCAGTTTTATAGGTCAAGTACTCAAGCCGATTCGCCCAATCCATAAAAAGCCGAAGAGTTGGGTTTTGGTTCTAGATTAAAAACTAAATTCTCAAACCCGAAACCCGGAAGTTCAACCTGTATAACACCCCTAGCATGATCATCATCATCATCAGCAGCATCTTTAAAGGAGATTCAAGCCACTTAAAGTGGCCTGATCAGTTAGTAATAACAATAATAATATAATTTAAAACCCTAATTTGATAATTCAAATCAATCAAATAATGTGAAAGAGTGAAAGTGTGTGTTTTTAGTAACTTACTTGTTTCCACCTTTCTCACTGACTTAATTACCGAACTGAATATGGCGGCCGGCGTATATCCCACGGTGAGCTCTGCTCATCACCACCTTACTCTCCGGCAAACACTTATTCACCGATTCTTTTACTCCGGCACCCATATTCTTCTCGCCGCCTATCTTCTTCATTATCTTCTTCGCCAATTCCTTCGATCTGAACGCCATCAGATTCAATTTCTCAATTTGGGGGTTTAGGGTTTTGTTTATTTCATTTCACTGGTTGAATCAATGTTTATGTTATTATTATGTTACGTCCTTTATATTTAAGCTAAGTTACACTTTTAGACATTTCTTTGTTAACTATCACCTAAATACACGAATCATCTTTTACGTTTATAGTTCGTCATGAATTAAGTCATTTACGCTAACTGATTTTAGATTTTTGCTTATTTTGTGATTTCACTTATTGATCAAGTCATCTTCTCTGTTCCAATCCATCATGTGATGTGACCAAGGCTTTTGTTCGCTAATTGAAGCGAACAGAGACATAAACATATGCTTCGTTCGTTCATTTATGCTCGTAAATATTAGTGTATGTTCATTGTGTTTGTTAGTTTGTAGAATATATTCTAAATTTCTAATTGAATGCGTTTGTTATGTTTAGAAGTAGATGCCCACATGGGCTGTTAAGTAACTGGGCCTATGGTTCCTGATATTGGGCTAGGATTTTTTTTATTTCAAGTTTTTTTTTTGAATTTAAAAAATAAAATGATTCAATTACAATAGAGAGACAGGTAAACGGACAATCAGAATAGACGTCTAAATCAAGTGGAAGTGGGATTCTAGTTCCGACCTTTGAGCATCTACCTATATTATTAAAGCAATACATGTTTCCACATGTCATTCAATTTGACTCTTCACATAGGCTGTTAAGTGTACAACTTTCCAATTTTATAATTTCCCCTACATGAATGATAAAATGAAAAATATGTTATTGGTGGGAATCGAACTCACTACATTACATTTAAAATGCTTGTGGCTTACCAACTCAACTAGGATGAATAAATCTTTTCTTTTACTTAATTGTTATATATTCACAACATTCCATTTTATTTTATGTTTCTCGTTAAGATAGATGCTCAAATCAATTCTATTTTTACCAATTTTAAACACATTTAATGATGACCCCCCCCCCCCCTCCCCCAAAAAAATTTAACCTGATTATTGTCTCTCTCCTTTTTTTCTTTCTATTTTTTCTAAACAGTTGTTTTTATTTTATATTTTCTATCATATCTATCTTATGCTATACGGTTTCTAAAATCTGCTGACTGATCAAGTGAATCAGTAAATCGAGCATTTCAATGAACGACTCGGTTTTCAAAACATTAATTTGATGAAGTGGAAGAGCAAATATTTATAGAAGTTTGTGGTGGTTTTTTTAATCACAATTTTAGATTAATAATATAATTTTTGTAAAAAAATTCACTCAATTTGCCGTGACCTAAAAAACCATGAATATTAAAGGGGAAATTCTAGGGACACCGTTCGTTTTGCTAAAAAAAACCCCACCATTTTTCATGTGCTATTCGTACCATATATATAATTTTTTTTTTTGAAAAATGTTGTGCTATCGTACCATACTAGGATAGAGCCCGTGTGATACACTGGTGATTAAAAAAAAATAAAAAACTGAGTCACGGGTTATAACATAACTAAAAGGGTTCATGTCCCATATTGTGTTTAAAAGAAGAGATGATAAAATACGTGACATCTTATATAGAAGCCCTAGAATGATTCCATGTGGAAAAATCATCTTGCTTTAATATTAGATTCTAAACTTTTGACTCGTAAACTCGTAATACCTCTGTAAAAAAAATTCAGTAAATTGATCAAAATGTGGAAGCCAGTTATTATTTCTTAGGTAATAACTAACTTGAGATAATTAGAAATTGTTAATAATATAATTTTAAGAAAGTCATAATTGGTTTATTTGAGTTAATTAATAAATATTAAATATTAATAAATGCATTAATTGTCATATGATTTAACATAAAAATGTATTAAATTGATGGAGTGATAATTAAAAAAATAGTTAATTAGATGGAATATATACAAATAAAAATTGATTAGTTGGCATTTCATGTTAATGACATATTTGAATGACATGATCCATCTTAGTCTCAAAATCCCGCCTTCCACATAGCTCTCTTTTCACTCACAAATGGGATCCCCTACCCAAAACCATTTCATCTTCATCGTCATGTTTCAGAAACTTTAAACCTTTCCTATTGTTTCAGATCCCAAAATCCTATCAAACACTGGAATCCTCCACTCCCAACAGAAAATGTATCCATACAATTCTTCTTAATTGTTTGTTTCCAATTTCAATTTTGCCTTAATTGCTATCGCTGAAGGAGATGCATCATTGATGAATTCGTTGTCTTGGTGTTCAAGTTAATTTAAACCTCTATAACTAATAGACTTGTTAAGTTTAGCTAAAGGATTCTGTACAATCTTTTGTTCATAAGGTCTCCTCTTTTATCAGATTACTGCACCATTCTCGAGCATCCAAGTAAGTCATTATTTTTAATATTTGTGTTTCTCTTTTTTGTTCATAAGGTCTCCTCTTTAAATGCTTATTTTTTCTATACTTTTTCTTAAAGGCCAGTCAAGATTATGCTTACAAGCTCCTACAGCAAGAGTTTGGACTTTTCCTGGTTTGAGGGGTGTCAATGCTTTAGAAAACATGCCAAGGAACATTCAGGTAAATTTTTGAATTCATTGCTTAATGTCAAAATAAGACCCAATTCAACATACGGACAATTAATTAGGATTTACAAAACATACCATATAATGTTTTGAGAATATTATATTTTTGATACATAGTCTTTTTGGGTGTCTTTAGTGAAACTTATGTGAACCTGTATTTTTGTTCAAATTTTCATCTGTGATGCTAATATGTTTGGACTATTTATGAGTATGATTTGATAATATATGTTTTATATCATTATTTTTTATACATTCATTTATGCTATTCTCATATTCAATCTACTATGACTTTCTACATAATTGTTTTTATTAATTAGTTGATAGAAGACCTTCCAGTTTTGCGGATCTTCGTATGCACGAATTAAGATCATGGTACTGTATTAATCCCACGAATCTTTCACAATACTATGTCCATATAAGGTTATATCAAGCATTTTCATCGTGATCTTAATTTCATTGACTTATTTACATATCTCTATAAATTATTTAAAATTCCAGGTAGACATGATATTTGCTCAAACTCGAATTTTTTTAATCTTTTTTCCTTTATGGTTTGATTCAATAGGCATAGTTTTTTTTTCTGCGTGTCTATCTAACTCACCAAGTCTTTCTGAATAGGTAAAACAAAATTAAAATTTAAAACATGGAATTTTGCTATTTCAGTATTTTGTCATGTATTGATTCATGTTTCATCTTTTCAGTGGATATAGTGCTTAGAATGGATTTGAGTGGTTTCATTGATTCTATTTCATGTTTTTACATTGTGATGTTTACCTTTTTCATGAATTTGGTGTTGGCTTCTTTGTATCATTTTATTTTATTATGATTTTAGACTGTCATAATTTGGATGTGGCATTCGAAAGTAATGATCAAATAAAATAATCAGATTAGATAATCAGTTTTAATGGTGCTAAATGTTTAACAGTTTGAATCTTCAGGGAACTGTTAAAATACACGGTGGTAAGGGTATATAAGTAATTTTCCTCTTATAATTTTTGCCTTAATTTTGTGGTTATTCGAGTATTAGTAACACCAATTTCATTATTTTGGTAATTAAGAAAAAAGAGAGTTAGGCAATTATGATCATTTACTCATGTATGGTCAATTTGGTTTTTTTACTTTTATTTTATATCTCAAGTCATATTGTTCAAACCAGTCAAATCGAAAGTTGAGTATGTGAAAACAGAACTTGCTGAGTTGAAACAAATATTATTTATCAAAACAACAAAACTAATTGTTGCCCATATTTTCATTCATCAATGCAGTTTAATAGGTACCGTCATTTTTTGTTAATAAAAAGCGATCAAATCTGATGTTGTTTATTTCAAGTACCACCATTTTTTGTCATGAAAATTTTCACCCATATATTTTCATTCATCAATGCTAAGTTGTTTAATAGGTATACTTCATCTGCCAATATTGTGTATATTTTATATATCCATATGCACATATAAATATAATTCAAATATGGAACCCATCTTTCTTAATTTATAAAACCGGCTTTTATGCATGGTTAATTGTTTGCCATATTATCAAGAGTTACAATATAGGACGTCCTATAAGTTGTTATCCTATAAATTGATGGTAATATTTTATATACAACATCAAATGTTGCATACAAACTATTTAGAAGTTTGTAATATAATTTTCAAATATTTTTTCATCTTTTATGTCATATTTATGATAATTGGTTACATGTTTATTTGTTTTTCTAAAATTTCATAGATTATATTTATTAATATGTTTTAAAATAATTATTTCAACCCGTATATCACACGGATATATAGACTAGTTAGGTGGATATATACTAATAATGAGGGTGCCAGTAGCCAGAAGTAAAAGTTGTGGTTCTTATTAATTATTCCATTTCAATGTGCTCAAATATGATATCGCAAAAATTTCTTTATGGGTTATTTGGATCATCCAACTAAAAAGAAGCAAAAGATGTATATATATGTGTTTAAACAACTAGTTTGAAAAAAAAATGTGCTGGTTTGGACATTTAAACAGTATACATATAACGACGCCACTAAAACCTGTGGAAACTATCACACGCATGGACGAAGTAGAGACATACCCAAATTAACATAAGATTTCGTTAGACTTGTATCTTTTTCAAGATATGATTGGGGATAGGACACGATAGTGTCTAAAAATAATAAAAGTATTAATTGTACATCTATTAAACCGACAAAAAGTAATGTTGTGGTTTTGTATTTTTTCACATATATAGGACCGACGTTTCAGCTTTAAATTTGTAAAGACAAGACAATTGCTTGCAAGATAAAAGAGTAGGACCGACGTTTCGGCTTTATATTTGTAAACATGTGAGACCTGACCACCGGTTCAATCGAGAATACACTAGCTTACCAAGACACCCCTCAATCTGTAGATTCCGTGTTGCATGAATACCTTTTAAATGCTGTTTTAAACTCACTCTTTGTTTCGTGTCAAACTAAATCAATAATCGGATAAGACATGTTCGCTTACTTCATGTTGTTGGGATTAATTGGTTTTGTTCATAAGTCTTTATTTGCATTTTGTATGGAATAAGTTTGGCTTCAAAGTCTCATGTGGATGTTGAAGACTAAAGTATTTATTTATGGTTTTATTATATGTTTTAGTTAGTTGATTAACCAGTCAGAATTGGTTTGTAGTTTGACGGAAAACTCTGGAAGTATCCTTTGAGAATTGCAAGTTGGATAAAAGAGTGAGTCATGATTTACCGGTTCTTTAGTAGTTAGTTCCTATTTTATTGTTATGTTTCTATCGTTTCTTTTGTTTGTAAGGCTATATATAGCCCAATGCTTTAATTAATAAAGTGTGCATTTACTTCTTTTACCTACTCTTTACATATGCTTTATTGTTAACTCTATTTTGTTTCCATATTCATATACAAAACCCTTTCAAGTTCTCAGTGTTCTTATTTCTTTCAAGCTTGATATCCAACACATGTGACACAGATGCAAATCTCCATATTGTATATTGGATATCGGATAATATAAGAAAGAGGAATATGATGTTTTAAACATATGAAAAGATAGATAGCAAAGTCACTTAAATATGCAACGAAATACAAAGCCGGAAAATGATTAACAAACTAGCTTAAGACACGTACTAAATATTCAGCTAACAACCCGGCCTAGACTTACTAGATTCTTGAAACACACGCATACACACATGATCATGTGTTTTCTACTGAAGTTGTTAATATGGAACCCAAACAACATGGTCTTCTGATAAGAAATGGCAAATAGGAACACCCGGTTTCACTTTAAGCGCTTGAAACGCCAAATTTTCCGGGTTCCATTTCGCAGTGTCAGTATGGCAAACCGTCACCGCGTTCACTTTCACACCATCCACACCCACCATAGAAACCGCATAAGTGTCGGTACCAACGAGTTTATGGCAAAAGAAGACCGCATGAGCGTAGCCTTGCTTATGACAAACCACTTAGCTTTTCAACCACTTCTATTTTATATTAAAGAAAAAGAATAAATTCTAATATTATGAATTATTCTTTCCTTCCTTCAAATCATCACAATCATTACACTCATTGATTTCCCGTAATTGCGTATCTCATTCAATAGTATTGCGTATCTCATTCAATAGTAATTTGTAACTGCATATTGTCTTTCCTTGATTTTAGTTTTCTTCTTGTATTTATATGTAAACTTATCAATGAGAATTATGCAATTGACCACAATATCAATTACTTAATAGGTATCAAGAGCTTGTTAGTTCTTATTCTACTTTTTTATTATTATTTTTTTTTGATGAAAACTTCTCACCATTTGCAATCACGTCCAACCCTTCATCCATTTCTTGTATTTTGCTCACCATTATCATCCTTCTACCATCACTATTTAGCCCACCTTCCTCATCAAAATTTATGGGAATGTCGACCGATTCTTCCACAAATTGGCTATTTGATAGTGGAGCATCACATCACGTGACAAATGATTTAACCGCATTGTCCCATCATGCACCATATGATGGTACTGAAGAACTCATTATTGGTGACGATTCGTCACTCACAATCACTCAAATTGGCTCGCTCGTAATTTATACTAAAACCACCCCACTTGTACTAAAACATGTTATTTGTGTCCCTTCTATCTCTCGAAGTATTATCTCAATTTCTCGTTTATGTAGCGACAACAACTTTGTAATCAAGTTTTTTGACTCGGTTTCTGTCATAAAAGATCGTACTTCCAAACTCCCGCTACTTAAACTAATGACAACCAACGGAATGTATGAACTTCGCTCCTCCGTTCGTCCGGTGGTGTTCACTCTACAAACATCCAAGTATTGGCACCACATTTTGGGTCATCAAAATAATAAAACTTTAGAGCTTTTATCCTCTTTTAATTCTAGTATTTCTATTACAAAGAATAATTGCAACTCTTGTCACATTAACAAGAGTCATAAACTTCCCTTTTACCAATTCACTTTATCTTCTAATGCAACTCTAGAATTAATTTTCTCTGATTTTTGGTCCTCACTTCTTGCTTTTTTTGATGGATACAAATATTATATTATATTTGTAAATCATTTCACCAAATACACATGGTTTTATCCCCTAAAAAGTAAATCTGATTCTCTCTCAACTTTCATACGTTTTCAAAACTTGGTTGAAAATTTTTTTCAAACCACAATAAAACAACTCTTTTCTAATAATGGAGGAGAGCATATAAAACTTTCTTCTCACCTTCAATCTCGAGGTATATCACACCTTACTTCCCCCCCTCACACACCCGAACACAATGGATATGCCGAGCGTAGACACCGACATATTGTCGAAACCGGCTTATCTCTTATTTCACATGCTAAACTCCCCCTTCATTATTGGCCTTTTGCCTTCACTACCGCTGTTTATCTTATAAACCGTCTCCCCACACCAACCCTTAAAAATACTTCACCATATCACAACTTTTTAATACACACCCAAACTATGAAAAACTAAGAAGTTTTGGTTGCCTATGCTACCCGTGGCTCCATCCCTATTCTCCACACAAACTACATCCAAAATCTAAACCTTGTATTTTTGTTGGTTACTCTTCTTCTCAAAGCGCATATTATGTACTTGATCCACTCACAAACAAAACTTACATCTCTAGACATGTGAAGTTTATTGAAAATGAATTCCCTTATGAGACTGTCACCAACAACAAATTCTTACCTCCTGATCCAGCAACTTGGTTGCCCATTAGCCTACCTATTTTATCCACCACAAATCCTAATCCCACCACAAATAATTCAGCCAACATCCACACGACCTCACCTCCATCACAAACTCCACCTAATAACACCTCACCCAACCATGATATACACATATCCGAGATAACAGAACCCATCTTACAAAATGATTCCACAACTACTCATCACCAAAATCAAAGTCAACATTCAAACTCCTCCACAAATTCCCCCGCATCAAATACGATTTCCTCCCCCACATCAAATTCCATTCCCACCGCCACAAACTCACCAAAATTCGCAAACTACCCCTGCCCCTCCATCAATTCCCATAGCAGATTCCATTCCCACCGCCACAAACTCACCACCATCCGCAACTCACCAAAATTCCCAAACTACCCCCGCTCCTCCGTCAATTCCCGTTGCTCGTGTTCGTAAACCAAATCCGCGTTATCACAATCCGAACTTCCAATTGTATTGTGCCACAAATGGTCCAATAACAGAACCAGCTACCATAACTCAAGCCCTCAAACACCCATTATGGCGCAATGCTATGACGGAAGAACATCAAGCTTTATTAAAGAATGAAACATGGATCCTTGTACCCTCCCACAACTGCCTCCAACCTTGTTGCGAGTAAATGGGTTTTCCGAACAAAATATAAACCTGATGGCTCTGTAGACCGACTAAAAGCGCGTCTAGTCGCGAAAGGTTTTCATCAACGACCTGGAATCGATTATGCCAAAACCTTTAGCCCTGTCGTCAAACCGGCTACCCTTCGCCTCATCCTCTCTCTAGCCGTGTCACATCGGTGGAAACTTCGCCAACTCGATGCTAGTAATGCATTCCTTCAAGGTCCCTTGACCGAAGATGTATTCATGGCCCAACCTCCTGGGTTTATTGATCCATCGTTCCCGTCTCAAGTTTGCAAATTAAACAAAGCCATCTATGGGCTTCGCCAAGCATCCCGAGCATGGTACGAAGAACTCAAAACATATCTTCACTTTAAAATTTTCAAACCCACCATCTCCGACCCATCGTTATTCATTCACAACTCCGGTTTTCTCCAATTTTCATTCTTGTATATGTTGATGATATCATCATCACCGGACCATCTCCTCAAAACATCGATAATTTCATAAAAAATCTAGCCACTAAATTCTCTCTCAAGGACCTCGAGGACCTAACCTGCTTTCTAGGAGTCGAGGTTCTTCCTCATCCTCACGGTCTTCTTCTATCCCAAACCAAATATATCAATGATATATTACAACGCGCCAAAATGAGTGATTGTAAACCCGCAACCACACCAATAACTTGTTATGAACCCATCACCTTGCATGGTGGCACACCTTTATCCACACCCACAGATTACCGAGCTATAGTGGGATCACTACAGTACCTATCTCATACACGACTTGACGTGGCTTTCACTGTCAACAAGCTATCTCAGTTTATGCATACTCCAACATCAATGCATAGGAGTGCTTTGAAAAGATTACTACGATATCTTCATGGCTCGATGCATAAAGGTCTCTTGCTTCGAAGTACATCTCCAATACAACTTCACGCCTTTACGGACGCTGATTGGGCGGGTGACAAAGACAACTATCGAAGCACCACCAGTTACATCGTGTGCCTTGGCTCCAATCCCATTTCTTGGAGCTCCAAACGGCAAAGCACCCTAGCCCGTTCATCAACCGAGGCGGAAATTCGGGCCGTAGCCTCGACTACAACCGAAGTTATATGGATAAAATCTCTTATGCATGAATTGGGATTTAGCTCTGTGACGACACCCACAATATTTTGTGACAACTTAAGTGCAACGCAATATTCTGCCAACCCGGTTTTTCACTCTCGAATGAAGCATCTAGCTCTCGACTTTCATTTCGTCCGCGAGAAGGTTCATAGTCGGTCTATAAGGGTAACACATATTTCCGGGGACGATCAACTAGCTGATGCACTTACCAAGCCGCTCCTACGGTCACGTTTTATCAACTAATTTCCAAGATTGGACTCGTCCAACGACCGTCAATCTTGAGGGAGCATATTAAGGAAAAAGAATAAATTCAAATATTATGAATTATTCTTTCCTTCCTTCAAATCATCACAATCATTACAGTCATTCATTGCCCGTGATTGCATATCTCATTCAATAGTAATTTGTAACTGCATATTTTCTTTCCTTGATTTTAGTTTTCTTCTTGTATTTATATGTAAACTTATCAATGAGAATTATGCAATTGACCACAATATCAATTACTTAATATTTTATACTTGTGTGACAATGCACTTTCTTTACCATTAATTACCTCGGTCGAAATCGCTTTCACATTTTTACCTAAATTTATAGTGGCGAAATCGACCATGGATTCCAATGAAGTTGCACAATATGTTACTTCTTCGCTTTCGTTGTCTTTGTTCTCGCAATCTTTAAGCATTTGTTTCATGTCTTCGGCTTCCATCGAGTTGGATTTGATCAAGAAATGGTTGTAGATTTGTGGTATATTGGTCGATGAAAAGGGTACCGAGTCAGCGATTTCTCGAGGCAAAAGCATGGATCTTAGGTTGTTGTTGTTGGTAAAATGTAGGGTCATTTCTGCACCTTGATTCAAATTGTTTTGCAAGAAGGCCAAGGCTAGAAATGGATTATCATTTAGGTTATTTGTTTGGTCATCTTCGGACGATGGAGCATCGTAGCGCCGACGAAATGGGTTCTCTAGAGAAACCGGAGCGTCATAGCGACAACGAAATGGATTCTCTAGAGAAACCGGGGCGTCATAGCGACGACGAAATGGATTCTCTAGAGAAACCGGAGCGTCATAGCGTCGTTAAAATGGATTCTCTAGAGAAACTTCTTGGTGGCCAACACGACCGATACCAACCTTTCCGTCTACAAAATAACATTTTATGTAAGTTAAAATATGGCTACTCTTGATTTGTACACAAGCACTAGTTGTTCGGACTTCATTGACATCAATATGACATATGACTCGTATTGGTGTTGGTCTAGTCATATAAAATAACATATCAATCATATAGTTCTATACGAGTCATATAGGGCAAAAATACGCGTCCATACGAGTTATATTTGGTCATCTGAGTCATATGACAGTCCCAGTCGTATCTACCTATATAACTCTAAGACAATATGTAGTGGGCCGACAAATACCTAATTTTGGGGCGACATGTGGCAAGAACATCGCCCCCAACGATAAGAGGGATGACATGTATTTGTCGCCGGGTGCCGTTGGAAGAATATTATTATTTTATTAAAGGGGATTTTTGAGCTACAACACCACTTCACCTCTACAAGGCTAAGATAATTGTTTATCCATTTGTTGACGTGATGTCACACGTTAAAAATCGTTCTCAATTTGTAGCCCCCACTACACATATTATAAGCACCCTAAAATATGTTAATGAACAAAAAATATTATGAATTAACCTGTAATTAAAGATTCCTTGATTGCTTTTGGCATAGGAGTGTCTGGCAACACATACTTCCGGTACACTTCAGGACTCAATGCATCACTTCCCACAAGTGCTACCTGATAACCAAACCACAATATTCAAACACATATTTAGCTTGAAAAATTACTTAATTTTTTGTGTGTATGTTATGCAATGTGTTGGTTTCTAAAGTTTAATTATGTGTTTCATTGTTTTTGTTATATTGTAAATTTTGATAATGAAAGATGAATACACTTACAGAAAGAAGCGTATAACAACCGAGGAGATGACTGAACCTCATTGGAGACAATGAAACTCAGGATTAAGATTTTGATGGTGTTTGAAGATTTGGTTTGATGACTAGCTAGTTTATAAAGTGGGAGATGAAGTTGATCATGCATGCATACTGTAACACTCACCAAATAGATAAGGACCACTACAGTTTGGGCCACCACCACGTACATGTACTGTGATCACGTGACATATGAATTAAGATATACTAAATACTTGTGATAAACGTGCTAGCATGTTTTGTATTGATAGGTTAAAATAGGCCTCATGTATTTAAATAGTTCACCGGTACTTAAAGACTTAAGAGCATCCACAACGAGATGAAAACCTCTTGTCCGGATCTATACAGTAAAGGACGGACAAAAAGAGGCATACGAGCCGTGTTGTTCGTCCTCATGTATTTAAACATGTCACCTAAAGAACATGTTGGAGCATAATTCAAACATTTGAAGGTTCTTGACCTTTGCAACTTCATGTTGAACATGTGATAAACTTTGTATCCAACCTTCATTTCAATAAAAAGGCCATCCAATTTCATCTCACTATCTAACTTCTTAATAAGACAACAAAAAATAATTAAAAGTTTTTTTTTTTAAAAAGATTGTTATTTGCATTTGACACATTATATACATAATATTATTATAAGAAGTTTGATGTCAAAAAAGAATTTTTTAATATTTTATTAGTTGTGTTTTGTTTTTAAGTGAATTATTTTGGTGCATAGTCAAATATGATATCTTGGTATGTTGGTTGATATGAAGTTTGCAAATATTTGATAAACTAGAAAATAAAATACTACGCAGGATCGAGACATCTATAAACAAGAATTCTTGATATTTATTTTGGTTAATTGGAGACTCCTTTTTCTTTGAATAGATTTTTTTTTTGAGTGGGGGGGGGGGGGGGGTGGTTATTTATTTATTTTTTATAATTATTTTATTTGTTTTTTTTTGTTTAGATATGCTAATATAAATATGAGTTTTGGTGTCACAAGTACCCCATTGGGTCACTTGGTGGAAGACATTTTTTTTTTGCTATGATTTTGTTCCAGTACCATAACGAACATGATGAAAACGACCAAATTTACGTAGACTCACTGCGTTCGGTTTAGTTCCAGTAACATAACGATTGTAACGAAAACGGATCGGATGCCGATTTTTTAGTTCCAGTACCGTAACGAATGTGACGGAAACCGACCGAATTTGTGTAGACTCTCCACCTCAACCTTCGGGATCGACAACGATCGGGTTTTATCAACGCTTGAGTTTACTAACCGACTCTACCTCATTGCTCCACCTAAATTTTTAGAATTTTTTTGTTTTAAACCGATAGAATTTGCGTCAACTTACCGCCTCAACGCTTGGGTTTATCACCGTCCGAGTTATACCAACATAAAATACAGCCCAAATTAGCATCAATAAGTTAGTAGGTTGAAATTATTGCCTAATCCACCACTTAATGGTAGTTGTAAATTCTGATTAGCTAGTTGCAGTAATGGACAAATAATCACATATTTAGATTACATGCAAAGCTAGACAAGAGATGTGAGACTAGAGAAAGTCAGTCTTGAGTATTGTGAGTAAGGCGAAGGAGAGTACATCCGTTTTTAAGAGTCCAATCGTTTTATATTATTGCGATGTTCTAATTTGTTAAAAATATTAGTAAAATGCTTTGAAATTTTAAAAATAAAGGTTCACTTAAATTTCACCTCTCATAAAATCATTATACATATTTATAGGAAGTCTGAGAGTAAAATCCCATCCTCACAAAAGAAAAAAATAAACAAATAAATAAAATCTCACTAAACATTTATGTGATTTAACACACATTTTAAGATGGCTTGCGTTATACAAACACCATCTTGGTTATCCATACACTACTTGAGGCATTTAAGAGTCGTATAGAACCAGAATTGAGTCAGTTTGTATCGGCAATTTTCACTTTCGGTTCCTGGTGCCTCGTATGGGCTTATGCAGCTCGTGTAAACACAAATTTAGCCCGCAAACTAATTTTATAGTGTCATATAGACCCTATATGATTTATGTAGGTTTTATATTGTGTTAGGCTTCATACGAGCTGTTGAAGCTATATACGACTCGTACAGGGCTACACAAGTTATATAGGCAGCAAATAGCTTTCTCTTTGTTCCTTATCTATACTTGTAAGTAATATATAGCATATACGAGTCGTAAAGACCTGCATAGAAAACATAAGAGTGATGTTTGTAAACTTTGTAATTTGTATATAGCATTCCTTTAAATTCACCATTTCTGTGATTTAAAAAGAGAGAAAAACCACTTTCATCCATTCTATTATTGGTAAAAATATCTCCAATCAATCACTTTTCACGAAGATCAAAAGCACCACGTGAAGAGAGGAATCTATGAAAAGGACTTATCATCCACCAAGTCCAATACAAATATCAAAACCAAAAAATCAATGGTTTAAAAATCAGTTTTTTACTCGTACGGGATTGGGTAAAAATAGGGGTGCAAACGAGCCGAGCTGCTCGCGAGCTGTTCGAGATCGGCTCGTTAAAAAGCTCGATCGAGTCGAGCTTAATCAAGCCCGAGCCCGAGCTCGAGCCTTAAAAATAAGCTCGTTTAATAAACGAGCCCAAGCCTTAGCTTCTCTTATCGAGCTCGAGCAGGCTCGCGAGCCTAAACGAGCCTGTCATTTATATAATTTATATATATATATATATATAATAATTATTAATTAATATATAATTTTATAAAAATATATAAAAATAATTATAATTATATAAAATAATTGATAAATAGTAAACGAGCCGAGCCCGAGTTGTGCTCGAGCTTCAAAAAGCTGCTCACGAGCCGAGCTCGAGCTTTGAAAATAGAGCTCGAAACGAGCCGAGCTCGAGCCTAGACGAGCTCGGGCTCGGCTTGTTTGCACCCCTAGGTAAAAATAGTGCAACCAGTTGAACAGGGTTATGTCGGAAGGTTTAACCGGTTGAATTGTTTACCTTATAATTTCCTATAAATGCAACTTAACTCCAAAAAGAACCTAAAAGTAAATGATTTCATAACAAAAATAATCCAAAAGCTAATCCATATTAAAAATAATAATTCAAAAGCACTCAATTTTATAAAAGAGTCATAAAGTTTACACGTTTGATGCTAATTGTTAGATTAAAAGTAATTTTGATAAAATATGGGTCGTAAATATAAAAAATTTCTCGGACTTAAAATCAGTTTGACGAAACCGTTGGTACGATGTTTTAGCAAACCGGCCAAAGATACCGGGCTAAAAATACCGGTTTGTTGTGCGAAATCTGGTTTAACTGGTTCAGCCGACTGGTTTAAACCGGTGTTTAAAACACTAAAAATAGATGAGGTAAATTGATTAATTATAAATGGTAAAGTTAAAATACAAAGGATAACAAAAATAAGAAGGGTGAGAATGAATCTAACCTATTAATTTTATATTTGAATGATTGAGATTAATTTAAGATAATAAATTGATGGGAATGACATAAAGGTAATAACCCACTTTTGTTGAATTTCACTTTCCGCATGCAAGACACTTGACAATTCCACCATCGAAAACGTCCATAACTTTTTCATACAATCACCAGTTTTTAAAAACATTCACCATAATAGCAAGCGTTTTTTATCTTTAATATGAGTATCATATTGTTATATAAAAATTAAAAAAAAATTAGTGAGTTTATTATGTTGTGTTATTGGTTGTTCATTTTGTTTTTTAATTGGGTTTTTCTATGCATTGTGTCATAGATTTTAGTCATTTCGTTATCAATTGGTACTCATATTAAAGATAAAAATTATAACAAATATTATATCATTGTGTTTTTTCATTTATCATTATTCTTTGTTCTTTCTACTTATCATTGTGTTTTAGTCATTGTGTAACACGCTCATTTTCTTTTGTTCAGGACTGACACGTGGCATTCACTTAATTTGAGAAAAAAAAGGTATTACTTTCATTGTGTATTGCAATATGTAGTTTCCATTGTGTTATACGTTTCAGGTCATTGTGTTATATGTATTCACCATTGTGTTTTACGTTTCAGGTCATTGTGCTATATGTATTCATTATTGTGTTTTACGTTTCAGGTTATTATGTTATTATATATATTCATTATTGTGTTTTATGTATTAGATAATTTGTTGTTATTTTATCATTACATTTACGTATTATTATTACACAACGATATTATTAACATTAAAAAACACAATGATGATTTGAAAGCCACAATGATGAAAAAAATACAATGACAAGCGTAAAGACACAATGACGAACAAAAAAACACAATGACGTAATTTTTGTTTTAGTTTTTATATAACAAAGTCATACTCATATTAAAAATAAAAAACGCTTGTTATTATGGTGATTTTTGTTTTAAAAACTAACATTATATGAAAAAGTTGTAGATGTTTTAAAATGATACGGGAATTGACACGCGACTTGTATGTGGAGAGAAAATATATGCAATTACTTTTTTACCCTTTTTTGTTTGGTCCTCACTTGTCACATGCCAATTAATTACGGCTTATCACACTTCTAATTTTTTTTATTAACCTTTGTAGAATAACTCATGGTTAAAAGATCGATATTGGGTCTCATTTGAGACTTGTGAAAAACAGGTTTTAAATGCCGTAAATAAGCAATAAGACAGGTGGTATATCAAATTTATATATTTAATCTATAATCATTTTAGTTTTATAAATTATTCTTACAGAACATAATAACAACTCTATAGAAAAAGATCTCACAAAACATTTGTTATTGACTTGTATTGAATTATAACATGAACCCTAAAGCACTTTAACATTGGGCCGGACCTAAAATTGCATTTATATTTTATATATTTATACCATTGATCAATTTTCTGGAGGTAGACAGTTTTAAACAAATAAAAAAAATATTCAAGATAACGCTTATTCTTAAAAAAAAGTAAAAGTTTACTGCTAGCTTGTTTATAAATTAATAGAAATAAACTAGTTTAATTGTTAACCTTATAGATTATTCTTGAAGTACACACATATTAGCTAACACACACAATATGAAGTACACACATGTTAACCTTATAGATTATTCTTGAAGTACACACATATTAGCTAACACACACAATAGGACATATTTTCTACCAACATTATTAATATGGAATCCAAACAACGTGATCTTCAGGCAAGAAATGGCAAACAGGAACACTTCCTGGTTTTACTTTAAGCACTTGAAACGCCAAATGTTTCGGGTTCCATCTCGCAGTGTCAATATGGCAAACTGCCACCGCCTCCACTTTCACTCCATCCACGCCCATCATAGAAACCGCATACACTCGAGTACCAACAGTTTTATGGCAATAAAAGACCGCGTACGCGTAGTTTTGCTTATGGCAAACCACAACATTATTTTCACTTAGCTTTTTAACCATTTCCATTTTGTACTTTTGTAGCAATGTGCTTTTTTCACCATTAATTACCTCAGTCGAAATCGCTTTCACTTTTTCACCTAACTTTGTAGTAGTGAAATCGATCATGGATTCTAATGAAGTCGCACAATGTTTTTCTTCCCCTTCATTGGCTTTGTTCTCGCATTCTTTAAGTGTTTGCTTCATGTCTTCAGCTTGTATCGAGTTGGGTTTAATCGAGAAATGGTTGTAGATTTGTGGAAGTTTGTTTGATGAAAAGGGTATCGAATCCACGATTTTCCGTGGTAAAAACATTGATTTTTGGTCGTTTTTCGTGAAATGTAGGTTCATTTTTGTACCATGATGCAAGTCATTTTCCAAAAAAAACAACGCTACATTTGGATTATGTTTTAGCTCGTTTTTAGATGAACAATACCGGTTATAAGCAAATGGATCGTTCCGAGGATGTACCTGAGCATTAGATGCACCGAATGTGTAAAACAATTGATAGATTTCATGTTTTAGTAGATCCTTAGAAGCAGTAAACATGTGAAACCATTGAAAGAGATCATGTTTTAGCTCATACTTGGATGCACACTCCCCTTTATTCCACTATAAATCAACAAGATCTTTTAAAAAAATATATGCTAATTAAAATAATAAATAATTAAATATATTTAAACCTGTTAAAGATTCCTTGATTGCTTTTGGCATGAGAGTGTTTGGCAACACATTCTTCCAGTACACTTCAGGAGTCATTGAATGACATCCCACAAGTGCTACCTGATAACCAAACCATAGATAAAAAAAAAAGTTAAACTCCAAATTATACAAAGTGATATCTAGTATTAAAGCATATATGAATTATGAAACATATTTAGCTTGAAATAAAGGGGGATCACTAACATGAGTTAATACTACTATAATAGAAAAGAATTGTCTTTTCTGTATACTTTCCCCGGTTCCGTTGCTTCCGCAGGCTTTACGTAATCGATTGGATTATATAGATATCCCTTCAACACAACATAGGTCATCGAAAGGATCTCGGAGACCCGCCAAAAGCACGAAAGCCAGCATATTTCAGAAAACGAATTCCTGTTTGAAGAGTGTATAATCGCATGGATAAGCTCACACAAATTAATATCCGATTTAAAAAAAAGATATTATTTATAATTATGAAATAATATTATAGTAAAAAAATAAACGGGTCATGGGTCTCATCAAACCCAGATAACTTTTAAACTGGTTATAACATCTCATTTTTGTGAAACCCTCTAATCATCAAACCCTAAGTATATTATTAATTTCTTAACAATAAATAAAATTAAAATACAACAACATATATAAATATTAGAAACATAAAATGTAAAACAAACCCCGTAATCAAACCCTAAAATTTAATTTCTCAATATGTATTTAGTTACATTAGCGATTTTTTTTTAAAGTTTTAACTTAAATAAAAAATTTCACAAAATAATATCCAAGTTATAATAAATGAACATAAACGAATAAATATAAAAATTAAATAGATAATTCATTCAAAATTTCATTAAAAAATAAACATAACTCTACATAAAATAATCAAAATAGGTTCAAGTATATTATTAACTTCTTACAATAAATAAACTAAAATCCAAAAAAATACATTCACAAACCTCTGTAATACGGGGGATAGAAATTGGTAAGTAAATAAAAATGAAGTAGAAGAACTCTGATTCCAAATAAATAAATTCAAACTTGAAAAGGATCTTTCTGATTCTCGAAGAATAAGGAACAAGGGGATTGATCAAGAAAGATATTTTGTTCTTATTATAAGATCGTGATTGGATCTTATAATATACTATCAAACATACTAATAATAATAATTTCCGGTCTTCAACTTCAGTAACAACGGATATGATGATGGTGTTCAAACGATATATATACTTACATAAGCAAGCGCATAAAAACCGTGGAGAAGACTGAACCTTATTGGAGAGAAATGAAATTGGGGAGTTAGAATTTGATGATGTTTGATAATATATTAGGTTTGATGAAGAATATATAAAGTGGGAGATGAAGTTCATCATGCATAATGATAATGTAACACTCGCCAAATAATTAAGGACCACAACTTTTACGTACCGGTTACCACCACCAACATTATTAAAGCATCAGATGCTTCAAGTAGGGTAAAGTTGTGTGTTAAAAGGGTTGGTGGGTCAAACCCAAACATTATTTTGTATACCTTGGTTAACACTAATAACAAGCTGCGTTGCTAGCCTCTTTTGAATTACGAAACCAAGTCTTTTATAAACCACACTGATTGATCTTGTTACCCGTCTGCCTTCTATTTTGATGTAAAAGAATTTCATATTTCGATATAGTATAAAGTTTCTTACATATAAAACACTAGCACCGATCTCCTTCTCCATAAACCACCCCCTTAATTTGTGAATTAAAATCTCAAATCTTGATTGTTTCGTTATGCTCGTGTTTTTTCTACAAAGGTTTTCCAAATCCACTTATGACGGGATTTCAACCGTCCTCATCTATCTGACCTTTCAGATCTGACTCCGTACCTAATTAGGCTATCAAGGGCTGGAATTCGTGTCTTAACATGTTATAAATGACACGTCTAACACAAGTATCAAACATGAATACGACTAGTGTATCAATAAAGGAAAATATTGGAGTTTAGCCTACTAATTTTAATTACTTAAGAAAATACAGAAATCACACACCACACTTTTTTTAATTAACACCAAACATAGAGGTGCACATTCCGGTTAACCGGTTAATTTTCTAACCGGTTAATCTTTTGGCGGGAAATAACCGGTTAGCCTGGTTAATCGGGTCGGGTACTAAGCAGTTTTGAGACAAGAACTTCTACCCGATATAACCGGTTTCGGGTATAACCGAACGAGTTAACCGGTGACTAACCGGAAGAAAACCGGCTTTTTATAAAATAAACAAAATCGGTTAACAGGTTCGGTTAACCGGTGTCGAAAGTCAATAATATAAACCGGCGGGTGTAAATAAGTTAGTGATTGAACGATTACTAACCGGTTAGATTTCTGGTTAGAAACCGGTAGAGATGTACAGAAAAACCGGTTTGAGACCGATTCATGGCAAGCCGACACGAAACCGGTTCATGAACTGACCCAAACTACTGGTTTTGGTAGCGGTTTGAGGAAAACTGGTTAAACTGGTTCTAAACCGAACCAACCTAGAACAAGTTGACATCTCTTGCTTTTAAACCGGCTTTGACCATGCTTTGATTAAATTGGTTTGTTTTATAAACCAGTACTGTTTGGAAAAAAACCAGTTTTATACACCTCTAGAAATCAGTTAACCGGCTAGCTTGTAAGCCTTGTGCACCTCTAAATCTCTAACCGAACACAAGCCATCTTCATTTTAAAAGAGGCCCAAATCAGGCAATAGAAAAGCCCATTATCGCTATCAACATAAAACCCTAATTTCACTACCAACAGCCATCCCCTACAGCTTCATCTGCTTCTTCTTCTTGCAGAAATGGTAAATCCTTCATACATTCAATTCATTCAAAAGCTAATCAATTCGTAGTACTAACAATTTCAACTCTGCACCTATCAATCGAAGGGCAAAGGAACAGGAAGCTTCGGTAAGCGAAGGAACAAAACACACACGCTGTGTGTAAGGTGTGGACGCCGAAGCTTTCATTTGCAGAAGAGCCGATGCTCTGCTTGTGCCTATCCTGCTGCTCGCCTCAGAAAATGTAAATCTCTTTTATTTAGATCTACATTTCAGTATTATTATTATGTACATACATATGTTTTAGCCAATTAATTGTTATCTGCGTTTGTTAACCGGGATAAGATATGCTGCTTTTGTATTGACCTAGGTTACTTGTTTAATTTTGGTTTGGAGTATTTTGAAATAAAAAAAGGCTTTGACTGATACACAATTCATTTTTCTATTATAAGATGCATATTATCATCTGATCTGGTGATTAGCAAACTCACTCAACACATTATTAACCAAACTCCCGTTGCGGATGTGCGGCAAGTAGTTGAATTCTGTAAGGACGCGTTTGTTTCACAGAATTCGTGGGAATTCAAAGAATTGGAATGAAAATCCCATGACATGGCATGTTCATTTAGTTGGAATTGGAATCTTAATTCCATTTTGGTGTGTTCAGTTGTCAAAGAATGGAATTGGATTTCGATTCCTTCCAATTCCAATTCCTATTGGAATGTTCATATTCCAAATCCAATTCTTTCCAATTCCATTCCATTATGTGAAACGAACTCGCCCTAAATGTTAAATGGATAATGGATTTATATAATTCTAAACTGCTCATATTGGACACTTGTTGAAAACCGACAAATAGCTAAATCGGTCAGGTTTGGACAACGGGGTTTACAGTCTAACTTGCCCGCTAAACCGAACATGCCAAAATAATAACTTTTTGTGTGTATATATATCACGGGTACAATGCATATTAGTATTTGCCCAAATTATTTGGAGACCTAAAGCGAAATTAAAATTCGAGGCCTGTTTTTTTTTCTGAAGTATAATACTTTTTTTGTTCAAACTCTTAAAATCACTATCAATGGTTCTGTCTTATAATATAACTTAGTGTCACTGAATGCTTTTTATTGGTAATTACCCTTCTAAGCGGGATTATTGTTCGAGCGAGCAATCGTCTGTGTGGTTTATGTTTCTTTATTATTTGTCTAAAAGGATATTTAATTATTTAATTATTTTTATTTTTTTAATGCTTCAGATAACTGGAGCGAGAAGGCAATCAGAAGGAAGACCACAGGTACAGGTCGCATGCGTTACCTTCGCAACGTTCCCCGCAGGTTCAAAAGCAACTTCAAGGAAGGTAAGCTGGAAAATAAAACTGTAGTTATTGTTATTTTAATTTTTGATATATAATAATATAATAATGTTGATAAACAATTTGGTTTACATTTTTTGAAAGTTTAGAATTGAAAACTGAACCGAATATAACAAGATTTGATCTTGTTAAACAGGCACTCAAGCAAAACCAAGGACCAAAGGAGCTGTTTCCAGTGCTTAGTGAAGTAAACTTTTTGTAGTCTATATGGTTTAAAGAACCAATCTTGGGATGCTTGTTTGTTTACCGGAGCTTTTTATATGATTTTTGTTATTTATGAGCACTAGCATGTTAGTTTTTACTTTATATGGCAAAGTGTCTTTCTATTTATCAGTGTTGTAGAGGTGCACAAATCGGGTTTTTATAAAAACCAGGTAGAGATAAAACCGGTTTTGGGCAAGTTTCGATTTTTGTCTGGTTTTTTCTTATCGGTCTTAGCTAGTTTGGTTCTGGTTTTTGATTAATGACTAATAGATGTCTGTTTTGGTTCTGTTCTCTCCAAGGACCTGGAACCAGTTTGGATTGGTGGTTCAGATAGGGTTGTGTTTGGGTATGGTATGCTAGGTCGGGTCAAGAACCGGGTTTTTTGTACCACCTTTGTGAGAGCATTCTCATTCCACCCTCTATCCCTAAACCAAAAATTACACTAAAACTCATTACATTTTCTCTCTCTATTTCAATTAAATAATACTTTTTATACATTTTATCATTACCTTTTCTCTTTCCTTCACTCACAACCACTCTCGAAATATATTAAAAAATTATAGGGGATGAACAGTAACTTTTCAAATATACAGAAAAATCACTACTTTCTTTAAAATATAAAAACTTTTCACTCACAACACCCTGAATCACTCTCTAAATTATATAAACACTCCTCACATAAAATGAGGGGTGGGATGAGAATGCCCTCAGTGTGCATATATTGCCAACAGTAAAATTTGTCTCAGAACTTGTTTATCTGTATAAAGGTGATAAAATGTGTAGGCTTTGGGTGGTTTTCGATACCATTCAGTAACAAGAATATAGGATCTAATTTTCAAGATATGGTAAGATCTAAGGTTAGGAACTTTAGGCACGTTCGTTTCACAGAATTCGTGGAAGTTCAAAGGAATTGGAGTAAAATTCCCATGACATGGCGTGTTCGTTTTGTTAGAATTGAAATATAAATTCATGGGAATCTAAAATGGTGAGTTCGGTTGTCAAAGAATTAGAATTTAGTTCCTTCAAACTCCTTTAAATCAAGGGATTCTAAATCCTTCTAAAATGTGGAGGATTTCAAGTGAATTCGTTGGAATCTTTCTCGAGTTTTTTTTTTCTTTTGTCTAACGAACACATCAAGAATGGAATGGGATTCCAATTCCTTCAAATTCCAATTCCTATTGGAATGTTTAGATTCCAAATCCAATTCCTTCCAATTCCAACTCATATGCAAATTCCAATTCCATTCCATTCCGTGAAACGAACACGCCCTTAGAATCTTGGTTCACTTGTATGCAATTGAAAATAATTTATATTTTGGTGTTGATTTTTCTAATGTTAATAAAATATGAAACAATGGTAAATTAGATCAAAGTTTTGGGATTGGTGTCTAGTGACAGACAAAGTATCTTAAACATTAAAGGTCCGAGTACGAGTCTTGGGAAGAAAGAAATTTGCCTTGAAATAAAAGGTAAAGATTAGGACTTTTTAAAAGGGTAAGATCCTACCCTTTTATCTAATACCCTACCCAAACCTTTTACCCTTTTAAGAAGAAATGTGGACCCGAGACCCTACCCTCTAAACAATAAAAGGGTCGGGTATAAATAGGGGTTTAAAGGGTCCAACCCTTTACCCTTTAAAACAGTATTCCTAGTTGCATATCTCATATATGACTTTAATATATGAATTCTAGAACAATTATACTTTCATTTAATAACACAGTAAACTCTAACTTTGAAAGTTTATCAACCATTTGAACTGATTCAAATAATATTCACATTCACAAATTACATGTAGAGAAAAATTTCAGTGATTTTCATATATATATATATATATATATATATATATATATATGTTTCTAATTAGTAGTATGACCTTTTATTTTTATTTTTCTTAGTAATTGTGAAATTTATGATGTGTTAAAAAGATGTTTTTATCATAAAAGAACTTTTAGGTTTTGCTTTCTATTATGTGTTAAAAAGATGTTTTCCATAAACAAGAAAATCAGAGCTTTATGTTTTGTCTTTTGCTTTTGGAATGCCAAATTACGAGCCGAGCCGAGCCGAACCGAGCGAAACCTGAACAAAGATTGGTAGAGGTTACGTCACATGAAAGGCATAACAAGTTGCTCCATGCAGTTATGTTGTATAATATAAAGTAAATGACATGTATTTACATATGAAATGAATCCATAATTATATATTTGTACATATTTTAAAATTAGGGCTTAAAAACTAAGATGTCAAAAGCTTAAAATTATTTGTCAACCCTATTGAACCGGACCCAAAGCAACTTTTGTAGGTTTCTCATTTCTATTGTGGATTAAGAAATCAACCTAAACAGTCCACCTTAAATATATAACTTACTTACTTTGAAACATAAACCCTTGATAAAAAAAATATAAAATCCACCATACAGAATGACAAAACGACGAGTCTTGTTTAACTTATCTGGTTTATAATAACCGTCAGACTTCTTTATCTGAATCAAGTTCGGATAATTTCATAGAAAATAAATGTTTCTGATGACTTTATCAATTTATCATACGCATGTATTTTTTGTACTTTTTTTTCATCATTATTCATACATCGGTTATATATCAAATTCGAAAGCCATTTATCATCAAACTCTCTCAAAAAAAAAAAGGTATGTTTTTAAGAATTATTGTTAGGTACGGCTCTATTTACAAACAAATTCTAGACAAGGCAGCGAATAAAATACTTAAACTACATTTATATGTGAGCCCACGAGTCTTAATGGCCCAACGTGAACAACACATACAAATAAAATATCTTTACATATGTGCACATAATAAAATACTCGGCATAAGCTAACGATATAATACACATTGATGATGGAGTGCTTAAGTTCCAAAACCACCAATCACAAGTTCGCAACTATCTTGATAACAACATATAACTCTCCCAAAAAACCACACCTAAATAATGATATGTGATATTTGAAATACGAGAAGGCTGCCTCTTTAGGCTTGAATTAAAATACTAGACATTAATTACCAAGGCTGACAGAATATCAATAGACTATATGTCGGTTTTAAGCCCTACATAGACAAACGAACGAAAAGTCTAAGCATGAATCCAATTTAAAATCTTATCCTAAAACGTACAGATGAACTATCCATCATTTATGGGGTCCTACACTGGCAAACGAGTAAGAGTTTATTTTTAATTGTAATTTACAAAACTATAGTCTTAAAAACTTTTAAGTACATGACATCGTGTGATTGATTTTTCTTTAACATTTCAATTTCTTCTTATTTTCTTGTAAACCGAAAGTCTATATTTTTTGGCTAGTTCTTCCTTGTTTATTCTTCATTTTTAATGACCGCCCGAGATACACTCTTAAAAATGCATACATCAATCGTTGTTGCTCAGTTAAGAAACAAATAGTGTATCAAAACAATTAATAAAATTCATTGAATCAAGTAATTGCGCATAGCGTGAGAGATGCCACGTTCGACACAATGTAGACATGCAGTTTTATAATCTTGAAGGTTTAACTATGCATATTCTCAAATTCATAGTTTTATGCGACCAACAACTATGAAATTCAATGGTTGATAACACGCATATAACCGGTACCAATTATATGATAATACGAATATACAAATTTGTATGTTTTTTATATTAACATGCATTACAAGATGCACAATTCTTATAATATTGTAACTTTACATCTACAAAATTATCTTTTTCTAAATGATGAATGCTACTCTATCAGTCAATCTAGCTATAAAATGAAATAAAATCGAATTCAAACATTTCATAATAGATGTATTTATGTTGAAATTTTGTTTTAGTCGATGGTAAACTTCCAAGAAGCTTCGTGGTTCTTGATTTTATTACAAGGAAGCTTCCTTCTGCACCATACTAACTGTTAGTGTTTTATGTGGTTTAATGATTTATAGTATAGTGACTTTCCCAATGAAAATAGTTGTTGGCATTAAATTCCTTAACATGAAAATATGTTTTCTTTCTCAAAACAAGTGTTACAGAAAACACGTAAAAAATTTTCGGAAATGTGAAACTTTTAAATGATTGAAACTTTCATCCGGTTAACATATGGATTGGGTTTGTGTGATCATGAACAAATCATCCGGTTAATATATGAATAAATTCAAAGAAAATTGTGAATAAATTTATTCATTCATATATATAACCTACACATATGTAGGTATATATGGTAAAGGATTTTTAGATGTTAGGACTTAGTTTAATAGTTTTTATGTACATAAACACATGCATTTCTATGTAAAAGGTGTAAGATATTCACTATTCATCAAATATAGATGCAGTCAGCTCTAGGTTCCTTCAAACCATCAAACACACGCATAAATGAACCGAACATCAATGAGTCGTTCATACACCTTTCAATGGGAAGTTCATTTTGTACGCTTATTTGATAAACTGTCACACCCCGACCAATGAAGGCGGAAACGTCGAGGCGCGACATGATTGCTCATTGCACAATGACACTATAAAGTTAGAATATTTAAACAACTCATTTAAATCCATATCATCATAAATAACACAACAATTGTTCATACAAAATGCCAAATAGATAGATAAACAAATAACTTGTTCTTTTATTTTCTAATATCCTAAAGCCAAGATAATAAGTTTCTTCAAGTAATCTAATCAAGCTAACATCAAACCTGTAACATTGCATAAAATAGAGTTTGTCAACACGAAGGTTGGTGAGCAATTTTCATAGTTTTGGACAATAAGTATATAGTATGAAATCCACAACTAGTATATGAAAACAATAAATAATAGCAACAATTTAGATAAATGAAACCGTCAATAAGAATACATTGACGACAATAATGAAATCGTCAATAAGAATACATTGACGACACCTTTCTATATGGGGATACCATATATACTCGGAATTAACGTATGATCATACTTTGATGAGGCTACCCGCCTTAGCATTCAAGAATTTGCACATAATCATGTAAAGCATATAACACCAAATCGAGCATTTATTTAAGTAAACATATACAATACGTGTTGTGGTTTAAGACTCAAGTATAAATCATTTGAATTTGAATAAGTATGCAATGTCACCCCCAAAACGAAAGATGGAAAACGGGGGATGAAAAAGTACTCACATTAACAAGTAACTTGAAAGATAACGTCGTGAATAATCGGAGAGATCGGTTTAACGAGCAAGACCTATATTAAACGGGTCTTGTGTTAGTAGGTAGTCTTGGAAGTGTTTAAAATAAAATACATGACAAATAAAGTAAATAAATAAAGTTTAGGATTTAAAATGTAAATATTTGAGAAATTAAAAAAAAACGAGTTTTGTAAAATAAGTTTACTCGAAACCGGGTCTCGGTATTCTATTCATTAGTTTTTTTCTTTTTTTTACTCAACCTATATATGCTTCGATCTTGTGTTCTTGATTTTGGAGGTAATTGGGATTCACACCTACCTCTGGTCGAGTTCTCTTATAATAACAGCTATCATTCCAGTATCGGTATGGCCCCATTTGAAGCACTTTACGGTCGTAAGTGCCGCTCCCCGATTTGTTGGAGCGAAGTGGGAGAAACTCAAATCACAGGACCCGAACTTGTTCAAGAGACAACCGATAAAATCGCCAAGATCCGTGATCATCTGCTGACTGCCAGAAGCCGACAGAAGAGTTACGCAGATCGCAGGCGAAAGCCTCTCGAATTTCAAGTTGGTGATCTTGTTCTCCTCAAAGTGTCGCCCTGGAAGGGTGTTGTCCGCTTTGGGAAGAAGGGTAAGCTTGCTCCTCGTTATGTTGGTCCATTCAAGATTCTCGCGCGTGTAGGAAAAGTTGCCTACAGACTTGACCTACCGCCCGCGCTCAGTAATGTGCATCCAACGTTCCATGTATCAAATCTCAAGAAATGTTTAGCTGACGAGAACCTTCACATACCACTTGATGAAGTTCAAGTTGATGAATCCATGCATTTCGTTGAGAAGCCTGTTGAGATTTTGGATCGCGAGGTAAAGCAAACCAAGCGCAGTCGTATCCCTATTGTTAAAGTTCGATGGGAGTCCAAGCGCGGAGCCGAGTTTACATGGGAAAGGGAAGATCAAATGAAGATCAAGTACCCGCACCTGTTCTCTGCGCAACCTACTTCGAGATAAATTTCGGGACGAAATTTCTTAAAGTAGGGGAGACTGTGACATCTGCCCCGATCCGACCCGACCCAGGTACCCGTTTCTCTGATCCGATCTCTTTCTTTTATGATTTAATATTTATTTTTACTTATATTTTACTTTTAATAATAATATATATTTTCCTTCCCGCCTCTTTCTCTCTTTTCCTTCCCGCCGTCCCGTCCCTCTTCTCTCTTTCCGCCTTCTTTTCCCTCTTGTCGCCGTCCCGCCCTTAAGCCTTGAACCTCTCTGTCCTTTGTTCCTTCCCGCCTAAGGTTGTCTGCGCAGCTCCACGCGCCAGACTCTTTACAAGGAAGCCTGCGTGAAGACCACCTGTTACTGCGATACGCGAGACGAACTGTCCCCGCAGCGCGCTAAGGATTTTAGTTCTTCCCGCGGCGCGCTATGGATACTGTTCTTCCCGCGACGCGCTAAGGAATATAGTTCTTCTCGCGACGCGCTTAGAATTGAAGTTCTTCCCGCGGCGCGCTTAGAAATATAATTCTTCCCGCGACGCGTTAAGGTTGGTTCTGTCTGCCTTCGCGCTCGCGCACTTTTGCCTTCGCGCTCGATGCCTTCTCGCGTTTAACCCTTGAGTCTTTTCTCCTGTTTAATCTAGCCGTTTGCTTTTGTGATGTCTTATCTTCTGTGCTGTTGACCTAACCTGTCTTATGTCTGAAAAGTTACTTTCGGCGCAGCATGCGCACCAACCCCATTGGTTGGCAGAAAAAGTGACTGATATTATCTTTTGGAGATCTGCTTTTTCCATGCTTAACCAGTACCTTTATCTGAACCGCCCATGCCTTTTTACTGTTCCCTGTCAGTCTTTTTCTCTTTTTCCCTGCTACCATATCTTTTGATATCTTTTACTTTTCTGAACTTGCTTTTGATATCTTTTGTTATCTTTTGTTTTGTCTTGTTCTGTTTGTCTTGGAATCTTTTCCCCTTTTTCTGGATTCATGTCTCCTAGGGTTTCTCTATAAATAATAATATTATTTTTTCCTAACACATCACACACAAACACTTAATTTAAATCTTCTCCTTGCTCTCGTCCTTGTCCTCTGCCGTCTCCTCTCTTTGCCTCCGTCTTCCTCCCTGTTCTACCCTGCTTTTCCGGTAATATATATTATATAATAATTTACTTATTAATTATGCTAACTTATAATCAAGACATTAAAACAAATCGTTAAAACAATAATCTTTAATTATAGGTTAACTTTGCTTGTTTGGTTCTTGCTTTACCTATCTTCACACCGATTATCAAGTGAGTAATCTCGTACATAATCCCTTTTATTTTTAATGTTTTGGGATGTTCATGTGTTCATACAAACTTAGAGTCTTAAACTGTTTATGAACTTTAGTCGCGCAGTATCCCATGTGTTGAGGACGTAGATTTGGCTGTTTATTTGTATGTGTGGATCATTAACCGTCTTGTCGGTCTATTCCGCAGTTCTCATGGTACCATTAGATGAACACGGGAGAACTATCGTTTATGATTTTCTCTTTTGTTTACACATGCACAGTTTGTCTTGTTTGTGAGCTCAATTGTGAGCACTGGCAGTCTATGAATCTTAGAGTTGGTCCCGATCAGATTACACCCCTGTTGAAAACCAGGCATACACATGTTGCGCGCAGATTTATTGTTATCTATGTATTAACTATTAAACTTGATTTCTCACCAACACGCAAGTGTTTGACGTTTTATTTTAACACATGTTCAGGTTTGCAGTAGCTGTTTTGGAGCTCGAGATAACCTAGGAAGTTTTCTTTATTTTGGACCTAGATTAAAATGTATCAAGACAAGTTATTGTTGTTCGAATATTTTGCCTTATAATATAATGAATTATGTTGCTTTATGTTATCTTGTGTTTACTTTGCGCGTGCGCGAATGAATGTATTTATTAAATATTGACACCCAAATAGTGTCACGAGTAATGAAACAATATGTGGCGCCCCGATGTATAATCCGCCTTTGGTCGGGGTGTTACACCCCATTCATAAGGCTGCCCTTTGTGAGTTAGGGAAGTGAGGGGTAAAGAGATCTTGGAAAAATTTTAGATGAAACGCCGATAATATCCAGCCAAACCGAGGAAAGATCGAATTTCCATGGGTGTAGTCGGAGTCTTCCAATCTTTGACGGCTTCGATTTTTGCGGGATCAACATAAATACCCTTGTCGTTGACGATGTGTCCCAAAAATTGAACTTCCTCTAGCCAAAATTCACATTTTGAGAATTTGGCGTAAAGTCGTTCTTTTCTTAAGACTTCGAGAATGGAACGCAAGTGATGCTCATGCTCGGCTTTGGATTTAGAGAAGATGAGAATGTCATCAATAAAGACAATAACGAATTTATCTAGAAACGGTTTGCAAACGCGGTTCATGAGATCCATAAATACCGCGGGTGCATTGGTTAACCCGAAGGGCATGACCAAAAATTCGAAATGTCCATATCGAGTACGAAATGCGGTTTTTGGAATGTCTTCTTTGCGAACACGCAACTGATGATATCCCGATCGAAGATCGATTTTGGAGAAACACGTTGCGCCTTGGAGTTGATCGAAGAGGTCGTCGATTCGTGGCAAAGGATAACGATTTTTGATAGTAAGTTTATTGAATTCACGATAATCGATGCACATGCGAAATGAGCCATCTTTCTTTTTCACGAAGAGGACGGGAGCGCCCCAAGGAGAGGAGCTTGGACGAATAAATCCTTTGTCGGAAAGTTCTTCGAGTTGGTTTGATAACTCTTGCATTTCCGACGGGGCTAAACGGTAAGGAGCCTTGGCCACGGGCATTGCGCCGGGCACAAGATCGATTCGAAATTCAACCGGACGAATGGGTGGAAGACCGGTAACATCATCTGGAAAGACGTCGAGGAAATCACAAACAACGGAGATATCTTGGATTTTTCTTTCCTTGTGGTCTTTTACCACCGCTTGGGCTAGGAACGGAACATACTTTTGGCGTAAGTATTTTTGCGATTGAGAACACGACATGAGATTGAGCCTTTTAGGAAACATTTTGCCGTGGACCTTGAGAGTTTTACCGTTGACAAGCGGAATCCGAATGAATTTATCATAACAAACGACTTCGGCACGGTGCAAAGATAACCAATCCATGCCAACTATGACATCGAAACTTCCCATTTGCATCGGAATGAGATCGATGGAGAATTTACGCTTACAAAGAGTGAGAGAACAATTACGAAGGACCGAGTTTATGGTGATAGAATTTCCATTGGCGACTTCGACAGAAAAGGGTCGAGAAAGTTTAGTGCGAGGTACGGCAAGTGTAGATTCAAACTTTAATGAAATAAAACTTTTATCGGCACCCGTATCAAATTATATAGAAGCCAAATGCTCGTTCACTAAAAACATACCGTTCACAACATCGTTTGCCACTTGAGCTTGATTAGCATTCATCATAAAAGCTCGTCCTTGGTTACCGGGATTTCCTTGAGGTGCATGAGGTGGTGGAGGAGGAGGTGCTTGGATGGCTTGCATGGGTTGGATGAGTGGTGCATTGAGTTGGGGAAGTTGAGGTTGGTAGGTTTGGACTTGGTAGGCTTGGGTTTGATAGTAGGGTATGGTTACGGTTTAGTCTTGGTTTGCAAAAGTGAGTCGTGGGCAATTGTTGCGGAAATGATTTGGGTCACCACAGTTAAAGCAAGCTCGGGGTTGTTGAGGAGGGTTTTGCAGGTAAGGTGCAAAGCGGTTTTGGGTGTTTTGTGGAGTGGTTATTGGTTTGTTGGGTTGAGTACGATGTGCGGAACGACATGTGTTATTTAGATGGCCAAAACGGTTACAAATGGTGCAATGGCGACAAGGTAAGTGAGATGGGTGATGAAGTTGACAATTGTTGCATAGTGGAAAAGTACCGGTATAGGGTTTTCGATTTTGTGGGGGAGCTTGGGGTTGTTGTTGCGGTTGCGGTTGGGTAACGGCATAGTTTCGGTGGTTTTGTTTGGGTTTCTTTTTGTTGTTGTGGTGGGAAGAGTTTGAGTAGTTGATGGCTTGAGGTGGTGGGTCAACTTTGGCTTGAGGTGAGGGTTCGGTTTTGCTTTTATCACTTTTCTTCTTGATGGTTAGGGTACCCGCCTTAACATGGTTTTCCGATAGCGCACCGGCTAAAGTAATTGCATCCTCAAGGTTCTCGGGTTTGCTACTCATGACTGAGTCCCGAATTAGCATGGATAAACCCCCGATGTATTTGTCGATTTTACGTTCGAGCGGGGTAACCAAATGAGGTACAAGGGTGCTCAATTCATGAAAACGGAGCGAGTAAGTGGCATTATCACCACTTTCTTGTTTCAATTCCCAAAATTCGGCTTCAAGCTTTTGGAGCTCGTGTTTGAGACAAAACTTCTTCATCATGAGTTCCTTAAGTTCGGTCCATGGAAGCGCCATGGCAATTTCCGCCCCTTGGAGATGCATAACAATACCCCACCACGTAAGAGCAGTTTCCTCAAACATGCTCGAAGCGAAATTAGTTTTCTTCGCTTCAGGGCACTCGCTGTGTCGGAACACACTTTCCATCTTTTCAAACCATTGCAACAAGGTAGTCGCACAGTTCGTACCAAGGAATTTGGTTGGGTTAGCACCGGTAAATTGTTTATACAAGTAGGGAGCGGGTGTGGGTTCAACGGGTGCTACAACGGGTGGAGGTTGGTTTGCTTGCAAGTGAGTTAGGAGTTTGGGAATCACAGCGGCGACTTGTTCGGCTACTAAAGCGGCCATCTTGCGTCTGGAGTCCTTGCGGTAGTGGCGTCGTAGCGGAGGCATTCTAAAAATTATAAAGAATTGTAGTGAGTTTGAGGGCATTGAGTTTAAAATAGAAGATGTATGTAAGCATTACAAATAGTGTATCAAAACAATTAATAAAATTCATTGAATCAAGTAATTGCGCATAGCGTGAGAGATGCCACGTTCGACACAATGTAGACATGCAGTTTTATAATCTTGAAGGTTTAACTATGCATATTCTCAAATTCATAGTTTTATGCGACCAACAACTATGAAATTCAATGGTTGATAACACGCATATAACCGGTACCAATTATATGATAATACGAATATACAAATTTGTATGTTTTTTATATTAACATGCATTACAAGATGCACAATTCTTATAATATTGTAACTTTACATCTACAAAATTATCTTTTTCTAAATGATGAATGCTACTCTATCAGTCAATCTAGCTATAAAATGAAATAAAATCGAATTCAAACATTTCATAATAGATGTATTTATGTTGAAATTTTGTTTTAGTCGATGGTAAACTTCCAAGAAGCTTCGTGGTTCTTGATTTTATTACAAGGAAGCTTCCTTCTGCACCATACTAACTGTTAGTGTTTTATGTGGTTTAATGATTTATAGTATAGTGACTTTCCCAATGAAAATAGTTGTTGGCATTAAATTCCTTAACATGAAAATATGTTTTCTTTCTCAAAACAAGTGTTACAGAAAACACGTAAAAAATTTTCGGAAATGTGAAACTTTTAAATGATTGAAACTTTCATCCGGTTAACATATGGATTGGGTTTGTGTGATCATGAACAAATCATCCGGTTAATATATGAATAAATTCAAAGAAAATTGTGAATAAATTTATTCATTCATATATATAACCTACACATATGTAGGTATATATGGTAAAGGATTTTTAGATGTTAGGACTTAGTTTAATAGTTTTTATGTACATAAACACATGCATTTCTATGTAAAAGGTGTAAGATATTCACTATTCATCAAATATAGATGCAGTCATCTCTAGGTTCCTTCAAACCATCAAACACACGCATAAATGAACCGAACATCAATGAGTCGTTCATACACCTTTCAATGGGAAGTTCATTTTGTACGCTTATTTGATAAACTGTCACACCCCGATCAATGAAGGCGGAAACGTCGAGGCGCGACATGATTGCTCATTGCACAATGACACTATAAAGTTAAAATATTTAAACAACTCATTTAAATCCATATCATCATAAATAACACAACAATTGTTCATACAAAATGCCAAATAGATAGATAAACAAATAACTTGTTCTTTTATTTTCTAATATCCTAAAGCCAAGATAATAAGTTTCTTCAAGTAATCCAATCAAGCTAACATCAAACCTGTAACATTGCATAAAACAGAGTTTGTCAACACGAAGGTTGGTGAGCAATTTTCATAGTTTTGGACAATAAGTATATAGTATGAAATCCACAACTAGTATATGAAAACAATAAATAATAGCAACAATTTAGATAAATGAAACCGTCAATAAGAATACATTGACGACAATAATGAAATCGTCAATAAGAATACATTGACGACACCTTTCTATATGGGGATACCATATATACTCAGAATTAACGTATGATCATACTTTGATGAGGCTACCCGCCTTAGCATTCAAGAATTTGCACATAATCATGTAAAGCATATAACACCAAATCGAGCATTTATTTAAGTAAACATATACAATACGTGTTGTGGTTTAAGACTCAAGTATAAATCATTTGAATTTGAATAAGTATGCAATGTCACCCCCAAAACGAAAGATGGAAAACGGGAGATGGAAAAGTACTCACATTAACAAGTAACTTGAAAGATAGTGTCGTGAATAATCGGAGAGATCGGTTTAACGAGCAAGACCTATATTAAACGGGTCTTGTGTTAGTAGGTAGTCTTGGAAGGGTTTAAAATAAAATACATGACAAATAAAGTAAATAAATAAAGTTTAGGATTTAAAATGTAAATATTTGAGAAATTAAAAAAAACGAGTTTTGTAAAATAAGTTTACTCGAAACCGGGTCTCGGTATTCTATTCATTAGTTTTTTTCTTTTTTTTACTCAACGTATGTTAAGTAATAATGTTGGTTAAAATGCGATATTGCAAAACCTTTGGTTATAAGAATACCTAAACGAGGTTTAAACGAGTGTTCAGGTTTGTAGGTTCGAGACTTGATAATTGACCAAGCTCACAGTTAACTTCCCAAAATAATTAATGTTATGAGATAACTCAATAAAATCAAAATAGACTTAACCAAGTATGTAGTTCTATTGTGAAGAACCTTAACGTTCGTTAAGCGAGTATACGACCTTATCGATTCGAACTTGTTATAAGATCAAGTTGGTTACCGACATGCCAAGTATGTTTAGAAATTAACTAAAATTGATTTAAAATATAATCTTGAAGAAAAATATGAGTTTTGGTGGCTAAAATCACACTTGTGTGTCTTAAGCGAGTGAACTCGGTTTAGTTCGGTTTTTGGTTCGGTCCTTGACTCGGAATAAGACCGAGGACGGTTACCACATACCCAATTACCATGGAACTTGTAAAATAACTTATAAATAATAATACTCAAGTTTTACATTCAAAAAGTTAACAATAAAGCTTTTAAACAAAAGTTCGGTTTTTGGTTCGGTCCTTGACTCGGAATAAGACCGAGGATGGTTACCACATACCCAATTACCATGGAACTTGTAAAATAACTTATAAATAATCATACTCAAGTTTTACATTCAAAAAGTTAACAATAATGCTTTTAAACAAAAGTTCGGTTTTTGGTTCGGTTCTCAACTCGGGATGAAACCGAGGCTAGTCACCACATACCCAATACCATGGAACTTGACAAATATGAAAAATAAACTAAAATATGTAGAATTTAAGCAAGTATAACAACTTATATGGTTAGATTTGTTAAATATATAAACAAGGACTACAAAGTCCTCCATGTAACCTTGCCTTACTAGTCCGACATTTCAACCGGCCGAGACCGGAGAAATGAAAGACCGAAGGTAAACAAGGAGTGTATATTATATATATGTTGTAACATCAAGCTTTAAGTATTGAGAAGTTAGTTAAAATGAAAGATTAGCTTATGAAGAACAACCTTAGAATTCAAGAATTTGAGAGAGAAATGAATAAATGAGCAAGCACAAATGAAAAAGATGGGTGTGTATATATAGGGTAAGTTGAATGGGTCTTTCATAAAGGGTGTTTCATGAAAATGGGTTGGTTATAGACCCAAGAAAGCACAAACTACAAATGGGTCCTTCAAGTCTCCATTTTGGTAGTTTTAGTCCCTGGAGTTCGTTTTGAGCGTTTTCGGGGAATTTTAACAACCCAAAAGGGTGTTTTTTTTTATCCAACAACTATAAAACAAATATTTAACATACAATTCATCATTTTGATAATATCGAAAGGTTCGGGATACAAAACGGGTCGGGTTTACATTAAGAATACAAGTATAAAATAACCCGAAATTGACAAATGTCTTAGTATCCCCTACTTTAGGAAATTTCGTCCCGAAATTAAGATGATGTAAATAAATATGGATATTTCTCCTTCATCGAGTCTTCTCGTTCCCATGTAAACTCCGCGCCACGCCGTGATTCCCATCGAACTTTAACTAACTTAATGCGACTTCGCTTGGTTTTCTTTTCATTGCAGTCCACGATTTCAACGGGTCGTTCAACCATAATCATTGATTCATTGACTTGTACTTCGTCAAGAGGTATATGGAGACTACCTTCGGCTAAGCATTTCTTGAGATTTGAAACATGAAAGGTCGGATAAACACCAATGAGTTCTTCCGGTAGTTCGAGTCGGTAGGCTACTTTTCCGACTCGCTCAAGAATCTTGAATGGGCCTACGAAACGGGGAGCTAGTTTTCCTTTCTTTCCAAAACGAACAACTCCTTTCCAAGGGGATACCTTGAGAAGGACGAGATCGTCGACATTGAATTCGATCGGTTTTCGCCGTTTGTCGGCGTAGCTCTTTTGTCGACTTCTAGCGGCAAGTAGGTTCTTGCGAATTTGGTCGATACAGTCGGTGGCTTCTTGGACCATTTCGGGTCCGGTAATTTGAGCTTCCCCGATTTCGTTCCAACTAATCGGGGAACGACATTTGCGACCGTAGAGAGCTTCGAAAGGAGGCAAACCGATGCTAGAATGGAAACTGTTATTGTAAGAGAATTCAATGTAAGGAATGTGAGAATCCCAATTCCCACCGAAATCGAATACACACGCTCGAAGCATGTCCTCAAGTGTTTGAATCGTACGTTCGGATTGTCCATCCGTTTGAGGATGATAAGCGGTGCTAAGATCAAGACGAGTTCCCAAGGTTTCTTGAAGTGATCGCCAAAAATGAGACGTGAATCGAGCATCGCGATCGGAGATGATAGTCAAAGGTAAACCGTGGCAACGCACGATTTCGCGAACGTAGATTTGGGCAAGTTGCTCAAAGGAGTATTTTTCTCGAATTGGAATAAAGTGAGCGGACTTGGTTAATCGGTCAATAATCACCCAAATGCTATCGTTGCCTTTTTGTGTAGTGGGTAGTTTCATTATAAAGTCCATAGCAATGTCTTCCCATTTCCATATGGGGATTGGTGGTTGCTCGAGTAACCCAAAGGGTTTTTAATGTTCGGCTTTGACTTTAAAGCAAGTAAGACATTTCGATACGTACGTTGCTACGTCTTTCTTCATACCCGGCCACCAAAAGGTAGAACGAAGATCGAAATACATTTTATATGACATACAAGATACCATCCTATATGACATAGGTTAAAGTTTTTAATTTATTAAAAAATCACCAAAATCAACACATCTAGAGGATTTTTAAAACGATGTAACTAACGTAGATACCATCCTATATGACATACAAGATACCATCCTATATGACATACAGTGGCGTGACACGAAAAATATGGTACAAAAAAATGTTAAGTCGACCAAAATTACTGGACACATAGGGTAGCCTTATAGGTGAAAGTTTTTAATTTATTAAAAACTTCACCAAAATCTACACATCTATAAGATTTTTAAAACTCTGTAGCTGACGCAAATACTATCATATATTACATACGATAGGGGTGTTCTTCAGGTTCGTTTTTCAGGTTTCGGGTTTTTCGGTTCGGGTTCTTCGTGTTTCAAAGTTTTAAATCTTAACCCGAAACCCAACCCAAATCTCTCATGGGTTTTTAGGGTTTGGGTAATTCGGGTTCGGTTAATTGGGTTTCGAGTATTCTAGAAAATGAAACAAAAAACAAAAAAAAATTAAAAGACTTCAATGCTAAAATTAAAACAAAATATTCTTCTTTGCTTGTAACACAAATAATTAAATAATAAACCAACATAACTTGATAAAGTCATAATAAAACAATTCAAAAGAAGAGTAAAACTAAGTAACTAACTCGAACCATAATCGTCTTAAATCAGACGTGATTTGGTTGTTCGATTACGGTTGCTATTAGTAATAAACGGAAAACATAAATTAGCAATAAACAATCGATCCATAATAGTTAGAATGACAACAGTCGATTATGCTCGGATTATGATAACTTAGTGATTAAGACTAAGACTATTATACCTAAAAATATATTTAATTTCAAAATTAAAAGTTTATTTTGGCTTTTCGGGTTGATCCGAAACTTATAAATCAAACCCAAGAACCAACCCGAATTACTTCAATTCGGGTTCGGGTTTTTCGGGTCGGGTTAATTCGGGTTCGGGTACAGGTTTTTTTGGGTTGGGTTTCGGATTTCGGGTAAAAGTGACAGCCCTAACATACAGTGGCTTGATACGAAAAATTTGGCATAAAAATGTTAGAAGGCAACCAAAATTACGTGACCCACATGGTAGTCTTATAGAAGTTTTTATTTTATTAACAAATCACCAAAATCTACACATCTAGAGAATTTTTAAAACTCTATAGCTAACATAGATACCATCGTATATGACATACAGTGGCGTGACAAGAAAAATGTGGTTGAAAAAAGTATTAGAATGTGCGCAAAGTTACATGACCCACATGCTGGCCTTATAGGTGAAAGTTTTAATTATACGTATAAAGCACCTAAAGCTACACATCTAGACGATTTTTAAAACTCTGTAGCCGACATAGACACCATCATATATAACATATATATACTGACACGAAAAATCTTGTAGAAAAAATGTTACAAGGCGACTTAATTATCGGACACACAAAGTAGCCTTGTAGCTGTAAGTTTTTATTTTATTTACAAAGCACCTAAAAATGCACATCTAAAGGATTTTTAAAACTTTGTAATCTACGTAGCTACCATCATATATAAAATACAGTGGTTTGACACGAATATTTTGGCTATAAAAAATGTTATAAGGCCACCGAAGTTACCGGACACCCAGGGTGGTCTTACAGGTGTAACTTTTTATTTTATTTTGAAAGCACCTAAAACTACACATCTAGAGAATTTTCAAAATTTTAAAACTTTATAGCCGACATAGATACCATCATATACGACATACAGTGGCGTGACACGAAAATTTTGGTAGAAAAAAGTATTAGGATGCTACCAAAATTACGTGACCCACATGGTGGCCTTATAAAGTTTTTATTTTATTTATAAAGCACCAAAAACAACACATCTAAGGACGCGTTCGTTTCACAGAATGAAATGGAATTGAAATTGGAATTTGCATAGGATTTGGAATTAGAAAGAATTGGATTTGAAATCTGAACATTTCAATAGGAATTGGAATTTGAAGGAATTGAAATCCAATTCCATTATTGATGTGTTCGTTTGACAATTTAATTGGAATCGAGGTTTTTTTTCTTTAACGAGGATAACGGTGGAAACATTTTAGTTTTTAGATTTTCTGTTTTTTATTTATACTTCCGTTATGATTTTTTTTTTTTTGAATTTTTTTAGGGGTTTCCTATTAAGATCAAAACCTCTCAAAAAAGTATTCAAAAATAATAATAAAAAATTCATAACTCAAAATATAAATCGAAAAAAAAAAGTAAAAAAAAAACTGCAATGTTTTATTCGTTGTTCTCGTTAGAAAAAAAAATGAACTCGAGAAAAGATTCCAGCGAATTCAGTTGAAATCCTCAACATTTTGAAAAGATTTAGAATCTCTTTATTTAAAGGAATTTGAATGAATTGAATTCCAATTCCTTGACAACCGAACACATCAAAATGAAATTAAGATTCCAATTCCAACGAAACAAGCACGTTATGTCATGAGATTTTAATTCCAATTTCTTTGAATTCCCACGAATTCAATTTTGTGAAACGAACGCGTCCTAAAGGGATTTTAAAAGTATGTATCCGACACGACACCATCATATATAACATACGTTGTCGTGACATAAAAAATTCGGTGGAAAAAAGTGTTAGAATGCGACCAAAAAATTACCGGACACGACAGCCTTATAGGTGAAAAAAATTTAATATAATAGCATGAAGACAGAATCACAGAAATTGTCTTTTATCTTTCACCTAAATTTCACTCGTTATCCGTCATCTTCAAAATTGATTTTTTTTGTCCTTTACGTTTTAAAATCCAACGGCGTCTGATTTTAAGAAGGTTTTACATTTTATTATAATCCAATGCATGGAATAATTAGGTCCTCCATGTCACGCTTCACGTGCTAGCATGTGATTTTAAGTTGCTGTCTTATTCTGTGTACGGTACTTATGTCGGTATGTATGTGGGAGTTGAGTTGTAAATCTTGATAATTAATCTACGCAAAGCATAATCTTTTTTGTGATGTTTTTCTCTTCCATTTGTCATTAAAACTTCATTTGTTAAATAACATCGACCTAACATAAAATTTAGAGATTTAGGCTTAACCTATAAATAGGTTTGAGTTAGTTTTGGGTCGGATCATATGAAGTATAAACTCACTTAGCTAAAGTGCTAAGTTGGTCATGTTTAAACAGGCCTAATGGGGCCCACATGTTAGCACACTTATTCTATTAAAACCAAGTTCAAATATGAAATATGTCTGACCGTTAGACGGGTACCTGTTAGCCCTAGTTTGTACAGGAACCGTCCGGTTTAACCTCTATCTGGTTAAAACCATCGGCCAAGCTGTAGGAAGCTTTGGGCCCTTATTCAGCTGGTCTAACCGGTCAGTCCTATCTGTGTTTCAAAACAATGCACTTATGTACACTTCACAAAATGTAGCAAAACGTCAAATATATAATAGCATCGTATTGTCCGTGTTTTTATACGAAGTACTTGGTTGTAAAAGCACCAAAAGAGCTTCCAAATGATATCTTTTTATGTTACATAAGCACAGTTGTAGATCAAAAGCATCTTGTTAGTGAAATTGGATAAAAAACTGATGCAATATAATTTAAATAGGGATTTTCTAGAGGCACCCCATTTTTGCTAAAAACACCCACTAATACGGGGGTTATACGAGGCATATTGGGCCCCGTATAGCCTTATACGGAGCGTATTGGTGGGTGTATGGGTGTCTCTAGTAGGACCATTTAAATAACTATACTAAAGAGTAACTAATTATAATAATAGCAAGACACAATGATCATGAGTTTATGACATGTATTATTATAAAAAATTAAAAGTTACTACTTTTTTTCGTTTTTTTTTTTTGGTTTGCCAACGTTGAGACTTGAGTGGTATCCTTTTCTCTGACTTAGTCTTGGATCTGCTGTTAGTTGGTAAGTTGCACGTGATATTACTACAATAGGCACGTGTTTTAGTCAATATCACGAGTTTCTTCTATAAGAGAATCATAATACAATCTTCTTCTCAAGTGTTTGGTATATCTACTTATCGATTCATACAAATAAATAAATCGCTTATTTAGTAATAGTGTACGCGACAATATGTCGCGAATCTACTTTTCCTCATGTCTAATGGCTTAGAAACATCCCGTATAGATTTAATGGTTGTTTCTCAATCTTTTACTGAATTAATAAGAAGTTTGACTGATTAAGATGTAGCCGTTTAATCATTCAATATGTTTCTGAAACTTAACCATTAAAAGGCTCATGAGCCACTAAGAGGTGTAACCAAACACACTCTACCTTTGATCGATTTATATGTAATCTCTTAATGAAATCATTAAAAGGCTACTAAAAAACCTGATATGTGTTATTATTATGCTTGAGATTGAACCTAAGACCTCCCATCTAAGAGGATTGCCCCTTTACCATATAAGCTAGTCTCACAATCTGATTTGGTGTTACATTATAGTTATATCATATGATAGGAAAAAAAAAAGTACCAAGCAGTCAAACATACACGACACGTTTGTTTCCTAAACACATCCATATATACAAACACTAACATTTGAAAGCGTTCAATAAAAATTATAGGCTATGTCTTTTTATTTATTATGACTTTGATGTTTTTAAGGTATGACTGAATATGAAATTTAATAAATGAATTGCTTTCTAGTTTATAGATTCAGGTTAAGAATAAGAGTGGTTGGTTATGCGCTATTATAGGTTTGAAGTTGATGGGAGGGAGGGGGTGAAGGATGACCAAAGATGGTGATAGTTGTTTTTAATTAAGTTGGTGGTGAATAATAATAATAATAAAACCGATATAATTATTCTTCTGATCGTACTATTAGGTGAGATTAATATTTCAACTTAAGGCATAAAATATGCTAGAATGATACTTTGGTGTGCACAATTAATGAATTTATCCTTATAGTTGTGAAACCTTTGTTATTGTAACATCCTAGGCAAATCCTACATCAGCCGTGAATAAGAGAGATCCTTGGTTCATAAGTAAATGTCCCGCCTCTTAAATCACCAACGCGTTTTGGGGTTAATGGTAGTGGACGAGAGGAGAGCTCCACAGTTAAGCGTGCTCAGGTGGGAGTAGTAGCATGATGGGTGACCTCATAGGAAGTCTACACCTGGGCAACCAAAAACAAATCTGTGAGCTCTTCGTGGGCAAAGAGGACAATATTGGTGGTGTGAGGGGGCGGATGTTACAAGTGGTATCAGAGCCACTCTTGTGCCGTTCGGGATGGTGGGGCAAACCTCATCAGAGACGGTGAGTCCCCGGGGGTGTCACAAGGTACACCTTAGGCGAATCCCACATTCTGGATTGGATGGTGGGGCAAACCTCATCGAGGACGATGAGTCCAAAAGGGGGGGGGGGTGTTTGTAACATCCTAGACAAATCTCACATCGGCCGTGGACAAGAGAGATCGTTGGTTCATAAATAAATGTACCGCCTCTTAAATCACCAACGCGTTTTGGGCTTAATGGTAGTGGACGAGAGGAGAGCTCCACAGTTAAGCGTGCTCAGATGGGAGTAGTAGCAGGATGGGTGACCTCCTGGAAAGTCTACACCTAGGCAACCAAAAACAAATCTGTGAGCTCTTCATAGGCAAAGCGGACAATATTGGTGGTGTGAGGGGCTGGATGTTACAGTTATACACCCTTCTGAAATACTTAGTTAAAATTTCACTAATAAGTAGTTAAAATTTTACTAAGTGGGTGTTTGTTTTTTCTGAGAAGCTCTTCCTGGCCTCTTTTGTCAACACCGCGCAGACCACGCGTAGATGTTTAGGTTTGCAGACTGTTTGTTTTTCGAAAGAGATTTCATTAAAAAAGGTCTGCGCGCCTTCTTCTTCGCGCAGACCTGGACCAACCACTTCTCACATCTTCTGGCCTTTCTTATCTTTTATTTCATTCAGCCCCTTTGGTATAACGTTTAATATACATTAATCCTGTGTACATTTTACTTATTATTTTATTAGTTTTGTTCGGTTTCTTGAAAGATTTGTATACTACTAACATGGTTTTGTATTTCAGGTTTCAGGTTTTTATTATGGTGAAAAGAGAGCGAAAAATGAGCAAAAATAAGCTGAACTGGAGAACCGAACCATCAGGAAACGAACCGGACCAGACCAGGAAGAGAACCGGACCGGCTAGGCCGCCCCCCTCCATTTGCCGGAGCGCCGCGTGGTGGGGAGGCCCAGGCCCGCCGCGCGGCGCCGTGGGATGCATTCCAGATTCTTCCGGCCGACTTTCATATTTTTAGCAACCTGTTTCCTATTTAAAGACCCCTAAACTCACCCTTAAGCATACCTGAAAGTTCCAGCCGATTTTGGGGAGTACCGGAGCTTACGAAATCAGCTTTTGGTAGCTTTGGAGTAAAGAATCATCCGGTGGTGCGTGTATTAGTTGAAGGCGAATAACACGGGTTTTATCCTTTATTTCTTTCGTTTTCGTTTATTTACCATCATGAATTCTTACTTGTTTGTTTTGTTTAAACCTAAGATGTTAGGCTAAATTTCATGAACTACTTAGGCTTATGATGAACCTGCTTTGATGTTTTTATTTGACTTTGGGATTTTTAATCGTTATGGTTTTTATGATTTAGTAAAAGATTTATTTATAATTAATTGATGCGTATGAATGCTTAGGATTGTTTGATGAGTTTTATTCCATAGTTTTCTTTGATTATTGTTTGTCATATGATAGGATTGCTATTAGGTCAATTACTTTATGTTTTTGATTATTTTATGATTGACGTCATGATAAGGTCATAGGAATAATATTGTCAAATAAACCTAAGTGTGCTGCTAACCTAAAATCTGTAAAGTGCTAGGTTATTGATAAGTCTTTACTATTTAATCTTGCTAGATTTAGTTCTTCGTAAGGAGTCCGTCTAGGGTTGATTATTTATTATTGTTTATCAAATAAATTAAATATAATAAATTGCCTTTGATTTCCGCGCTGTAAGGTAGGATTTCGTATAAAGGAACTAAATTATAAATAATTAGGTGACCGTAAGGGAACTTGATTTTTAATACTGGTGTGCGTTAAAACTTGTTAGAAATCCATAGGTGTCTCTTGAGAAGGGTTAGGGGTCATGTTCGGGTTTTCTTTTAAGTGTCTATTTTACGATCCAGTCCATAACTAAATATTTTCCCAAGTCAATTCATTACTGAAATTTAGAGAAGTCTAGCTTATGTAGTTTTCTTATTATCATCTTATTTAAATAACAAATTTGTGCTTTCGTTTAAATTACTTGTTTTCTTAATTAGTTTTTAATTATAGTATTAAATTAGTATTTTAAATAAAACCCCCAAACAAATATAAATTAATAAGTCGTGTTTGTAGTCGAGTCTAATTAGCTAATAAACGTAATTTAGAGAGTCTCGTGGGTTCGATATCCGGACTTACTTAGCTTTACTAGAGTCGATCGGTTCACTTGCCGGTTAGTAGTTTAATCGAGTTTTAGAGAGTCTAGAGTATTACGTACTTAGTGTTTATTTTTAGTTAATAGTTATTAAACTATTTCAAGAACATCACCCTTCTCAGACCTAGAAACACATAGCCCCTTCTCCCACCCTAACCTCTCCCGTCACCCCTGCCCCTCCACCATCGTTTCCGCCGGCCACCACATAGCTCCATGCCGCCGCCGCACACCTACACTGCCCACCGCTGCTCGTCCGCTCATCGACGGAACCAGGGGTTAGGGGAGTCACTTCACTGTCTGGCCGACTGAAGTTCCTTTACGCTATCTTTTATCCGGTGTGCTTCACATAGGAATTTTTTATTGGTTGACCCCTCAATTTATATTTTAAACAGAAGATGAGAGAACTTTGAAGATGCCTAGTATCATACGGCCTTATATGTCTTTGCTTTTTCGGCCGATGAAGTGAAAAGGGATAGAAGATGTAATAAGTGCCACTATGAAAAAGTCAAAACTATTGATATTCTGCTAAAGATGCATGCAGACGTGGTCCGCATACTACAGATATTTTACCTCTTAAAAAACAAACAGCACCTAATAGGTAGAGTCTTGGAAGAGTTTAAATGAAAACACGCCTTACCCCTATGCCTTCTTGCCATCCTAACCAGAACATTTTGATAGATGCTCATTAAGGACGATAAAAGATATTATCATTTTACTACCATTTTTTAAACTTTAACTACCATAAAGGTACTTGCTATGTCAATGTGCTGATTGTGGAGTGGTAAGAGAGAGATATGGCGTTCCATGTTTCAGTTCTTACCTTAGACACTATCATTTAATTTCGACGATACCTGGTGATGATAGGAGTCTAAGGGATTAGGCATCAGCATGGACGAGCATAGTGAGGGCCAAGGGTAGCGACCCCCCCCCCCCCTTGTTTTTTTGCACAAGAGTGTAAATTAACTCTTTTTTCGCTCGGAAATTATACGTGGTTACCTGCCTTTGACCGAAAATTTGATCCCCCCCCCCCGGGTTCATAAAATTTTCACACTAAATCGATCATTGAATTGAGCGATTTTATCTTATCACACTGTTATGTCTTTGAACGAGTGTTCACAGACGTTAACCCTAGATAAGAATTTTCCCCTGTTTAGAGACGAATGCATCTCGAGTTTCGTCAATAGCCTACTTAAAGCATTCATTGTCCATTCAAAAAAATATAAACATACTATTTTAAACCAAACTGATGTAAAAGTTGTTTGATTGGGAATATACCACTTTCAATTTGGTTTAAAATATGTTCACAATAATCAGAATTCACCGTATGATTATCATTTTCTACCTACCTACCGATGTACCATAACCGTACAGTCAACAATATTTACCGTTTCACCTCTGGCCAACGGCCAAACTAATATTGACAAAACTATAATAAATGTTTGCAGACTAATATAAAAGGACACACAGTCACACCATTTTACACTTCACCCCCTTACACTTCCAATCCTTCCACTTTCCACCCCTCCGTCCACACCATTTATATAAATCCAACGCAAATTCCTCCCAAAACATACATCTTCATCATTTACACTCCAATTCAATCCTCTAACATCCACTGTTTACGTCTAATTTATTTCAAATTACGGAACAATCGCGTGTAATTTGGAGGCTATTGAATCGAATATTCGAATGACGGAGATTAGATGGAGGATTATGCGATCTGTAACGGTGACGCTAACGGTAACGGTGATGAGCTTGGTGCTGGTAGCGGCGGAACGAAACGCGGTGGTTGATGACGTGGCGGCAGTTGCTGATGGTGATGGTGAATCGAGATTAGGTTATTATTATGTTGTGGAGTTGGCCAACTATTTGTTTCAAACGGATGGATCCGGTTATCAACACGTGTGGCCTGTAAGTTTAGTTTTTATTTATTATGTTAATGTTATAATTGTTTGTTAATTGCATATAACATAATTATGTTTATGTTTAAAAGTTGGTTGATAATGGTTGGGGAGGTGTTTGGATGCATGATTAAGCATATTAATTGCATTACCAACAGTAATTATTTTTTGAATATTAGTTGCAATATTATTGTTTAGGGAGGTGTTTGGATGCAGGATCAAGCATATTAATTGCAATATGAACAGTAATTGTTTCAATATTAGTTGCAATACAATCACTGATTATTCAAATACAAATAAACACTAATTATCTGAATATTAACCCCCCACTTGTGGCCTAGTAACTGGAGTCCTAAGTTCGATCTCTACTTGTGTCACTTTGGGTGGATATTGGCAATGAAGAATTAATCTAGGCGTTGCGAGGTTGTCGGTTCGGGTTCCGAGCACACCTGGATTTTCGTCCCATCGTGTTACGTCAGCTAGTTCTAATTTTGTGGTGGCACGACTGTCAAGTGGTAGCCGGCGGTATGGACACCCGGGGGAACGCCCAAGCCTAATTCTGAAGTCAGCGTGGACTCGATTAAGATAACATAGTTTCGCCAAAATGAGACAATGTGGCTCTCAAAATTGGAGAGTGCGGTCGAGTGGGTGGCCTAAACACAAGAAAGAATGTCATCGGCGTTCTAAAAAAATTATTTGAATATTAATTAAGCATATAAAATAGTAGAGTTAATGGCCATTTTCGTCCCTGTGGTTTGCTACTTTCGCCACTTAAGTCCAAAATTTGTATTTTTGTCAATTTAGTCATCATAGTTTTAAATATTAGCCAATTACATCCTATCCGTCTAACGGCATCCAGCTATGCCGTTAGTTTAAGGGTATTTTTGTCTTTCTCCTTTTTATTTTGAGTTATTGGTCATTTTCGTCCCTGTGGTTTGATACTTTTGCCAATTCAGTCCAAAGTTTGAAATTTTGTCAATTTAAGTCAGTTTTTTTCTATAACCCTAGAGAGCATTATCCAAGCCCAAAACAAGTCTGCATTTACTCTGTCGACAGCAGTAATCATACCCCCTCCTCTCGTATTTAGTTTCTAGACGGTTCCTAAACTCTCCCCCATGGTGGAATTCAATGGTAAAGTGGTCAAAGCAATTCCGTGAAACCGAATTGTACGGAAAAAACTAAAAATCGTTTCTTTGATGAATGCATAATATTTAGGGTTTAGAGATTAACATATCATAACGAAAATCTGGGTCGTAATCAACTATTATACATTAATCAACAAAACAATTTTTAGTTTATTGACATGAATCATGCTTCAATGTGTCAAATAAACTGTTGATGATTAAAAAATTAAAACTTGACATTAAAATTCATAAAATATTATTTACAGGAAATGGAATTTGGATGAAAAATAGTTCTTGGTAGTTTCATTTGCATGAATCATGCTTTAATTCACCAAATAAACTGTTGCTTAAAAAATAAAATTTGAAATTAAAATTCTTAAAATATGATCTACAGGAAATGGAATTTGGATGGAAAATTGTTCTTGGTAGTTTTATTGGATTTTGTGGAGCTGCATTTGGGAGTGTAGGTGGAGTTGGAGGTGGTGGTATATTTGTGCCAATGCTTACACTAATTATTGGATTTGATCCTAAATCCGCTACTGCTATGTCTAAATGTAAGTATAAGCAATATTGGTTTGATCATTATTTTATTTAAGCAATATTGGTTTGATCATTATTTTATTTATTTGAATTAAAATGTTTTGTTATTATTATTATTATTATTATTATTATTATTTGTTTTCTTTTTTTCAGGTATGATTATGGGGGCAGCAGCCTCAACTGTTTATTACAATCTTAAGTTAAGGCATCCGACACTTGATATGCCGATTATCAACTATGATTTGGCATTGCTTATTCAACCGATGTTGATGTTAGGAATAAGTATCGGAGTTGCATTTAATGTTATTTTTGCTGACTGGATGGTTACTGTTCTATTGATTATTCTTTTTATAGGTATTTTTATGTTTTATGCTGAAATGTACATTTGCCATGTTATCTTTATGTTTTATGCTGAAATGTATATTTGCCATGTTAGGAATAAGTATTGAAGTTGCATTTAATGTTATTTCTGCAGGCACATCAACCAAGGCATTTTGCAGAGGTGTTGAAACATGGAACAAAGAAACACTTATGAAAAAGGTAATAAAAATTTAATTTGTTGATTAAATAGCCAAAGTTTACATCTTCTGTGTAGTAATGTCTTAAATATTTGTTGTCAATCTGAGCATAAATTTTGTATTTCAGGAGGCTGCTAAGCGCTTGGAGAACAGTGGTAGGTTTAGTCAATTTTAACACAGCCTTATAAACCATATTCTAGTTACAAGACTTTTTATAAAACACCACTATTTTTATATAAAATGCAGACATATCTGAGGCAACATACAAGATACTTTCTGGTGGTCCCAGCAATGGAAGTGCCACCAAACCCGAAAGATCATTAAAAACAGAGGTAAACCCGCTGCTGAATAAGCCTAAATTTATCATAAACATTTTAATAAATTAAATCTATAAATGTCTCAGGTCACCATCCTTGAAAATGTTTGTTGGAAAGAGCTCGGACTTCTTGTTTTCGTTTGGATTGCATTTCTTGCTCTGCAGCTTGGAAAGGTAATTTGTAGCATAATTTGTTAACATTAAATTTATTATTATATGAACTTATGATTTGTGTATATTGGTAACAGAATTATACATCTACCTGCTCAGTATGGTATTGGGTGCTAAACTTATCACAGGTATATTTTTTCGGTTACACACTTAATTTTTAATAGTTATGCAAATTACTTCATTTATTTTGTTTAACATTTAATTATCAATAATGTAGATTCCAATTTCGTTTGGAGTATCTGGGTATGAGGCGGTTAGCTTGTATAAGGGGACAAGGACTATATCATCAATGGGAGATTCAGCCAGCAACCTTAGCATAGGGCAGTTGGTTTTGTATTGTTCTTGTGGTGTTCTAGCTGGTCTGGTTGGCGGCTTACTTGGCTTAGGTGGCGGTTTTATCATGGGCCCGCTCTTTTTGGAGCTTGGAGTACCTCCTCAGGTGAGTTTTTTTCCCTATAAAAGAGTTAAAAAAGAAATTATAAAGATAAAATGATTATTTTTCTAGGTTTTTAGTCTTTTCTTTATCTAATGCAAATGAAAAGCAATTGGTTTGTACATAATTATTATATCAAAAATAAACATGTCAAAATATCTTATTTACTCTTCCAAAACACTAAAAGTATCTTATTTTGTCCTTTCATATCAAAGGAAATACAATTAGTTGTTTATAACAACCTTTTTATTGAATACATGAAGAGACCACTAAAAGTATTAACATTGTTTATCCTGTGAAACAAACCATTATAAGTAACTAGTTTTACTTTTTTAACTATTAAGTGTAAATAAAATACCTTTTAGTGTTTAACAAGGGTAAATAAATTATTATGAAATATATAAGGATATATGAAATTTTGAACTTTTAAAACCTCATATATATGACAAGTATTGTCTAGTCTTATTGCTTATAGAAAACATTGTGTAGGTTTCAAGTGCAACAGCCACATTTGCAATGACGTTTTCGTCCTCCATGTCTGTTGTAGAGTACTACCTTCTAAACTGGTTCCCAGTTCCTTATGGTACGTGTAAATCATTTCATTAAAAAGTAGTGCATTATTGAATTAATAGTCTTATTGTATATTAAATCTGTCTCACTAATTCCTATTAGAAAAAAATGTAACTTTTAGACATACAGTGTTCTGGATCAACCCGACCCGTTTCAACATGTACAGAAATACAAAAAATAGTTTTCTAATTCTATTTGTATATTGGCAGCTGCTTATTTTCTAATTGTGGCAACAATTGCTGCTTTTGCCGGGCAACATGTCGTGAGGAAACTGATTATGATACTAGGGCGGGCTTCATTGATCATATTCATCCTCGCCTTCACTATATTCGTCAGTGCGATATCATTAGGTGAGTATCTTGGTTTACATAATTCAAATTTATATACGTATACAGATATCGCTGATGACATTCTATGGGAAAATGGTGGTTTTTTTACAGGTGGAGTTGGAATTTCAAACATGATTGGGAAAATTCAGGAACATGAATACATGGGATTCGAGAATCTTTGCAAGTACGAGAGCTAGAGTTAGATAAAAACATTGATCCAAATTAGAACTTGTCGAAATTCTATGCTTTGATGACTTGTATCGCGTGCTGTGAGAGATGTACTCAAATCCAGCTGGCAGTCGATGTTAGCATCACGGATGATTGTGGCACTTTGTTAGAAACTTTATTGATTGTAGTTCTTTCTGATGAAATGTTTTGTGGTGTTGCTTTTGGTATGATGATCAATCGCCTACAAATTGATACAAGCGACAGAAAGTTAAAAATTAAAGCACCTTATTTAGCATTTCCAAATTGATACACTGGTTTGATAATGGGTCCAACATGAAAACTTCTCTAACAATCATATATTCATAAATCATAACATCATACACACTGGCTTTGAAGTTTTCTTGAATCTAAACTGGAAAATGGTGTTTCATTAGTACGATTATGAGTAAATTATGAAACCGGTTAAAAACGAGCCGATCACACAAAACTCATTGACCAAAATCTGTCCAAATGAATGACCATATTTAAACTACATGATATTGCAAAATGTAAGTTAAATTTCTATTATATAGTAAATAATATATATATATATATTGTTGTCTCAAAACAAAAATAACGAAAGAAGCTGGTATCAAAACGAGTCCCATGCTGCTGTCGCACTATCGTGTCTAACACCGTTGCCTACACCTCCACCACCACAACCACTGCTGTCATTCTTTGCCACTAGCCGCTGCCATTTTTTCCCTTGTTAAAACAACCCATGAAACCATTTTGGTCAGAACATATTATGTCCTGAACCTTTTTTAACCAGTTACACAACAGACCCAACTATTTTGCTGGACTCAACGTTGAGTAGTGTGAACCAATAAGCCTGTTAGCCTGGTAGAAGAAAGTTTCATGTATTTGGCAGAGATGAAGAAGATTAGAAGAATGAGCACCAGAAGCTTGTGTATGCATCCCACATCGGAACAATGAGAAACCTTTATTTTTTTTATAAACAGCACATGGTGTATAGTGGTCGCTGATCTTGATAACGTGAGCTTGTGACTCAAGTAAGACGCCTGCCCGTTCTAAGTTTGGAGTTGAGCCATGTGGTTTGAGCGAAGGCTCGGGCGGCCTCCTTTGTTCCTAGAATTGACGGCAACGTGTTAGGCTGGTTTCACAGAGCTGCGAGAACCTTACGCTCTGAATGGTGGAAGGATAACGGGTCGGTGCCATTCTTGGCGCAAGATAACGTTACGCTCTGAATGGTGGAAGGATAATGGGTCGGTGCCATTCTTGGCGCAAGATAACCATCCGAGTTTCATCTAAGAACGTCCTCTTTCTATTTCAATGTTTTGTTTGTGCATAAATATGAAAAACTTGGTTCCATTGTTTCAATTATTTTGCGGTTGCCATTCTTGGCGCAAGATAACGTTACGCTCTGAATGGTGGAAGGATAATGGGTCGGTGCCATTCTTGGCGCAAGATAACCATCCGAGTTTCATCTAAGAACGTCCTCTTTCTATTTCAATGTTTTGTTTGTGCATAAATATGAAAAACTTGGTTCCATTGTTTCAATTATTTTGCGGTTGCTACGTCGGCAAGTAGGTTCCGGTTAACAGTTTCATAGAAGCTCGAATCTTGATTGAAAATAGCTAAATCAAAATCGACTAGGATGTAAATGAGCCACCTCGCCGTTATGTGGACTGTGGAAACTAACTGGTTTGAGTTGGCCATGCTCATCTCGGTTCGGCTTATTTAACTTAGGCCCAAATTTTATTGTTTAAGATATGAGTTGACAACTCAAGTGCCTGAAAAATACTCTCCTACTGAATAAATGCTTAGATGATGGATGATTTATTTTCTTTTTTCATTATTTCACTAATTTTGTGACCAATGTATTATGCATTCAGTAGTGCATTTTATCTTAATATTACAGAGCTTATTTGTAAAAATACATATGCTATTAAAGGTTCTAGTTCTTTTTATGATGCTGTAGAATGTCTTCGTACAAAGAATCAATTGCTGGAACCGAGACGACTAATGATCATGTTGCGACTTAGGACAACTCAAATAACCATAAATTTGATTATTCTTTTAAAAGTTTTTATATATGCAAGGGAAAAACAAAACAAAACCTGAACCAACCCGTACAATATTGTTCGTTATTAGTTTGCAACTCGTTTAGAATCAGTCGCTTACAAAATCTCTTTTCTCACTTAAACAACACATTTTATTTATTTATTAAAACAAAATAGATCCGGCGTTATTAACATTCTACACATATACATAAACCACCCAAAAAATACATAAATATAAACAAGTCGACCGGGTCACACTCTTTCACCAATAGCCGTTTTCTTCTGTCTGACTTTTGAAAAGTCAACCAAGTCTTCAAACATCTTATCTTCTGTCTTTTGAGTCTTTCCTACGTGCACATAAGACATTCGCCATAGAAGGGCCCGTGTAAACAGTGCTCGTTAAAAAGCTTTCATCTCTCACAGACATCCCGGGCATGCTCTTGCCAACAAACTGTCCGTTTTGTCGCTGCCCATATCCATATACGGGCCCAGGCCCATATCCGTTACCATAGGCACCAAAGCCATTAGCCTGGCCCATTTGATTACCGTACATTTGTTGGCCCATTTGATTACCATACATTTGCTGGCCCATTTGATTAGCATACATTTGTGGGCCCATTTGATTACCATGCAATTGCTGGCCCATTTGATTAGCATACATTTGTTGGCCATTTGATTATTATACACTTGTTGGCCCATTTGATTAGCATACATTTGTTGGCCCATTTGATTGCCATACATTTGTTGGCCCATTTGTTGAGGATAGGCCATTTGCTGTTGTGGAATTTGAGGGGTGTAGAGTGCCTGGTTGTTCATTGGCAGCATATGGCTGTTGGTGTTCATACTAATGTTACCCGGGCTCTGTAAACCATGAGGTTGTGAGTATTGCAGAGCACCGCTGCCTGCTAATTGGTTTCCGGCTGGTGGAGCTTCCCAGGGTGCCGGCGGTAAACCGTTGTTCATAGCATCACCTATAAATAACAGCCACAATATGATTCAAGTATTTTCATCTATGCACAAATTATAAATCATCCTTTGAGTTTGGTGGAAATTACAGATTTCATCCTTTAGATTTAAAAATTACATTGACAGGTCATTTTAACTTCGCATAGAGTGCATGGGTCGGTTTTGGGTCCAACAGGCCGAAAATCGGTTTTTGGTTTTTTAAATCATCTGGTTTCAGTTTTCGAATTTTAGTTTTCACAATGGTTTCAGTTTTTCCGGTTGTCATTTAAGCTTGAAATTTTGGGCTCAAAAATGGACCAAAATAAGGAATTGGGCCTGATATTTTGTTAATTAATGACTAATTAATTGTTACACATTTTGGGCCTAAAACTTTTCAGCAATATCTTTTATCATTCTTTTAAGAATTACCTTCTTTTTAACAGTTTATAAATTATTTAGCAATCAAAAATAAATTATAACCCATAAGCTCCGTAACAGAACCTGATTTTTTCGGTCTTTATGGGTTCGGTTCAGTCGATAGGGACGCTTTATGTAATTTAAAAACCTTAATGTTTCACTTACCAAACCCTGGTAAAGTTAGTTGCAGTGGCTGCTGCTGCTGTTGTTGAGCCATATTACCATTCCACACAGGATTATTATTCCCTTGATTATATGGGCCCCACTGCTGATTTTGCACACCATTTCTGTTCTGATAAAATGACTGCTGTTGGGCCAACATATTTTGAGGTGGTTGTGTTTGTGGTGAAAGCACAGGCACAAGTGCTTATGCATTCTGCTGAGTTGCAGGTTGAGTCTCACCCACTGGTACAATAGCCAATGAATTTGAAGGAGTTGACAAGTCAAAATCATCTCCACTCAACAGGTCAAAAGTGACTGCATTGACTTTTTCAGTTGACTTATCATTATTTTTAACAGGAGCAAGAGTGATCAAATCTGGCTGAGCTGCAGCCCCACTAGTGGATCTACAAAAGAGTCAACCGAGTCAACTCGGGTCGGGTTAGGTTGGGCTGACCGGTCCACACTATATAAATATTTAAAATAATTTATTTAAGTAATTTGTTTACCCTGGTTGTTCGGTGCTAGTGGCAACGGGTACTATTGCTCGACTAGTTTCAGAGTTTGATGCTTCGGGCTTTGACTTTTCAGATGAAACGACACGAGGTCCCGTAAGAAGTGCTTCGTGTTTGGCTAGCACTCGTTGTAACTCATCGTTAAGAGCTAATCCTTGAGATAATAATGATTCGTTCCTGTGACGTGACGTAAAATATTATAAATATTGTGATGGCAAAATAAAGATAATATCATTAAAATTTAATAAAAATGGACAAGGGTATTTTCGTCTTACGAAGTTGAGTTAACCAGGTGAACTAATCTTCTCTTGTATGTACGGCATTGTTCCACCAAGTCTACGATAACATCTTGTCTAAGCGCCTTATTCCAATATGTTGAAATGAAAAGAATATAAATTAATAAACGTAGTAATGTATTTATGAATATATTAGAAAAATATATATCTATATATTACCTCTTTCTTGTCTGGATCAACCGCTGTCAACATTTCTGCAAGGACATCCATGACACCGCGTGCATTTTGCATTTCTGACAAACTAGATAAACAAATTTAATCTTGAGAAAATTGTTTAATTTCATTAAAAAAAGGATAAATTTTATAATTATAAACCTCAAAGTTGGAAACTCAGCCTCTTCATTTCCATTTTCTGGATTAGGTAGAGCTGGTGTTATTGCCTGTGTTTGTGGTGCTAAAACAGCGGGTGCTGATCTCGCAGGTTCTCGGGAAAACTTGCACCTAAACGCTGAAATACAAATAAAAAATATTAAAAAAAAAAAACTTGAGAGCTAAAGGATTAATGTGCAAAATAAGTTATTGTAAAATTACCAGTAACTCAAGGTATGCTACATAGTACTGTGGATATCTTCCTCTTTCTCCTCCAAAATCTTCTTGCCAGGTATCAATTAAAATTAGTATCTTCTCTTTAACATGAAAATCAGCCTGCAATATTAACACTCAAAACTATGTCATAAATAAAGTTAAATTTTTATTTTTTTTAAATATATAGCAAAGAAAGAAAAAAAAATATGCTAACCTTCTTCTTTTTTACTATTTTCACCATATCACTAAGCAAACTTCTCTCGGCTACTTGCAAATGAACAATATCGCCACAATTCTTCACAATTGATTCCAATAGCTTAACATAAAAAAAATAGTGAAGAAATTTTAACAAAGTTAATGAATGACAACATGTAGAAAAAATTAAAAATTAAAAATTTATTTATCAGTATATGCTTCCTAGTTGTTTGCCCTGCCCCAATATAAACGATTATTGACATGATTCGCTAAACACAATTTAAAAATAAAAAATGTACACGATTATTGACACGATTCACTAAACACAATTTAAAAATAAAAAAGACAAAGTTAACACAATAAATAAAAGTTAGCAGAACTTACAGTCCGTATTTAACCGTTCATAAACCTGTGTCATGTCGTTTTGATAAACAAGTCATAAATTTACCAGGCCAACCTATAAACTATTTAGTACAAAAACTTAAACGTGTTATGTGTCTCATAAACGCGTTGAAGCCTGTTTAGACACATTTTTAATCGTGTCGACCCGTTTATGACATGAGCCAGTTTATCCCAAACACTAACTCATTAAAGTCTGTATCCAGTTGTGTCGTGTTAACGGCTCGTGTCATAAACTGTCAACCCTATTCCAGATGGAGACTTCCAAGTAGTCGAACTGCTCCCGCTCAGACACGCTCAACCGTGGGGCAGGGGATCCCGTATTGTATATTATCACAAACTTAGTCTTTGTTACAAAACAATTTCATGACACTCAACAACCATAATAATAAAAGACAGTAGATTTTTTGTGCTTACTGTCAAAGCAAGAAGCTGAACTTTTGGTTTCTTGTTTCCTAACTGTTTTTTTATTCCTTTAATCACATCTTTTGCTTGCCTGAAAAACAAGAATCAAAAACACATATAATCTGTATTGAGTCAAACATATAAAATCCAAAAATTTAGGCCTAGCAATTTTGACCCACCATCTCATTTTTAAAAAATTCGTGTTGATATGGGTGGTTGTTTCTCATAGAACGGGCCAGAGTTGGTTGATTGAGACAACTCGTTTACTGTAAATTTCAGTACAACCAAATTCTTTTAATTAAAAAGCAAACCTGAAATGCACAGTTAACGAGTTGTCTCAATCAACCCACTCGTTCTATGAGAAACAACCACCCATTCAACTCAAACTTTTTTAAAAACGACCCATATCAACCCGATTTTGGGATGGTGGGTCAAACTTTCCGGACCTAAGTAATTTCCAAAAAAACATTTTTTAAACCAACCCGTTTTGACCTGGAACCTGTTCTGACCCGAACCCCTTCGACCCAAACCCGTCTTGACCCAAACTAAAGTAACCCTTTTTGAATCAACCGTTCCGACTCAAACCCGCCATGACCCATGACCCGAACCGTTTGCCAGTCCTGATTAAAACCAAAAAATAAATACACCTTCCTAAAATAATTTTATTCAAAATTATATTATCATAATCAGAACAATCAAAAACCTCGAGGCTTATAACCAATTTCTTACATGCTACTCATAAGTCATAATCATATAATCAGAGAAGTCAACCAAACATCATCTATTTGAATCCAAGTCAACCTTAAAGATCAAAAACAAATAATCAAAAGAGGGTGAGGTAAAAAGCATACACAGGATCACGATCACAGATATCGCATATCTCAAGGTTCATGGCCCAATCAGGGCCTATAAGCATGCTGCTTGTGGCTCTTGCAACCAACGAATTCACCATTTTTGTCCGAAAACTGCGAATTCGGATGCTCTGGAGATGAAAACAGAGTGGTGATCGATCAAAGAGTCAAAATTGGGTGAGATTACAATGCAGGAAAATGGAAAGATGAAGTCAACATAATGGAATGCATAATAGCAGCATAGCTTTCTTGACGTTGTGAGGAATAATAATACGGACAAAGTGGAAAAACTAAAATTCGGTATAGTTAATTACAAAGTGGCCTAACCAAACACACCAAATTTACTATTTTATTATCCTTGTCGTGAGCAATATACTCTTTTACTTGTATATAGTTTTATGATCAAATACATTTTATTTTTAAATTTAAAATAGTGAAAATCAATTTACTGTTATTATTAGGTTTGTTTTTTTATAAATGTTTGCTGTTACTTTTTATTTGTATTTGTTGATTTCTGATTATGTGACGTTATAACTTATAAGTGCTTGTTGATTTACATTTTGTTATTATTATGTTTTTTCTTATGCTGCTAAAAGTATTTGCTGTTGTTATTTTGTTGCTAATTTTGATTCATTTGTTGTTATTTTTAGAGTTTTTTCTTTGTTATTATAAAACATTGCTTATGTAGATTGGTATTGTAGTTGGTATTGTTTCCTACGTTCTCATTTTTTGTAGATGCGTATCGTTTCCTACATTCTCATATTAAGATTATTTTGTACATGAACCGTCCCCTACTTTTTTGTATTAATATATAATTTAAATTTACTATACACACTTTTGAGAAAGAGATCCATGTAATTATATAACAAGCCTTGTAGATTGGTGAGGTGATAGGTTAAAGCTTGGATTTAAAGTCTCTAATTTAAAAATTGACTCAACGTGGTTTTCTCATACCGATGAGTTTCTTTCTTGATGGTGTTTATGAGTACAGGAACGTCAAAATCAGTATGGACGGTTGACATCTCATCTCAGACAGTCTTACCTGGGTATTGGAGCTGGTTCCAAACACTGTTCAAAATAAAATGTAATGATATAATAAAATATCAACTTTTTTTTCCCAAAGGTATGAAAAATTATGGCTTTTGATTCAACTATTCATTTAGCTGCCACAATTAACTCATGTGATAGGTCTTTGTTGATTTTTTTTAAAATTAACACCCTTTATATAATAAAAAACCTGAGAATCAAATATTTCCGAACAAACAAACGCACTCAAGTAAAATCATATTCATAAACATAACAAGCATGGTGGGGTTTGAATGGGTAAGAGAGAGGCAAATAATTCTTTTATCTCAAAAAGATAAAGAGGTTGTTTTTGCAATATACGAAGAGGCATGTCCTAAAAGTAAAGTGAATGCTACGAAAATTTACCCAATTTATGATTCGACTCTTCATGATTTGTGAACCATGTTTTGTACTTTCAGGATGTTTTGACAAATAACAAAACTAATGTATATATACGAGATACTTATTTCATTATTATTGATCAGGTAAAGTCTATATGACATGGATAATATTTTATAAATGTGTTAAGTGAAAAATATTGGTTATTTTATATTGTTTCTAATAGTAAATGTTACTAATAATAATATGGTTTTATATTATCCTAATTATGCTATTCAGAGTCACTTTAGATGTTTAATGCCTCAAATTGTAACTTAGTCTATAGGTTATGATTTATTTTGAAAAAAGTTACACACGACTATTTATTATAATACATATGTTAGTGAGTCATGCATGACAGGTTATTGTGAAATAGACAACGTATATTTAAATATGACAATACATAACATAACATCTAGCCGAATGGTGAATATATAAATATAAGGGATGAAGTGAGTCATAAAAACAAATTATTATAAATATGTCATTCATATTTCATTTGATTTGGTTATTTATATTTAGCGTTTCAGTATATTCTATTTATCTTATTTGTTTTTAATGAGCTTTAAAGTTGGTGGTTCAGTGATGAGTTCACAAATCTCAAGGTGTGAATGCAATTTTTTGTTGAACAAGGGCACGTTATGAATTGGTGGCGACAGTAGAGCGACGCGATGGGGATAGAATAAGCTGCGACTAGGAGGTAGAAGTTGATTCATGATAATACGATGTATTAAAAAATCAAAATTAACCAATTAGGATTACATTTAATTGGTTTGAGCTTTGGGCTTGGGTTTAAGTGTTGGAGGGTGAACACTTAAGTCCTAAACTAAAACAAGAAAATTAGGCTATCAATCACACTACAAATTATGATTGGACTTCACACTCCAATCTACGACGAAATGCCGGGACGCAACTGATTGCACAGTAGTTCACAAGACATTAACATTAAGATAGTGGCCATAACTTATTATTTAATTTAAATAATCAAGTACATCACATAATAAAAAACATAACATTATCCACACTTAACAAAATTCAAAAATAAAATAAAATTCAAATAAATGTTCGTTGATATCCTAAAGGTATCTACTCGCTTCAAACTTTCTTCATTCAACATGCGTAAAAATATATATTTTTGTTAACATAACGGTTGTTGAGCAAGACACAAGTTTTTGATATATACAATAATAAATAGCAATTCAATGCGGATGCGGTAACTGCAACAATTAATTGAGATAATAACAAATAAAATCCATTTATTATGACACTAAGTCAAACTACTAGGATGATGTAAGATCTTACTAATGAGGATGAGGTTGAGGTTCGCCATAACAATAAATAAACACCTTGGCAAATAAGCATACAACAATTAACGAGCAATTACACGTAAACGCATTGATATGAATTTTGGTTGAGGACTCGTTTAAACTAAATAATATAATTTTCAGTACGCATGTTATCCCCAAAACATAAAAAAATGGGTGTGAATTACTCACCTTAGAAAGTTGGCGAGTGAAAGAAAATAAATAATTAGAAGAAAACTCTCTTAAACGAGCTGACCAAACCGGAATAAAGATTGATGCTTTAGGATATAAATTCATCTAAGAATATTCTAGAACCTTAAATTTGAATTATAACACAATAAAGATTAAGCTATAAATGAGCTGAAAATCAGGTTAAACGAGCTTAAACGAACTGCTGGAGCTGCTAGCTGACCCATCAGTTTTGATTTTGACAACAATAGTCCCTGTAGTTTATTCATTGGTCTCTATTTGCTATAACTTGATTTTTAAGATACTTTACGAGTTGCGATGATATAAACACATGACAAATTAACAAAATAAACTTCCATTAATATATCAAGGTCTGAATTATAAGACGGGAATTATAATACGGGTTGGTTACAACGAAAACAAAAATAACGAATGTTGCATGGACACTACAAGTTATAGTTGGACGATAGGCCTTGACCCACCCTTATTTCTCTTTGGTTCCATCTATGAAAGTTACTTAAACATTCAAAAGTTCTAAGTTTGAGTTTTGGAAAGTAAAAAGATAAATGAATAAATTATTTTTAATGTGAATATACATACTTTTTAAATAACAAGATAATTGAAGTATTTTGTAGTTGCCCAAGCATGTAACAACTTGTTATTACATCACAAAAACCATAATCTCTTATATAAACTATTTTCAAAACAAACATCCAAACATTCTAAAAAAAGGGTCACTTATATTTCTAGGCACATTCCATGCCTAGTTTATATTGAGTTTGGAATGACTAATTAAATAATCATTCACAAATAGAGAAACAAAACATGTTTAAATGTTACAACATTAAGTTTTTACATTATTAATAATATATATATATATATATATATATATATAGGGTTGAGATATTATAAAAACTCTATTGAGTTAAGGAAACTATGAAAACCCACTCATAACCATTGATCTTACCTTATCAATGGACCACATTTAGAGTAAGAGATTTTAATTAAATATATAATAAAATAGCATGTAAAAGTACTATTAAGGGTATTGTGGACGAGAAAAAACTAATCTCTCTCTTCAATATAACACATGCACCAGATTGTCTTTTTCCTTACAACTTTATCTTAAATTTCTATTTCTCTCTTTCCTCTTCATATCTTCTTCATTTCAAATTCAAGATCTATGTTAAAAGTCTTATACCATAACCTCAAACTAGTTTCCATTGCTTCTCCGGTGCTACCACTGGTGGTTCTGAAGTTATTTTTCATTTTCGACTCTAGGCGATCTCCATTCTTTTGGCCTGAAGGTTCCGTTCCGGGATTTGGGGTTTTGGTTGTTGTGCTTCTCCAACCAGTTCCATTAAGCTTTTCTGTAACACCCACAAAATTTTGGGTCAAATTTGACAAGTTTAAAAAGTTAAAGGACTAAAATATTCATGAGGTAAGTAATTGGAAAAGTATGATAAAGAAAAGAAAGCATTTTTATGCTAAGGGAATAAGTAAGGAAACTCTATCCCAAATGAAAAGTGGGAAAGAATTGAAATCACTTTATAAGGAAGGAGTTATCCATGGTAATGTTCTTGTATGGCCAACCACTCTCACTAGTCTTAGCGGAGGGTGCAAAGCACCCGACGCGCACGGGCACGGACACGGACTCGGGCGATGGGCGTAATGTAGCGTTTTGATGGCGCACTTCGCACGCTCGCATCGCCGCGAGCCGCATAAGGGCCGCTTTAGTATTTTTGAGCTATGATCAAGATGTGACAAGCTACTAAAGACCAGGGACTGAAAATGAAATTTTAGCATCTTCGCGATATGCGAAGATGACAAGAAAGGCAACTTCGCGATACGCGAAGATGCAGGACATGTCACAGGACACGTGGCAGACCGGAGTGACACGTGGCGACACGTGGCAAGCCTACGTGATGACTCACCTAGGCTAGTGCAGCTTCGCGATACGCGAAGATGTACAGATTCAGGCTATAAATAGGCAGCCATAGGGATGAAGTCTCCATCACATCACCCACACTTTACCTCAGTTTTCGTGCCAAAATCCCGTCATTTCCAATACGCTCGTTGTCTAGAAGTACGTGAAAGTAGGAGCGCTACCCACGTGAAGTTTAAGCATTTCATAGATAAGCCATACAAGGTAGGGGTTCTGCCCGATTATTTTATTATATATGGCTTAGATCCTAGTCGGGGGTATAATATATACCTTGATCAAATAATAAGTGAAATGTAGCTTTCATAAGATAAGATTATGAATAAAATATTATTCTTTAGTATAAAGATATATCTTATGGATAAATAAATGAAATATATATACGTTTCTTCATGATAAAGAAACGTAGTATATAAATGTTTTATAAAATAAAATGAATATCAAGGTAAAGGTTATGCAAATAGACTTAAGGTCTAAAGCTAGATCATAGATCTAGTTATTTATAGAACGTTATTCTCGTACTATAGATCCGAGATAAAGATCAGACATCTGTTGGTGAGAAATCTTGAAATCAACAAAAAGTGAATACGTCCAAACCTTTTTATAGTGTGAAATGTTTTATAACGTGAATACGTCTATGTACTGTATTTTTGAAAAGATATTTACTCTTTAAAACTATGAACTGTTATCCATATGTAAAAGAGTTATGGAAATAATTGCATGAGGATTGGTTCAAATCCTCTAAAACATTTTGATACAAGGTAGTACTAAACACTCAGAATAAAATACACATGTGTCTGGATCCTTACATATATGTACTATAGTGGGCACACTACAGACATATTATGTCACACCCCGACCAAAGGCGGCAGAACATGCCGAGGTGTAACGATTGTCCATAAGCACATGACACTAATTAAAGTGACAGTATTTAATAAACTCATTCCATTTCACAACATCGAAAATGTCACATAACAATTATCCATAAAATAACCATTAATAAGATATCACAAAATAATGGCAAATTTGATATTGTTCATTTTTACTAATATCCTAAGGTCTTTGATGTCGTTTTCTTCACAATCATAAATCAACCAAGATGCAAACCTGCAACATTTCATAAAATAAAGTTTGTCAACACAAAGGTTGGTGAGCAATTAATAAGTTTAATCATATTAGTATATAATAAAGATAGCCACAAAACTTGCATACGAAACGATAAATAAAAGTGATAATTTGGATAAATAGATATCGCTAAACACATTAGCTACACCTAGCTATAAGGGAATGCCAAATAGTCTAGGATTTTATAGTTATCGTTAATTGCATTACGTTAACGACACCTTGCTATAAGGGGATGCCAAATAGTCTAGGATTTTATAGTTCCACCAACCAAAAGCGATAAACACATAGGCATATAAGCATAGAACACCAAATCGAGCAATTATTTAGGTAAAGTATACAACTACGTTTGTGGTTTAAGATTCAAATATAAAGCATTTTGTTGAATAAGTATGAAATGTCACCCCCAAAATAAAAGATGGAAAATGGGGTATGAAGTACTCACCTTCAAGTAGTAAACTTGAAAGATGATAATTTGGAGATTTGTCGGAACGACGAGTTTAACGCACAATGCCTAAAAAGAAAAGAAGTCTTGAATTTAGAAAGGTTGTCTTGAAGGTCTTTAAACAAAATAAATGTTGAGAAATGTAAATAATTAAAGTTCAAGGTTTAAAATGTGACTATTTAAGAATTTATAATAATAACCCTTTAAAAATGTAAGTTTGCTCGAAACCGGGTTAAAGTATCTAACCTTAATATTTACTCAACCTATGTTAAGTAATAAGGTGGGTAAAATGCAAGAATGCAAATCCCTTTGGAATAAAGATACTAAAACGGGTTTTTTTTATCGAGTGTTCGGGTCTTGATAATTGGTCAACCCCAAAGTCAACTTTCCAAAATATTGAATGTTATGAGATAACTCAATAAAATTTAATAAGACTTAACCAAGTATGTCGTTTCATTGTTTTAGAACTAACAACGCACGTTAAGCGAGTGTTCGGTTTTGTCGGTCCAAACTTTGTTATGAGATCAAGTTGGGTCAAACATTTCCAAGTACTTAAGAAAATATTTAAAAATCAATTTGTGACTATTTTTAAAGAAATATACAAGTCTTGATGGCTAAAAAAAACACACTTGTGTGTCTTAAGCGAGTAAGAATCAGTTTGGTTCAGTTTCCATCTCACAACAAGTTCATAGATGGTTTCCACATGTCCAAACACTAAAGAACTTGTATAATAATGTACAAATAAAAATACTTTAAGTTTTACAACCAAAAGTTAACAATAAAGTCTTTAAATAAAAGTTCGGTTTTCAGTTCGGATTGTGTTTTGGGTTAAGACCGAGGTAAGATTCTACAAACCCATAACCATAGAATTTGTAAAAATGATTTTAGAAACTTAGATCTAACAATAAGTATGTTTAAACAATTATTTAACAAAACTAGTAACAAAGTTCGGTTTACGGTTTAGAGCTATTTACGGTTAAACCGAAGCATAGACTCTTAAAACCCATAACCATGGAACTTGTAAACATGACCAACAAACTAAAATAAGCAAGATTAATATGTATGAACAAGTTATATAGATGTATATATATCAAGGACACGAAGTCCTCCATGAAGTCTTGCCTTATGAGGTCCGAAACCTCACGACCGGAATCAGAGAAGTAACTACCAAAGGTAAACAAGGTGTATATTATATATATGTTGCACAACCATAAACAAGTATTAATAAGGCTACATAAACTAATTAAGATGAAAGACTAAAAACCTTCAAGAACACTTAAGAAGATAACCTTGAATCTTTGATGTTTGAGAGAGTTTTTTTTTTTTTTTTTTTTGGGGTTGTAGCAAGGGAAAATGAAGAGGAAAGGTGGTGTATATATAGGGTAATGTTGGTGGTCAAATATGGGTGTGAGACACAAGAGTTTTCATGCAAAATGGATCAAGACAAAAACACAAAACAACAAAATAAATAAATAAATAAATAAAAATAAAAATAGGATGTTTTCAAGACCCAACAAGTGTGAAACAATATTGTAACATAAATCCATCATTTTGATTATAATATAAGCTTCGGTTTACAAATCGGGTCGGTTTACATAATAAACAAATACAAAAACGAATACAAACAAGACCCGAAATTGACGAATGTCACATACTAACCATGAGGCAAGTGATTGTCTCTAGGGCGAGTGAAGTCCGATTATATGGTTTGTGAGTATGTTTAGTTCCGATGAGATGGGATTGAGACCCACTGAGTCGTTGAACACTATTGGTGTTGTGGCATTACGAATTGTGAAAATGTTTTATTGAGTCAGCGTATTCACCAGCATATAGCTGACGTATTTTCAAAATGTTTTCAGGTAACCAAAAGTAAGGTATAGAGATGGATGTGCCAGTGGAGATAGAAGATCACTAGGCATAGAATGCAGCTGATGGCTCAGCTAATTTTGTAATGAAGCATATTGACGTGTGCGAATATATATATAAAATTTGAATAAAAGTTTCACACAAATCGGGTTTTAAAAATGGTTTTCACCAACAACCAAACCACACACGAAAGGCAAGTGTACCTATCGTTTGTAGTAAAGTATCAGTAAGAACCGAGTGTCAATCCATGGACACGACTAACTTTTGATACTAAATCTTTGTAATTAACTTAACCAAACAAACAATCAAAGTAATTTTTCAAGTAACTAAACTAGCATACAACAATAACAAAGCAAATAAAATACAACTAACAATCAATCCAAACAAAGTTACTTAGACTATGCATCCACTTAAACTTAGTGACAAAATAGCAATGATAATGACAAACATCATGTATTAAGCACCAACATCAAATTCCAATCAAGGCAACCTAATACTAGCAACAAAACAACATGATGGGCTTTCAACAAGTTAATAACCATAGACTAGTAAGTTTGTCAAAACTACCTAATCTCACAATCAAAAGAAAGCTAGCATGAAAACAACAAACTAACCACCTAGAATCATGTAAAATAGACAAGTTCAAGAACACTAGTTAAGCACATGAGTCTTTCAAATTAGCAAACTATAAACTAAGGATTATGGCCTTAATCTCTAGCAAACATTAACCAACTTAAAGAATCATATTATCACCATACAATTTTCTAATATCAAGTGATAGGTTTCATGCTTGTTAAAATTCAAAACCAAGTTAATTTTCACTAGTCATTCCTAACTTAATGATATAAACAAAGTATGCATACACAAACTAAGTTCATAAAAAAATGCTCAACACATAGTTTTCCAACATATTATGGTTAAACATCTATCAGACTAACAAGACTAGGAATTAAAACAAGCATTCAACCATCAAACTCTATTCAAGAACATGTCATAAACTTGAAGAACACCAACTTGTCAAAATCATGTATAGATAAATATCACATAAGCAAAAGCTTCAACATAATCTAAGTAACAAGAGTATTTAGCCCATAAGGCTTGATACGTTTGATGAATATTGGTAGACTACTCAATCTGGTCTCATTCAACTTCAGTTTAAAACTTTATCTTTCAAAAGAACAACCAGAAGAGTGATGGGCTAGCAATCCATATGCAACACCTACATGCAGTTCCTCACGATTTTTGCTACAAACATAGCAACGAGACGGTCATATCGCTCGCGCACCAGAACCGAGAGACACATCAACAACTTGCACCATTGCCGCACGCAATTTGGTATGGTCTCCACTCTCAAAGTAACATTATAAGAAATATATTACTTTTATGAAACCTATTAATTTATTTTCCATTAATTGTAACAATAAAATGCAAGAAGAAGCTAATCAATGATTTTTAAAACACAACATTCTCCAAATCTAACTTTGACCATTTCTTTTACTTACTAAATAAACAAGATCAAATCTCAACCACTCATCCAACTTCTTGAGTCAAATCCAACCGTTCATTCTCTTGTAACATCTTCAACAACTGGGCCCCCTTTCTCCTCCCTCTTGCACTACAATCCCCTTGCATTGCCAACATCACCACACGCGCCACCTCCTCCTGCGGCGCAAACCCGCCCTCATCACCACCCGCATCGCCATAAATCACCGCCAATATCCCGATCGCATTCTCCCTCCCTCTAGTCGTCTCCATCCTCCTCATCACCTCCACCATCATCGGGCCCACAAGCGCGTGGGCCCGAAGCTCCGCAGCCCCCTCAGCCACGGTACAAAGCAACTCCAAAGCCGCCAACGCCCGCTCCGCCACCGCCCCACCGTCCAAATCCACCAACGCCTCCACCACCTTCCCCACCGCCCCTTCCTCCACCGCCACGTGGCGGTTACTCTCTACTAAGCATAACGCCAACAACACCTTCGTGGCGGGTTTCGCCACGTCCTTATCCTTTAAACAACTCAATACGCGCTGCATTACCGCGGGTGGACACGTCACCGACGCGCCACCAACCGCGCGTGAGGTGACTAAATTATGCTGGAGCATATAAATAGCCTTTATTATATCCGACTCTTCACCCGTGCTGAGCTGGAGCTCAGCCACGTGGTAGAGCTCCTGTAGGTCGGATATAATAACAGGCGCCGGCGGTTGGGGCTCTGGTGTTTTTATTGTTACAACCGTCGGCGAAGACTGATGTAATTGTGAAGTATTAGAAAATCTCCATTGAGTAAAACTTTGTGAAGTATTTGACGACGAAGAAGATTCTGACTTCGGTGGTGGTGGTGGTGGGTCGGAAAGTGGAAGAACCGGTGGGTTGGTGTTGGTGGGACTGAGTACAGACTGGGTGGTGCAGTAGCGGAAGAAGCCGCAGGAGAAGAGTGGTTGTTTGCGTTTAGGGTGGTGGTGTTTCATGGTGTGGGTGAAGAATAATAATATTAATTAAGTGGCAATAATAATATTATTGTTATAAGTAGGGTGTGAATGCGGGAAAGGACGAAGGGATGGTGCAGGAAGCACATGTAGGTATCAACCATTTTGGCAGTGGCAGTGGCAGTGGCAGTGGACACTGATGATGCATGATGATTTTTGACATTTGTTTCTAAATGATACGGAAATATATGTACGTTTCGTTTGGAGTCACGTGAACAACTTACTTACAATTACAATATTATAATTTATAATTATAACAAACGTACGACTACCACATCATCATCATCACTGTTTTCAAGTAAGATTGTTTCAATATATTGTAGACAAGATTAGAGAAGTGGTTTATCTTTGTTTTCTTGATGGTTATATCCTGTTAACGATCAATGATTAGACTTTGGTAGTTTGTTATTAGGCTGAGGGGTGTGGGGGCTCTAATAAGGGCTTTAATGGGGGCTCCAACCAATAATATTATGACGTGTGGCAGAGAGAGAAACTAGATAAGGGGGGTGTTGGAGCCCCCGTTGGAGCCCCTGGCCCTGGTGTGGAGGGGTTCCAGCAGGGGCTCAAGCGAATTTTTTTTTATTTTTTTATAAATATATTCAAATAACGTATTATTAAAAAAACTCATAAATTATTAAAATAACACACATTAATAAAAAAACACATTAATATTTAAAAATTAAAGTACTAAAAAAAACATTATTCTTATTCTTCGGCTTGGTCTTCTTCGATCAACCACTTTCGGATACGTTCCTTTTGCTTTTCCATTAGCATTTGATCGACCGGATTTAGGTTACTGAAGTCTCTAGTAAGAAAGTCCAAATCTCTCATTCGACTTTTTTCCTTTTTGTCATAAGAGACCACCTCCATGGTTTTGTTGAATTTATTGAGGGATTCAACAAGATTGGCGATGTTTACGGCTTCCCCCTCAGCCGGTTTTTCCCCTTGGCGTCCCTTCCCAATGGCCGCCTCCTCGACGGTGAAGACGTTTCCTCCTCCGCAATGTTTAGGTCGAATCCAACGCGGCAATCCGACCCGGTTGAAGTGCTATACGCTCCAGACGAACTAGTTTTAGTCCGTTTCGGCCCTACTTCCGCATCAACGTCCGGCGCCACCAGCTCAACCCACTTGGAACACCTTTTCAACCTATCCCACAACTTTAAATCGTCCCACGTCTTCACCATCCCATACCTCCGCAAACACTCTGTAAGGCCCCGTTACCGGTAACCCTACTTTCGTGTTGGATTTACTCATAAACACAGTTCTAAATATCAGAGTTAATTAAAAACTTTACGCGGAATATAAAACTTTCATAAAACATTACATATCGATTCATAATCATGTCTTAAAACATTCCTCTTGTCTTTCAAAATCAAAACATAACTTATAAAACATATCAGATCTTCAGATGCCAGGCTTTAGTCTTCTGCCATGTGTCCTCCACTCAAGCCAGCTGTCTCAACCTACTCACCTGCGTGCATACTAAAAGTCAGCTACGCTGAGTGAGTTCTAGTTAATCATACAATACCATACAATACCTTATTACATACGTACGTACTTAACCTCATAACTTTCTTTCATACACACATAAGTACTCATACCTTCATTCTTACTTACATACTTTCTTTCTTACTTACATACTTTCTTTTTATTCATAATCATACGTTTTAAAGAGCCTTTCGCCCTATAACCTCACAGATATTATAAGGGTCTGGTCCCTAACATCACAGATATTATAAGGGTCTGGTCCCTAACATCACAGATATTATAAGGGTCTGGTCCCTAACATCACAGATATTATGAGGGTCTGGTCCCTAACATCACAGATATTATTAGGGTCTGGTCCCTAACATCACATATATTATTAGGGTCTGGTCCCTTGTTTTCGAATATTAGTAGGGTTCGATTCCCTCTTCGTTACCATACAACCATACATCATACCACGAGTATTATTAGGGCTCGGTACCCTTTTCGTAACCATACAACCATACAACCGTCATTTCCTTCTTTTATTAACTTTATTACGTTCATACACATAAACATACATATCATACTTGCCATATTTATAACGTTACAACCTGACAGTACGTGCAATATCCGAAGATCGTTCACGAACCATCAAGCAATCATTCATACATATCACATATATCACATATGGCTTTATAACGTTACAACCTGACAGTACGTGCAATATCCGAAGATCGTTCACGAACCATCAAGCAATCATTCATACATATCACATATATCACATATGTGACATCTGACCCGATCCGACCCGACCCAGGTACCCGTTTCTCTGACCCGATCTCTTTCTTTTATGATTTAATATTTATTTATACTTATATTTTACTTTCAATAATAATAATATACTTTTCCCTCCCGCCTCTTTCTCTCTCTTTCTTTCCGCCGTTCCGTCCCTCTCCTCTCTTTCCGCCTTCTTTTCCCTCTTGTCGCCGTCCCGCCCTTAAGCCTTGAACCCTTTCCTTAACTCTTTGCTTGTCCTTTGGTTCTTCCCGCATAAGGATGTCTGCAGCTCCACGCGCCAGACTCCTTACATGGAAGCCTGCGTGAAGACATCTTGTTCCTGCGATGCGTGAAGAGAACTCTTCTCGCAGCGCGCTAAGAATGCATGTTCTTCCCGCAATGCGCTAAGAATGAATGTTCTTCCCGCAATGCGCTTAGAATTCTAGTTCTTCACGCAGCACGCTAAGGATTTGTGATTCTTCCCGCAGTGCGCTAAGGATTGTTGTGCCGGCCTTCGCGCTCGCGCACTCAGCCTTCCCGCGCTTAACCCTTGTATCTTCTGTTTATTCTAGCCGTTTGCTTTTGTCATGTCTTTTCTTCTGAGCTGTTGACCTAACCTATCTAATGTCTGAATAGTTACTTTCGGCGCAGCATGCGTACCAACCCCATTGGTTGGTAGAAAAAGTGACTGACATTATCTTTTGAGATCTGCTTTTCCATGCTTTAACCAGTAACTTTATCTGTCCTCTCCCATGCCTTTTTACTGTTCCCTGTCAGCCTTTTTCTCTTTTTCCTTGCTGCCATATCTTTTGATATCTTTTGCTTTTGGAATCTTTTGCTTTTTGAGATTTTTTCCCCTTTTTCTAGGGATTGTGTTCCCTAGGGTTTCCCTATAAATAATAATGTTAATTTCCTAACACTACACACACAAAGCACTTAATCTCTCTTATTCTCTCTTGCTCCTTGCTCTCTCTGCCGTCCTCCTCTCTGCCTCCGTCTTCCTCCCTGTTCTGCCCTGCTTTTCCGGTAATATATATATATATATAATAATTTACTTATGCTAACTTATAATCAAGACTTAACCCAATCATTAAAACAATAATCTTGTTTATAGGTTAACTTGTGCTTGTTTAAAGTTGGTTCTTGCTTTATCTATCATCGCATCTTTATCAAGTGAGTAATCTCGTACCTAATCCCTTTTTGCTTTTAATGTTTTGGGATGTTCATGTGTTCATACAAACTTAGAGTCTTAAACTTGTTTATGAACTTTAGTCGCGCAGTATCCCATGTGTTGAGGACGTTTACTTGGCTGTTTATTTGTATGTGTGTATCATTAACCGCTTTGTTCGGCCTATTCCGCAGTTTTCATGGATCCATTAGATGAACACGGGAGACCTATCGTTTACGGTTTTCTTTGTTTACACTTGCACAGATGTTTTCTCGTTTTTGTGCTCAATTGGGAGCACGGATTGAACTATGAACTATGAGCTATGATCTATTTAGGCTTGATCACAATCTGATTGCACCCTTGTTAAACACCAGACATACACGTGTTGCGCGCAGATTTATTGCTATCTATGTATTGTATTAAACTTGATTTCTCACCAACACGCAAGTGTTTGACGTTTATTTTAACACATGTTCAGGTTTGCAGTAGTTGTTTTGGAGCTTGTGGACACATAGGAAGTTTTCTTTATTTTGGACCTAGATTAAAATGTATCAAGACAAGTTATTGCTGTTCGAATATTATGATTTATAATATATTGATTATGTTGGTTTATTTATATCTTATGTATACGTTGCGCATGCGTGAATGAATGTATTTATTAAATATTGACACCCAATAGTGTCACGAGTAATGAAACAATATGTGGCGCCCCGATGTATAATCCGCCTTTGGTCGGGGTGTTACAACATATGGCATACACTTATCACTTAGGATAAATGTATTAACAACACATCAAGTATGCACACAGCCCCGAAAATATAACAAGGAATGGGGCTAGAAACTTACCTGGATCCTGTTACGTTCGCCGTTGATCGTAATTCCTTTCTTTAACTGGGCTCGGCTAACTGTATAATATTTACACATATCAATTAACTACTACTACTCGTTTTGTATTTCTATCTATATATGACCCACAACGAACGGGGGTCCGGGGGCAGCGCCCCTGGCAGCGGGGTTCTAGGGGCGGCAGCCCCTAGCGGGGTCCAAGGGGCAGAGCCCCTGGCTGGGGTTAAGCTGCCAGGTCAGCTTGGAAAAATTTTATTTTCGATAACTGCCTTAACACATTTTCCATTAGGTTTTTAATTTATTTTCTAAGCGAACTTCACTTTAGGCGAAGTTAAACCTTAGGCGAACTTGGCTTCAGGCGAAGTTAAACCTTAGGCGAACTTGGCTTCAGGCGAAGTTAAACCTCAGGCGAACTTGGCTTTTAGGCGAAGTTAAACCTCAGGCGAACTTGGCTTTTAGGCGAAGTTAAACCTCAGGCGAACTTGGCTTTTAGGCGAAGTTAAACCTTAGGCGAAGTTACCATTTCAGCGAAGTTGCCATCAGGCGAACTTGGCTTCAGGCGAACTTATCATCAGGCGAACTTGGCTTGCAGGCGAAGTTCATCAGGCGAACTTAGCTTGCAGGCGAAGTTCATCGCTTGAAGGCGAAGTTGCCCAGATGAAGGCGAAGTTGTCGCGCTGCAGAACTGTTTGCCCATAACTCCTTCGTTTCTTAGCCAAATAACTCGATTTTGGTACCCACGGAACCGTATGATCGGCGCCTACAAACCCCAACCATCAAATCGGCCTAAAATCGACGTTTTAGGGGTCCGATTTGGGCAGTTGGGTTTCGGGTCCGGTTAACCCATCCAATCCTAACCATTTTCAGTAATAATAGCTTTGTTAGATTAGTTCTTACCTTACCAACTCAGATCTATCAACAAATCTCGGGTCTCGGCTTCGAATCTAGATCGGTTAGAATGTGTGTGTTTTGAGGGTGTAAGGAGTGTGTGTTAGGGAGTTTGGTGAAAAATGAGATATTTTGGGATTTTGGGGGTATTTATATCCCTGAAATCCCATTCTCATTTAACCTATCTCAATTAACCCAAGTCCATAACCCACTTCCATTACCCGACACTAGCCCGACCCATACCAACTCCTATTCTTTTATTTATTTCCTGATAACCCGAGTAAACTTCCCATCTATTAATAAGTAATATAATTAATATTACCTTTGAAATTTCGGGATGTTACACACTCCTGCTTCCACTCTTCGACCGTGAAATTGTAAACCGCCAAATCATCACTGCCACTTGGTCTCATACGACCGCTGTTCCTGTTGAAAATTTTTAGTAAACAAGCCGACAAATTTTCTGATTTCGGACCACCGACCCGAAATCATATCGGCGTTCCGCTGTACTCCCAACGAGCATGTAAAACGTCTCCCTAACCTTTGTCCAAAAAATCTTGCTCTTTTGGTAGTCGGCTGCAAAATGAATAAATAAATTAGATTTCCATTTAACTTTTTTATTTAACTTTTTTATTAAAAATCATTTTTAAAAACGTTAAAACAATTACCGCAACGCCGATCCTCAGAAATGACTATCCAAGCCCGACACAAGGCTTCCTTCTCATCCGATGACCACGGAGTGGCTTTCCGTTTCGTCCTCGGAGTCGAAGCCGGTCCCGACTCGTCCGTTGCAAGTTGTTTTTTCCGGTGGACGCGTCTTTTTGGTCCCGTAGCTTCACCGTGTGATTCTTGTGTCTCCGGAACAACAAAGTTAGGAGACGGTTGTGTGTTGGATGGTTGAAAGCCGGATGATTCTTGCGGCTCCGAATAAAACATCGGTTGGTGCGGTGACGACCATAAATCGTCGTCAATATAATCTGAATCAAGGTTTGGGTACCAATTTCCAGCCATTTTTTTTAAAAAAAGTTGAGAAGATGAATTGATTTTGGGTGAAGGTTTGAAGTTGTGGTATAAAAATGGGTAAAATGGGGTAATATATAGGAAAAAAATTTTTTTTTTTAATTTAATAAGAGCCCAACGGCTCTTTTCCTAAAACCAAGACAAGCTTTTCTCTCTCTTCTCCCGCTAACAGGCTCACGCATGCATGGTTTTTCGCGTTAGCGCCCCGCTAGCGCCCCCGTTAGCGACCCGGTGGTGTGGTGTTAGCGCCTGGGGGCGGGAGCGGAGGGGCTCTAGCGCCCCCGTTGAAGCCCCACACCCCTCAGCCTTAGGCTGAGGGGTGTGGGGGGCTCTAATGGGGGCTCCAACCAATAATATTATGACGTGTGGCAGAGAGAGAAACTGGATAAGGGGGTGTTGGAGCCCCCGTTGGAGCCCCTGGCCCTGGTGTGGAGGGGCTCCAGCAGGGGCTCCAGCGAATTTTTTTTTAATTTTTTTATAAATATATTCAAACAACGTATTATTAAAAAAACTCATAAATTATTAAAAAAAAACACACATTAATAAAAAAACACATTAATATCTAAAAATAAAATAAAAATTAAAGTACTAAAAAAAACATTATTCTTATTCTTCGGCTTGGTCTTCTTCGATCAACCTCTTTCGGATACGTTCCTTTTGCTTTTCCATTAGCATTTGATCGACCGGATTTAGGTTACTGAAGTCTCTAGTAAGAAAGTCCAAATCTCTCATTCGACTTTTTTCCTTTTTGTCATAAGAGACCACCTCCATGGTTTTGTTGAATTTATTGAGGGATTCAACAAGATTGGCGATGTTTACGGCTTCCCCCTCAGCCGGTTTTTTCCCCTTGGCGTCCCTTCCCAATGGCCGCCTCCTCGGCGGTGAAGACGTTTCCTCCTCCGCAATGTTTAGGTCGAATCCAACGCGGCAATCCGACCCGGTTGAAGTGCTATACGCTCCAGACGAACTAGTTTTAGTCCGTTTCGGCCCTACTTCCGCATCAACGTCCGGCGCCACCAGCTCAACCCACTTGGAACACCTTTTCAACCTATCCCACAACTTTAAATCGTCCCACGTTTTCACCATCCCATACCTCCGCAAACACTCCTGCTTCCACTCTTCGACCGTGAAATTGTAAACCACCAAATCATCACTGCCACTTGGTCTCATACGACCGCTGTTCCTGTTGAAAAGATTAGTAAACAAGCCGACAAATTTTCTGATTTCGGACCACCGACCCGAAATCATATCGGCGTTCCGCTCTATACTCCCAACGAGCATGTAGAACGTCTCCCTAACCTTTGTACAAAAAATCTTGCTCTTTTGATAGTCGGCTGCAAAATGAATAAATAAATTAGATTTCCATTTAACTTTTTTATTTAACTTTTTTATTAAAAATCATTTTTAAAAACGTTAAAACAATTACCGCAACCCGATTCTCAGAAATGACTATCCAAGCCCGACACAAGGCTTCCTTCTCATCCGATGACCACGGAGTGGCTTTCCGTTTCGTCCTCGGAGTCGAAGCCGGTCCCGACCCGTCCGTTGCAAGTTGTTTTTTCCGGTGGACGCGTCTTTTTGGTCCCGTAGCTTCACCGTGTGATTCTTGTGTCTCCGGAGCAACAAAGTTAGGAGACGGTTGTGTGTTGGATGGTTGAAAGCCGGATGATTCTTGCGGCTCCGAATAAAACATCGGTTGGTGCGGTGACGACCATAAATCGTCGTCAATATAATCTGAATCAAGGTTTGGGTACCAATTTCCAGCCATTTTTTTAAAAAAAAGTTGAGAAGATAAATTGATTTTGGGTGAAGGTTTGAAGTTGTGGTATAAAAATGCGTGAAATGGGGTAATATATAGGAAATTTTTTTTTTTATTTAATAAGAGCCCAACGGCTCTTTTCCTAAAACCAATACAAGCTTTTCTCTCTCTTCTCCCGCTAACAGGCTCACGCATGCATGGTTTTTCGCGTTAGCGCCCCGTTAGCGCCCCCGTTGGCGCCCCGGTGGTGTGGTGTTAGCGCCTGGGGGCGTGAGCGGAGGGGCTCTAGCGCCCCCGTTGAAGCCCCACACCCCTCAGCCTTAGGCTGAGGGGTGTGGGGGGCTCTAATGGGGGCTCCAACCAATAATATTATGACGTGTGGCAGAGAGAGGAACTGGATAAGGGGGGTGTTGGAGCCCCCGTTGGAGCCCCTAGCCCTGGTGTGGAGGGGCTCCAGCAGGGGCTCCAACGAATTTTTTTTTATTTTTTTATAAATATATTCAAACAACGTATTATTAAAAAAACTCATAAATTATTAAAAAAACACACATTAATAAAAAAACACATTAATATCTAAAAATAAAATAAAAATTAAAGTACTAAAAAAAACATTATTCTTATTCTTCGGCTTGGTCTTCTTCGATCAACCTCTTTCGGATACGTTCCTTTTGCTTTTCCATTAGCATTTGATCGACCGGATTTAGGTTACTGAAGTCTCTAGTAAGAAAGTCCAAATCTCTCATTCGACTTTTTTCCTTTTTGTCATAAGAGACCACCTCCATGGTTTTGTTGAATTTATTGAGGGATTCAACAAGATTGGCGATGTTTACGGCTTCCCCCTCAGCCGGTTTTTTCCCCTTGGCGTCCCTTCCCAATGGCCGCCTCCTCGGCGGTGAAGACGTTTCCTCCTCCGCAATGTTTAGGTCGAATCCAACGCGGCAATCCGACCCGGTTGAAGTGCTATACGCTCCAGACGAACTAGTTTTAGTCCGTTTCGGCCCTACTTCCGCATCAACGTCCGGCGCCACCAGCTCAACCCACTTGGAACACCTTTTCAACCTATCCCACAACTTTAAATCGTCCCACGTCTTCACCATCCCATACCTCCGCAAACACTCCTGCTTCCACTCTTCGACCGTGAAATTGTAAACCGCCAAATCATCACTGCCACTTGGTCTCATACGGCCGCTGTTCCTGTTGAAAAGATTAGTAAACAAGCCGACAAATTTTCTGATTTCGGACCACCGACCCGAAATCATATCGGCGTTCCGCTCTGTACTCCCAACGAGCATGTAGAACTTCTCCCTAACCTTTGTCCAAAAAATCTTGCTCTTTTGATAGTCGGCTGCAAAATGAATAAATAAATTAGATTTCCATTTAACTTTTTTATTTAATTTTTTTATTAAAAATCATTTTTAAAAACGTTAAAACAATTACCGCAACCCGATTCTCAGAAATGACTATCCAAGCCCGACGCAAGGCTTCCTTCTCATCCGATGAGCACGGAGTGGCTTTCCGTTTCGTCCTCGGAGTCGAAGCCGGTCCCGACCCGTCCGTTGCAAGTTGTTTTTTCCGGTGGACGCGTCTTTTAGGTCCCGTAGCTTCATCGTGTGATTCTTGTGTCTCCGGAACAACAAAGTTAGGAGACGGTTGTGTGTTGGATGGTTGAAAGCCGGATGATTCTTGCGGCTCCGAATAAAACATCGGTTGGTGCGGTGACGACCATAAATCGTCGTCAATATAATCTGAATCAAGGTTTGGGTACCAATTTCCAGCCATTTTTTTAAAAAAAAAGTTGAGAAGATGAATTGATTTTGGGTGAAGGTTTGAAGTTGTGGTATAAAAATGGGTGAAATGGGGTAATATATAGGAAAAAATTTTTTTTTTTTTAATTTAATAAGAGCCCAACGGCTCTTTTCCTAAAACCAATACAAGCTTTTCTCTCTCTTCTCCCGCTAACAGGCTCACGCATGCATGGTTTTTCGCGTTAGCGCCCCCGTTGGCGCCCCGGTGGTGTGGTGTTAGCGCCTGGGGGCGCGAGCGGAGGGGCTCTAGCGCCCCCGTTGAAGCCCCACACCCCTCAGCCTTAGGCTGAGGGGTGTGGGGGCTCTAATGGGGGCTCCAACCAATAATATTATGACGTGTGGCAGAGAGAGGAACTGGATAAGGGGGGTGTTGGAGCCCCTGGCCCTGGTGTGGAGGGGCTCCAGCAGGGGCTCTAGCGAATTTTTTTTATATTTTTTTATAAATATATTCAAACAACGTATTATTAAAAAAACTCATAAATTATTAAAAAAACACACATTAATAAAAAAACACATTAATATCTAAAAATAAAATAAAAATTAAAGTACTAAAAAAACATTATTCTTATTCTTCGGCTTGGTCTTCTTCGATCAACCTCTTTCGGATACGTTCCTTTTGCTTTTCCATTAGCATTTGATCGACCGGATTTAGGTTACTGAAGTCTCTAGTAAGAAAGTCCAAATCTCTCATTCGACTTTTTTCCTTTTTGTCATAAGAGACCACCTTCATGGTTTTGTTGAATTTATTGAGGGATTCAACAAGATTGGCGATGTTTACGGCTTCCCCCTCAGCCGGTTTTTTCCCCTTGGCGTCCCTTCCCAATGGCCGCCTCCTCGGCGTTGAAGACTTTTCCTCCTCCGCAATGTTTAGGTCGAATCCAACGCGGCAATCCGACCCGGTTGAAGTGCTATACGCTCCAGACGAACTAGTTTTAGTCCGTTTCGGCCCTACTTCTGCATCAACGTCCGGCGCCACCAGCTCAACCCACTTGGAACACCTTTTCAACCTATCCCACAACTTTAAATTTGTCCCACGTCTTCACCATCCCATACCTCCGCAAACACTCATGCTTCCACTCTTCGACCGTGAAATTGTAAACCGCCAAATCATCACTGCCACTTGGTCTCATACGACCGCTGTTCCTGTTGAAAAGATTAGTAAACAAGCCGACAAATTTTCTGATTTCGGACCACCGACCCGAAATCATATCGGCGTTCCGCTCTGTACTCCCAACGAGCATGTAGAACGTCTCCCTAACCTTTGTCCAAAAAATCTTGCTCTTTTGGTAGTCGGCTGCAAAATGAATAAATAAATTAGATTTCCATTTAACTTTTTTATTTAAAATCATTTTTAAAAACATTAAAACAATTACCGCAACGCCGATCCTCAGAAATGACTATCCAAGCCCGACACAAGGCTTCCTTCTCATCCGATGACCACGGAGTGGCTTTCCGTTTCGTCCTCGGAGTCGAAGCCGGTCCCGACTCGTCCGTTGCAAGTTGTTTTTTCCGGTGGACGCGTCTTTTTGGTCCCGTAGCTTCACCGTGTGATTCTTGTGTCTCCGGAACAACAAAGTTAGGAGACGGTTGTGTGTTGGATGGTTGAAAGCCGGATGATTCTTGCGGCTCCGAATAAAACATCTGTTGGTGCGGTGACGACCATAAATCGTCGTCAATATAATCTGAATCAAGGTTTGGGTACCAATTTCCAGCCATTTTTTTTAAAAAAAGTTGAGAAGATAAATTGATTTTGGGTGAATGTTTGAAGTTGTGGTATAAAAATGGGTGAAATGGGGTAATATATAAGAAAAATTTTTTTTTTTTTAATTTAATAAGAGCCCAACGGCTCTTTTCCTAAAACCAAGACAAGCTTTTCTCTCTCTTCTCCCGCTAACAGGCTCACGCATGCATGGTTTTTCGCGTCAGCGCCCCGGTGGTGTGGTGTTAACGCCTGGGGGCGCGAGCGGAGGGGCTCTAGCGCCCCCGTTGAAGCCCCACACCCCTCAGCCTTAGGCTGAGGGGTGTGGGGGGCTCTAATGGGGGCTCCAACCAATAATATTATGACGTGTGGCAGAGAGAGGAACTGGATAAGGGGGGTGTTGGAGCCCCCGTTGGAGCCCCTGGCCCTGGTGTGGAGGGGCTCCAGCAGGGGCTCCAGCGAATTTTTTTTTATTTTTTTATAAATATATTCAAACAACGTATTATTAAAAAAACTCATAAATTATTAAAAAAAACACACATTAATAATAAAAACACATTAATATCTAAAAATAAAATAAAAATTAAAGTACTAAAAAAAACATTATTCTTATTCTTCGGCTTGGTCTTCTTCGATCAACCTCTTTCGGATACGTTCATTTTGCTTTTCCATTAGCATTTGATCGACCGGATTTAGGTTACTGAAGTCTCTAGTAAGAAAGTCCAAATCTCTCATTCGACTTTTTTCCTTTTTGTCATAAGAGACCACCTCCATGGTTTTGTTGAATTTATTGAGGGATTCAACAAGATTGGCGATGTTTACGGCTTCCCCCTCAGCCGGTTTTTTCCCCTTGGCGTCCCTTCCCAATGGCCGCCTCCTCGGCGGTGAAGACGTTTCCTCCTCCGCAATGTTTAGGTCGAATCCAACGCGGCAATCCGACCCGGTTGAAGTGCTATACGCTCCGGACGAACTAGTTTTAGTCCGTTTCGGCCCTACTTCCGCATCAACGTCCGGCGCCACCAGCTCAACCCACTTGGAACACCTTTTCAACCTATCCCACAACTTTAAATCGTCCCACGTCTTCACCATCCCATACCTCCGCAAACACTCCTGCTTCCACTTTTCGACCGTGAAATTGTAAACCGCCAAATCATCACTGCCACTTGGTCTCATACGACCGTTGTTCCTGTTGAAAAGATTAGTAAACAAGCCGACAAATTTTCTGATTTCGGACCACCGACCCGAAATCATATCGGCGTTCCGCTCTGTACTCCCAACGAGTATGTAGAACGTCTCCCTAACATTTGTCCAAAAAATCTTGCTCTTTTGGTAGTCGGCTGCAAAATGAATAAATAAATTAGATTTCCATTTAACTTTTTTATTAAAAATCTTTTTTAAAAACGTTAAAACAATTACCGCAACCCGATCCTCAGAAATGACTATCCAAGCCCGACACAAGGCTTCCTTCTCATCCGATAACCACGGAGTGGCTTTCCGTTTCGTCCTCGGAGTCGAAGCCGGTCCCGACCCGTCCGTTGCAAGTTGTTTTTTCCGGTGGACGCGTCTTTTTGGTCCCGTAGCTTCACCGTGTGATTCTTGTGTCTCCGGAACAACAAAGTTAGGAGACGGTTGTGTGTTGGATGGTTGAAAGCCGGATGATTCTTGCGGCTCCGAATAAAACATCGGTTGGTGCGGTGACGACCATAAATCGTCGTCAATATAATCTGAATCAAGGTTTGGGTACCAATTTCCAGCCATTTTTTTAAAAAAAAGTTAAGAAGATGAATTGATTTTGGGTGAAGGTTTGAAGTTGTGGTATAAATATGGGTGAAATAGGGTAATTTATAGGAAATTTTTTTTTTTTTTTTTAATTTAATAAGAGCCCAACGGCTCTTTTCCTAAAACTAAGACAAGCTTTTCTCTCTCTTCTCCCGCTAACAGGCTCACGCATGCATGGTTTTTCACGTTAGCGCCCCCGTTAGCGCCCCGGTGGTGTGGTGTTAGCGGCTGGGGGCGCGAGCGGAGGGGCTCTAGCGCCCCCGTTGAAGCCCCACACCCCTCAGCCTTAGCTCAATTAACAAAATTTTGACTTGACGGCCGGTTATTATTTTGGTACGTTATGTTGGAATGATGTGTCAGCTCTGATGGAGTTTGTGTTTGGCTTGAATGTTTTTATTTATTCGTATGACAACCATTTATATGCTTGACAAATGACAACTGCTTGAGATGATTGCTGAACACTTGTGTTACTTAATTGTGTGTGCTTATGCCATTTAGTTTGAGATATTTGTATGTGAAGGCAGAGCTAAAATTGAAACTCATTTTTCAAATAAGAGTTTCTGAACTAAAGAAGAAGCTTTGATCAGAAGATCATGACGTATTTCGTTAATAAAGTGAAATTATTATAATTGTAATAGTAGTAATAATAAGAATAAGTAATTCTAACAAAAATATCGAGTATCATCATTTAGGAGATTATTTTCTTTTAGCATCATAATACATTTAACACTATCTTTTTTCTCACGCATTACGAGATTTGTTTTACACCTTTTGTTTCTAATATATATATATATATATATATATATTATTTTAATTTTATTTAATGTAAAGAAGTTAATAACATACTTAGGACGCGTTCGTTTCACATAATTCGTGGGAATTTAAAGGATTTGAAATTAAAATCCAATAACATGGCATGTTTGTTTCATTAGAATTAGAATCTTAATTTCATTTTGTTGTCAAAGAATTCGAATTGGAATTGAAATTTAATTCCTTCAAATTCCTTTAAATAAAATGATTCCAAACCCTTCCAAAATATGGAGAGTTTCAAGTGAATTCGTTGGAATCTTTTATCGATTTTTTTAAACAAGGACAACGAATAAAACATTTTAGTTTTTTCACTTTTTTTATTTTTGATTTATATTTTGAGTTACGAATTTATTATTATTATTTTTAAATATTTTTGAGGGTTTTTTTTATATTAATAGAAAACTCCAAAAACATTTTAAAAAAAATAAAAATAAAAAAATCATGACGCAAAATATAAACAAAAAACAAAAAATCTGAAAAAACTAAAATGTTTTCGTAGTTATCCTCGTTAAATAAAATAATAATAAAAATAAAAAACCAATTCTGATTCATTTGTAGTGATAGATTACAATTCATTCGTAAATTGAACACATCAAGAATGGAATTGGATATTCCTATGGGAATGTTCAGGTTCTAAATTCAATTTCAAATCCTATGCATATTCCAATTAAAATTTCATTTTATTCTGTGAAACGAACACGCCCTTAGGGTTTGATGATGAAGGGTTTCACAAATAAATGAGATTTGTAAATCGTTTAAAGCTGTCTAGATTTGGTGAGACCCAAGACCTATTTTTTTACCATAAAATTAAATCTTAATTATACATAACATCTTTAAAAAAATCAGATATTAATTTTTAGTATATTCCTATTTTATAGAATTTTCATATCAAATATTTGGCACAATTAATTTTTAATTTAATGAGATGTTATAACCCGTTTAAGGGCTATCTGGGTTTGGTAAGACCTATACCAGTGAATTTGTAAATGCATGGGAAGCCTCCATTTACAAATAAAACAATTTAGTGGCTTGAGAGGATGTGAGAAACAAACAGAGAACTTCTAAAGGTTTCGTTTATATATATTTTTGATTGTTAATACTTAATACATCATCCAAACAATTCGTGTTATAATCTATTGTCACAGCCCCCGACCCCTATACCTCAGGAGGGGAGCCGCGAACATTGAGTGGTGGTATCGGTGTTTATTAAAATAATTTGCAACGGAATATTTCATCACGACCATAGTTAGGAAAAATGATCAGAGTTATAAAAGCACCATGATTCTCATTTCATAAACTGGATTAAAACACATTTTATACATACATAGGTTTTATGGGGTTTTTTTATTCTGGTGACAAACCACTTATTTAAACTGAAAGCCTGTAGACATCATTCCTTTGTCTCTAACAAGTCACCTGAAACATGTTTAAAAGTATTTGATCAGCAGGAAATACTGGTGAGTACATTCATTTGTACATGACACGTTTTTACAATTACAACATTAAGATGCTTTTACATCTGCCTGCTTACAAATTACAGAAAGGTACTTGTCACTTGACCGTATATGTGATTGTGGTCATTTACTTATTGGCTAACACTTGCCCAATAAGTAACGTGTAATAGCCAGTATGCAAGCCTTGTATACAAAACCCTACAATACCAGTAGTAACCATACCGTAAGTCTACATATACTTAATCACTATAATGTAATTTAAATCATTTGAAAATATATTTAAAAACATTTGGACTATCTGTCATGAGTTTAATGGGTTTAGAAAAGCATCATGACAGTATTGGAAAATCAGTTGTCTCACGCAAATGTGAGTTGTGTAAAAACTCGAATGTCTCACCATGAAAGTTTATAATTAACAAGCCTTGTGATATTAAGCACCTAGGTTAAGCACAATGTAGTATATCTAAGTTAGTGTAAATCCCATAATCATAATGATAATCACGAGACATGAAACTTTACACGATGACACAATATCTTACATTATTCAGGTAGAGCTTTCTGATTCGTGTATTGAAGTTTCTTTCAATTAGAGAGGTACCGTTACAACTACCATGGTATTATACCAACACTCTCATATAAGAAAATTTGAGAGAGAACGTGAATTATCGGACAAAGAATGAATGTCTGGATTTCAACCCTCTTTATACATGAAACCGGGCTCCTTTGCGTAGCGCGGAGGAAACCTATGTAATTGGTTCGTTCGCGCAAAGTAGGTATAGGGTTATCGAGTCAGCCCTAGCTATGCCACGTTGCAGGCAACGTGTCACTGTTGCGTGACTCTCACGTCGCGTAGCGCGAAGTATTTCTCAGCGTCTCACGAAAGACAAAAGAATTTCTGGATAACTATTACTTCTTCGCGTAGCGCGATGAACCTTGACTACGCGAAGGAACAAAAATATCAAGGCGGCCCTTAAGCGGTGGTGATGTGAGCATACGAAGTGTAAAGTGCGCCATCAAAGCGCCACACTTCGCCCATCGCACTTCGCCCATGCCCGTGCGCGTCGGGTGGTTCGCACCCTCCGCTAAGACTACTGGGTGTGATTTGACATATAATAATATTATTATGTGAGTGAGATAAGAATTCAAAATCTTATTTATACCATGATGGAAGCATTCCATTTTATTTCCTTCACCAATATGGGATGAAATTTTTACTTCCTTTACTTTCTTCATTCTTCATTTTGCTTATTTTATTTCTTCTCTTTTCCTTTTTATTTCTTCACTTTTTTTTATTATCATATTTATTTTTTTATTGCTTTATGGTATGCAATATCGATAAACGTCTGAATAATTAATTTATTCATTAGCATATATAAAATCTTAAAATATAATGTTTATATTAAGAAATAAACTTATTTAATATGTAATTTAATAATAAAATTTATTTTAAATGTAACAAAAAAAAATCCTAAATATGATATTACGTGGACTTGCACCATGTGAGGAAGGAAGTATCTGACTAGATTTTTACGCCACCACACTTGAAAACTGAAAACAAACTCGTTAAATAGGAAAGGAGGCAAATTCATCGTCTTTTCAATTATTGTACTTTAATATATTTGTATATTTATTTTTCTTACAACAAACTACATAAATTTATTTATAAGGGCCCTATTAAGATTGATTGGAGGAGCTAATATATGCCGTTTGTGTACTCGTTTATATATTTTTTTTCCCTTAAGATGTGTGCTTGCATTAAAACAATGATTGGGGTTGAATTATTATGTCTTATGATTATCCTTCTATGCAAAATGTGACAACTTATGTCTATATAACTTGCAATTAACAAATTCAACTAAGTTATACGTTTTCCTACACAAGCTAAAACCCGTGATGGCCAAATTTCTCATCAGTGTTTAGAAATCTTAATTCTTAGTTGTTTTACAATCACTGCTCTTTCAAATTTAAAATCACTTCTTGTTTTTATTTTTCAGTTCAATTGAATCAACTCGCTGTTTCACAATCAACTATAGATTTTTCGTTTGTGTATAGATTTTTCGTGGCTCAACATTCTACTTATCTTAACTATTGAAGGTAAATAATACACAAACGTATTTATCTTTGACTGATTCTTCGACATTTGGCTAGGCTCAAATCTATGCAAGTACAATGTTATATGAGTTTAGCTTGCATTTCCGGTGTGAAAGAAATTGTTACAAAAAATAATTGAAGCAATGATCTCGAGAATCAACTTGTCCTTCTTTTAGTAGCTACGCAATAAATAAATGTGTGTATTTTGTTGGCGGATGAAACAACCAAGCATTTGACTCTAGCCGTTGTACAAAAGTCTTAACATAACTTTTGCTTAATCATTCGCCACACAAAATTACAATTCATTAATTAAAATAAGTTTATTTGAAACCAACTAGCAAGGCACTATAAACCACAACAAACAACATAACTTACAACAAGAAATTAGATAATTTTTTCCAAAACCATCTATAAACTAGGAACGATTCTTGATCGAAAGATACCCTAATGATTTTATATCCCTCACAGTTTTAGAAACACTCGTTGGTTTCTTGAAAAAATAACTTTATTCTTCTCCTTTTATATGCACCAACAAATCATAAGGACAATCCCATTTAACACCTTATTTGTTTTTTATGACCCGAGTTGGATACTTGCATGTGTTGTGAATCATAAGCAAATCCGGCACCAAAAAGTATTTGTGATCCTCAACTTGTTTGAAATTAATGAATCGTCTAGCTAATGGACCAAACACAAATGAACAAACCAATCTTACCCGAACAAAAATCATTCAAAACCAGTTAACACTTGAACTGGTGAACCGTTGAAGTTGTTGCTCTTACAACCTACCCGGTTTTAAAAAATATACAAAACGTTGAAACTTATTATGTTTTGTATGTTTAATTACAGTTTATTATTTTATACTAAGCTTTTCTTCAATATTTTTTGGCAATTAATTATCGTCTCATGCACACAGCTGCACGTGAACAACGAGATTCACGTAGACTCATCACCATTGTATATTTATTTTCTTGATTTTTTTATATATATTCTTGCACCATCCTTATTAAATATATTTAATATTTATATATTATATTACTAATATCAACGTGTTAAATTCAACAAAGCCTTCCCATCCTCCATAAATAGTCAAATATGAATCCAATCACTCACAACTCTCAGAAACCAAAAATGTTTAGAAACATATTTTTAACTTTTATTTATGTTTTAGTTTTTGTTACATCTCAACAACAAGCCAATGGTGCATTACATGGAAGCACAAAAAAGATGGTTGATAAAGCCAATACAAATGGCCCTTATTTAGGGTTGGTCATTCCCAACATGTTTGAAATGAATCCTCTACTCAATAATCCTCATTACAAGCCCTCCAAGCTTATTATCGACTATGCGGGTACACATATATCGTTTATTCATTCATAATAATCACTTATAACTTATAAGTGTTTAGAAGTTTAATTATGATTGGTTTGAACTTTGAAGGAAGGAGGTTTCGGTTTGGAAATATTCACAATAAGCCTGTGATTTTGGTGATGAGCGGAATGGGAATGGTACGCTTTCGTGTGTTTCAATAGGTTAGTAATTGAATATATTGTATGGCTCGTTAACACGTTGTTTAATTTCATCCGATAGGTGAACGCAGCAGTCGCTACACAACTTTTGTTAAGTTTGTTTGAGATAAAGGGTGTGATACATTATGGAATAGCAGGGAATGCAAACCCAAACCTAAATATTGGAGATGTGACCATTGCTCAATATTGGTCTCATTCTGCTCTTTGGAGTTGGCAGGTACACATGCATTAATAACTTTTACACTTTTAGGGAAATGACAAAATATTGGTCACCGTTGATAAAATATTCATTTAACCAATCAATTCCCTTAATGTCTCGTCGACCCGCTCACTACTTAAACATTAGTCGACGGGATTTTTAACTAACCACACATGTCACTTGCCCAAAAATCACGTTGGACGCCATAAAAAATATTGTCGGAAGCCATAAAAAATCTCGTCGGAAGCCAAAATAATCTCGTCTGACGCCTAAATAATCTTGTTGGCCCTGACGATTTTCTTTTTAAAAAAACTGGTGAACTAGACGGTTTTCTGACACCGACAGAATCAGGCTAGTTAAGAATCACATTTAGTAATGATTAAAAAGTGATCAAGTCAACGAGTTTAGGATGAATGTTTCGGAAATTGGTTAGTCATATGAACATTTTGTCGACTGACTAGTCAAATGGACATTTCGGTCATCATCCCTATTATATTATATTGGTAGTGTTCAAATTTATAATACATGGAATTTTGTAGAGACATGGAGATGGGCCTGAAGATCCATTGCCATTTGAAGGTGAAGGTGGATTTACAAGGGACATTGGGTACTTGAAATTTGGAAGTTATTCATCAGATGGTGATGATGATAACTTGTTGAATAATGTGTGGTATCAAGCTGAAGAAGTTTATCCTGTTGATGCTACTCCTGAGCAAACTCAACAAGCATTTTGGATCCCTGTTGACTATAATTATTTGTCTCTCTCTAAAGCCCTTGAGGTTCTCTCTTCTCCTATTTTTTTCGACTATTCTAGATGGCTATTAATCTATTATGAATATAATATATCCACGTTTATAAGGCAGAATAAAAACATAGAAAATGGCCATAACCAATAATTTCAAAGTGGGGTTCATGTGTTTATTAAAGTGTATTTATTTTATATTTTAATTGGTAAGCTACTCGAGTTTGGTTAAACTAGCTTAAACATGTTGAGTTGGCATTTATTTAGCGAGTTTGATTAGATCCGTTAAACAAACTACCATGTTATGTGAAAGAATATAATATATTATGTGCGAAAACTTAAAATATACGAGAAAATTTTGAGAAATCCACCTTCAAACAAGAGATTTATATCTTATTAGTTAACTAAATAAGTTGAGCTCGAGCTTATTCAAGCTTGGACACGACTTGTCTACCAAGTTACATATTGTTTTTTCTAACGAAGGCAACCTTTTCATCGTAAAGCCATTCGATCTAATCAGTTTTGAATATTTGTTCTTGGCAGAAACTAAAATTAGAGGATTGCATTAACGCCACCACATGCCTGTCCAAGCCACCGAAGGTCACCACCGTGAAAAGGGGGACTAGTGCTAACATTTATCTCGATAATGCGGCTTATCGAAGCTTTCTATTCAACAAATTTAACATTAGCCCCGTGGAAATGGAAAGTGCGGGTGTGGCTCTCATTTGCTATCAACAAAAGGTTCCTTTTATAACTTTTAGAGCACTTTCTGATCTCGCGGGTGGTGGTTCGGCTACTTCAAACGAGGCTGATACGTTTTCCGGCCTCAGTGCAAACAACTCTGTGATAGTGACAGTCGAGTTCATTAAATTGTTGGCTGGTTACAATCGAAAAATGTTGAAATATGTCTAGTAAAAAGATGATGCTATTAGTGAATGGAACCCTTTTAAGAAAGGAGAACGATAAGAGAATTATTAGCTTATTAGCCAATTGTCCAATAAAAAACCCAAAATTAACAAACATAGCCCAATACACATTTAATTCACTACACAAAGTAGCCCATTAAATATAAACAAAGCGTCCACGAATGCTGGATGCAGCCCAGTTAATGCTGATCCATGAATATAAGGGCCCATTTTTTGATTGCGTGTACTTAGAGGCGCACATTCCGGTTAACCGGTTAATAATTTGGTGGGAAATAGCCGGTTAGACCGGTTAATTTGGTGGGAACCCTTTTAAGAAAGGAGAACGATAAGAGAATTATTAGCTTATTAGCCAATTGTCCAATAAAAAACCCAAAATTAACAAACATAGCCCAATACACATTTAATTCACTACACAAAGTAGCCCATTAAATATAAACAAAGCGTCCACGAATGCTGGATGCAGCCCAGTTAATGCTGATCCATGAATATAAGGGCCCATTTTTTGATTGCGTGTACTTAGAGGCGCACATTCCGGTTAACCGGTTAATAATTTGGTGGGAAATAGCCGGTTAGACCGGTTAATCAGGTCGGGTACTAACTGGTTTTGGGACCAGAAAACCCTACCCGGTCTAACCGGTTTCGGGTATAACCGAACCGGTTAACCGGTAAATAACCGGAGAAAAAACGGTTTTTAATAAAATAAGAAAAAAAATGTTAACCGGTTGTAACCGGTTTCTAAATCAATAATATAAACCGGGTTCTAACCGGCGATTTTTTCCGATTAGTAACCTGTTAGAGATGGACCGGTTAACCGCTTAGAGTGACACGTCTACGTGTACTCAAGAAAGTTTTTTCTAAATTATACCCATGATCACATAAGTTTTCAAAGGTTTAATTTGAGGCAAAAAGTTTTGAATGTATTTCAAAAACTTGTTTTTTGTTTTATACTAATTGGAAATGTAACAAGATTAAGAAATTTTTATGAAAATAAGTTTTTAATAAATAAGAATCAAGTCATGAGGTTTGATTTACTAGACAACCGAAAAGACATGATAAAATTTGGTTTGCTTCGTCACACAACCGAAAGCCACCGAAAGCCTCGTTCATTGAAAAATATGTGTATTGTTGTCAGAGTAGTTGGTTTGACTCATCATAAATGTCAAAAAGCCTCGTGTACTATTATCGCAACATTGTAACTCACTGCGCGTCCAAAAAACCATAAGCCTGATTAATTTGATCCGAAATAGATAAAGTTGATATCAATTTGGTGTGAAGGTGTTAAAATGATATCAAATTGATTGAAGATCAAAAGAAAATTTGATCCGAAGCCGGTCAGGCTAATATCAAAATTATCTCAAACAATGTTGACATCAACTTCGATAAACAAAAATAGTAAAGTTGAATCCAGTTTGATCCAAAACCAGTGAAACTAAAGGAAAAATAGTTAAAATATGTTCACCAATATTGGGATAAAGAAGACCCAAACAATGACTAAGAAATAAGTAATAACTAATAAAAGAATGAACGTTAGTGATTTCCAAAGCCCGATTTTCAACTTTACAAACTATACTATTTCGGCCGTAAATCACCCAAGCAAAATTTAACGTTCATGAAATTTGGGAAGCACTTGAAGCAAAAGGAGAAGTCGATACAAAGAAAAACACCATGTCCAATTGTTCATTGCTTCTCTCTTTCAGACCATGTTTGAAAACTTATTTATATCTTTATATAAATTTATTTGTCATGATACTAAAATTAATTTAGAATTTTGATGGCATTACAGATATAATTTGATCTATATATTTAATAATTAAGGGTAATCTAAGTTAATACGAAATAACTAGCTCGATTATTATTAGATATATAATATATATTCGTCACCCACACACCTTTTGTGACCTAAACACCAGCACATAAGAACACAAGTTAATCGTGTTTACATTTTTCTATATATTTCTTGAAATTCGTTTTTTTAATAGCCATTGGTCTCCGCAACATGTTTCACTTTTATAATTTATTTATTGATGAACTATTGACATTCAAGACCATAAAAAGAATAAGACTTCACTTGTAAATTAACCTACCTACATGTTTGATACATAACCAAATTTAAGTAAATGATTCTAACAATCGTATAAACACTTGCAACTCTTGTTCTAAATGTATTAAATAAGACATTTGTATAAAAACTTACCTTTCTTTTAATTTCCAATATATCTTACAAACACTACATAGATTATAAATTGATTTTGTATCAAAATACCCGTGTCCTTAAAAGCATTGTTCTAAAAATCCTTTTGATGTACACTTTGGTAACAAACCATAAAGAGTGTTTCATATTTTTGTCCGACTTCTATTGTACAACATTGTGCTATATTGTGTTGTACAACAAATCATGCCACACACATGAAAAAACTTTTATACAAAACATCAAGACACGTTCTGTTTTCTTGATATATACGTAAATTATTGTGTATAATTAGGAAGAGTTTTAAGATTATGTTTGGAAGGATAATACGTCTCCATGCAACTTTTATATACTTATGACAAGATTAGTTACTTTACAAGTTTTGATACAAGTGTGGAGGATACCTACTTTTCTCTCATAAACCAGTTTCAATAAAATCATTCAAACACATTGAAAAGAATTTAAGAAGATGGTGATGAAGAAACTGTTTGATATGTTTGTTGCATCATCGATGATGACGATGATGCGAGAGGTGTGGAGGACGATGGTGAAGATATCATGGAGCGCAGTTGGAAGGCATGTGATGTATTGGGCACTTGACGTGTGGGTGTGGTTCGAGTTGATGCTTCTCAAGTATGAGATGGAGAACATTAGTGCAAATTACGTCGTTCCCTACGACTACTACAAGGTGTGTTTAAAACTTGGTAAGCTATTCATGTGTAGTTTGAGATATAAGTCAAGATTGTTTTATTTAGTTGCTACAAATGAGTAAATTTCTACTATATATCTAGGCGTTTACCTCCTTATCGATCTGGTCGGAAAAGGTGGATCAAATGAAGGCTAGTGACCAAAGGTGGTTTACGACGGTTGTGGAATGATGGTGATGCTGTTAAGAGTAATTCAGCCTTCAAGCATTAGCTTTCAAGAAGAGTTAGGGGGTGTTTGTTTTTTCTTCAAACATCTTCAAGGGAGCTAATGTCTGCAGGCGCGCAGACATTACCCTTGAAGACTGTTTGTTTTTTTTCTTAAAACAGATCTGAAGTTATCTTCTTTCATCTTAAAAGAAAAGCAAGGAAATCTTGCTTAAAACATCTTCACAAAAAAACCATACTCTTCTCCCTTTGCAGCCACCCTCTCATCCACTGCTCCTACCACCGTCCGCCAACACCACCACCCACCGTACGCCGCCACCACCACCCCCGTACCCCGCCGCCACCGTCCACCACCATCCACCGCCACCACCACCGTCCACCACCCACCATCCATCACCACCACCGTCCACCACCCACCATCCATCACCACCACCGTCCGCCACCACCACCACCATCCATCACCGCCACCACCACCATCCATCACCCACCACCACCACCATCCATCACCGCCACCACCACCACCATCCATCACCGCCACCACCACCGTCCACCACCCACCATCCATCACCACCACCGTCCACCACCCACCATCCATCACCACCACCGTCCGCCACCACCACCACCATCCATCACCACCACCGTCCACCACCCACCATCCATCACCACCACCATCCATCACCACCACCACCATCCATCACCGCCACCACCACCATCCATCACCCACCACCACCACCATCCATCACCACCACCGTCCACCACCAACCAAAACCATCCATCACCACCACCCATTGTCCACCACCACCATCCACCGCCACTACCCACCGTCCGCCGCCACTACCACCATCCACCACCACCACCTTCCACCACCCACCAAAACCAAATCGGCATGGAAAGCAAAGACTAAAAACTAGATGTAACTTGAATAAATGACTTCTATCTTGTGAGATAAGTTTGACAGTTATGCAGACAGTATCAGCTTATAAAAACAAACAGTCTTATATTTTCAGCTTGCAGATCTTCAGACCACATCTTCAGTTGCAGACATGAAAACAGATGAAATCAGCTTGCAGACAGTTTATGTCTGCAAAAACAAACAGCACCTAAAAGTGTGAAGCATTATGTTAAGAAAGTATATGTAGTAGACTTTCTTTATTATTTTTGCCATAATTCTTATATATGATTATATTTATTATATAGGTTATTATATAAAAACTATTATATCTATATTAATGATGTGCCTTTTAGTGATAGTAACAGACTTCGTACTAATGTTCTCTAATATATTGTTCTTCTCCTTAATTTATTTTCGTTTATCTGTGACGGAATGTGGTAGAATTGGGCGTGCTAAATTGATGGAATGGATCGAGAGTAACCGAAGAGTTAAAAGAATTAGATCTAACTTTTTAGTTAATGTGGCATCGAACGCGTAACCGGTATTGGTAAGCGCATCAGACAAGCCCTATGTCATCCGCGTAACTAAAGCCTGAACGCGAGTAGAAAATCAAAAAGCAAAGATGAAATGTACAGTAATATCAAGTAAACCACTTTTTAACCCACCTGTTCTGACGCGAAACCCGTTCCGACCCAACATCATTTTATCCCAAAGCTCGTTTTGACCTGCCTCTTTTGACCTGAACCCGTCGAGAACCGAACCAAATTAAACATTTTTTTGTATCGACCCATTCTGACCTTGATTCGCTTTGATCCATGAGCCGAATCTGTTCGACCTTTTGCTGGTACTAACAGGTTATAACGTAACATGTTAGTTTTTTTTTAAAATTAATAAACTATAGCAATACCATACTCAAATTAAAGAGTATAAAATGCTCGTTTTTATGGTGTGTGTGTGTGTGTGTGTGTATATATATATATATATATTAACGCATGAAAAAATTATGTCTATTTAAAAGTCGCGAGGGTAGCTTGTTTATAATAAGGGGTAAAGGTTTAACTATTATATAAATTAACAAAAACTGATTGAAGTCAGAGGACTAAAATTATAACTTATTTTTAACAAAATTGAAGTTAACATATGGCTAAAAACAAAAGTGCCCATAAAATCTTATGATTATACATTATGTGTTGTATCTTTTGCATTGTGGATGGTACCTCTTAAAATTTAAGAGGTCATTGGAATTCTCTTTATATGTGATATAAATATTCAAAATGATGTAATGTGATTGATATCACGTCTAAGGTATGTATGCGGGCGCATTATCAGGCGCGCATATATATCAAAAGGGTGATAGAAATCCATCACCATCCATCTTCTTGAGTCTGTTTACGTGACCATACCAACGAACAAACAGCAGCTGACGACATCTTCAACGCAAACGCCACACCACGCCAAGTGGGTGTCCGTCCACGTCCGGTCGTCACATTGGAAATGCTCTAACAAAAGTACAAAACCAATCATTGATAAAAAAAGATAAATCAATAAATGAAAATAAGGCTACAAGGAAATATAACTTAAACTAGATTTTATCCCCCATATTACGGGGGTTGTTTTACATTATTCATTTTTAATATTTATATATGTATATTTGGATTTTAATTTTATTTATTGTAAGAAAGTTAATAATTAATATACTTGAGGTTTGATGATAAAATGATTTCACAAATAAATGATATGTTTAATCCGGTTTAAAAGCTATCTGGGTTTGGCGATACTCATTACCCGTTTATTTTCTTTATTATAAAATTATTTCTTAATTATAAATATTATCTTTTTTAATAAAATTGGATATTAATTTTTAGTATATCCCTATTTTATAGGATTTTCATATCAAATATTTTATGAGATTAATTTTTAATATAATGAGATGTTATAACCCGTTTAAGAGCTATCTGGGTTTGTGGGACTTTTACCCGTGAATTCAGGTCAAATGCGTGAGAAACCTTCATTTACAAATAAAGCAATCTGATGGCTTTAGAGAATGGTTGTTTTACATTTTTCATTTTTTAATATTTATTTTTTGGATTTTAATTTTCTTTATTGTAAAAAAGTTAATAATATACTTACAGTTTGATGATGAAAGAGTTTAATAAATAAATGATATATTATAATTCGTTTAAAAGCTATATGGATTTGGTGACCCACGACCCGCTTTATGTTTTTACTATAAAATTGTTTATTAATTATAAATAATATCTTTTTCTTTTTAAATTGAATATTAAATTTTAGTATATCCCTATTTTATAGGATTTTCATATCAAAAAATTGGTAAGATTAATTTTTAATTTAGTGAGATGTTATAACCCGTTTAAGAGCTATCTGGCTTTTGTAAGACCCAAATCCATGAATTTGGGTTAAATCAATGAGAGGCCTCCATTTAAAAATTAAGCAATCTGGTGGCTTCCATTAAAGGGGGGAACGACCATATCGCGACACGTAAGATTTTTGGGTTTTCGTTTATATATATTATAGATTATAGATACATTAAAAAGAAATTTAATAAAGAAAAACTAAAATTAAATGACAAGAAAACAAACAAACAAAGAAACGCTACCGGATCAGTTCCTAAGCCCGTAGTTTCGGAGTCCAGTAACCTGACGCTCATTACACCACCTCCTAAGACGCTTAACTTTTTAGAAGGGCGACATTCTTGTATTTAGGCTATCGCACTTTCTAAATTTAGGGAGCCCCAATGCCCATTCTGACAAGACTATGTTGTTTTAATCAGACCCACGCTAGGTTTAGAGTTTGGCTTGGGTGTTCCTCTGTAAAACCATACCACTGACTGTCACTTGACATTTATTGTGTGTCACAAGAGCAGAATTATCTGACATAACACAATGTAAACTAATTACCAGCCCATAATCTAAGCCTGTTTTACTTTGATAATTTAAAGCCCATACTTATTTGCGTAGTAAATAAAGCAATTACACTTAATTATACTATTAAATAAACTGCAAAAATAATCATGAATGTTGTGTGCATCCTAACAATAACATGATTCCAGGAAGTTATCGGGAAATAAATTATATAAGTCAATAGACTTATATTATAAAACATGGTAATTACTAAAAGAATTGTGATTGGAATGTATTTATTTTAGTATAGTTAATGATAGTTTGCTTTGTTGAAAATTGAAATATCTAGGTTGTTAATCAAAACCAAATATTGCTCAAAAATACGGGTAGGGGATCAATAAGGGTAAATAATTTAATTCATGGCATTTGGAATTTTCCGATCGTAGCAACACGAATCTTTTCACCAAAGGGCATGTAGCCCAATAGTATCAAGGTGTAGCCTCTCATTGTCGGTTTAATCACGATCTCGTTAGTTTATTAAAGATTAGTAAAACTCTGTTGGAAACTTTGTTAGTGTAGTTAGTGCCAAAATTGTAATTAGTAGATAGATTGTGTAAATTATGTAACCAGTATTAAAAATTAGCGAAGCGTCGTGTACCTAGTGAATCGACACGACTATTGATGGAATAACCGCCGGTGGGTAAAGATACCATCACCAGCCACCATTGTAAAACATCCGTTTAAAGGCGAATTAACAATAATAATCGGGTATCTATGAGTGTCTTTTTTCGCTTTATTATCTTACAGTTGTTTGTTTAATTTGATGATTTCTTTGTTAATTCTAATTCATTTATTTTACTGTTAATTAACAACTATGGCACGCGTTGTTTGTGCACAAGAATCATGTTTTATATAAATATGTTGAAAAAGTGAGCCTCACATAATGTGATAATGTCTTTCCGGTTTGCCTTCTATAACGCACGGGGTACATTTACTAGTTATTGTATTAATAATTAATTGTTTGTGCACAAGAATCATGTTTTATATAAATATGTTGAAAAAGTGAGCCTCACATAATGCAACCATTACAAAGACGAAGAAAAGGCCCGAAAGGGTAAAATTTCAAACATCATTGAGCGATACAAAGACAAGGTCTCAACTCTTACCAAGAATGTCGAGCATGATTTTTGCAAGTATGAAGGTTTCTGGCATTTGCATGGTTTTTGGTATCACTCAAAAGCCGACTTCTCGGTTGAAGCAATTATGGCGTTACAAGACGATTTCTAGGCTCTACCCACCGATGTTTTCTTGACAAGTCATCCAAAATCAGGCACGGCGTGGCTCAAGCTCCTTACGTTTGCCATTCTAAACAGAAACAAATTCAAAACAAACATAACCCACCCATTGCTCACCATTAGCCCCCACGATTGTGTCCCCTTTAAGGAAAGCCAGTCGTTCTTGAGCAATCCTTCTTTTGCTAATGGCCTCATGGCTACCCATATACCCTACACTTCTTTACTTTGAATCTATTATTAGCTCTAATTGTCGGATTGTGTATATGTGTATAAACCCAAAAGATGTGCTCATTTCTTATTGGCACTTCTTGAACAGGTTGAAATTTGATGTTTCTACACCAGTGAAATTAGATGATGCATTTAAGTCTTTTAGTAGGGGGTATGACTCCGTATGGCTCTTTTTGGGATCATGTGATCGGGTACTATAAGGCAAGTTTAGCACGACCAGATAAAGTGTTGTTCATAAAGTACGAGGATTTAAAGAATGACATCGAGAATGAGGTTAAGAAGTTAGCCAAGTTCGTAGGCAACCCGTTTACATAAATGGAGGAATATGATGGAGCAGTTCAAAAGATAATTGAACTATGTGGTATTGAGAACTTACGTGAGGTAAATGAGGTTGAAAAGCAAACTTCTAAGGCTTTATCTGATGATATCTATTTTCAGAAAGGCGTTGTTGGTGATTCTGTTAATTATCTTACGATTGAAACGAGCCAAATTTTGAACAAGATTACTCAAGAAAAGTGTGGCGGTTTAAATCTCTCAATTGAAGCAAGTCCAAACAATTAATTATTAATACAATAACTAGTAAATGTACCCCGCGCGTTGCGGCGAGAACGCATCAAGAGTTTATTTGGTATTGGTTTACTTCATTGCAGTAATGCAAATGTTAGCTATGGCAACGTAAATGATGCACACTCGCTTTGATTTGTGGACAGACCTTTCAATGATGCAATACCTGCTCAACAAACATCTTGTTACCAAATCAGTACTGCTAATTTGAGAAGAAACAACTTTAATTTGACGCACAATTGCCAGTTTGCCCTTTGTTGTTGATTATCCTCAAAACTCAGCTTTATAGGTTGCTAAATATAAGTAACTGTACAACTTTCTCTTCATTTACAAACATATCATTAATGACCAAATAGTATAAATTTTTGAATATTCAATATTTGACCACTTTCTGTTTAAAATAAGTTTGATTGATCTTTCAAGTCAACAATGCATCATTCAATGAAGCCTTTTTTTAAAGTATGAAAGAATTGTCCTCTATATAATTTTTACAAAATTTACAACACTTTCTTAAAAAGGCCCGTTTTGACCGACACCTATTGACTCATATGTCACCCAACCCGCCCAATAAAAGAAAGTACAATCTGACACTTTTTCAAAACAGCCGAACTTTACTCGCCCCATTCTGGTCAAAACCCATTTTTCAAAATGGGATTGGGTTAAATGTCCAAAATACACTTCTAGATTCATACCTTTCTTTGTGCCTATCAAGAAACTGTGCCAGTGACGATTTGTTCGCTTGGGGAACAGCTGCATAAGACAAATTGGTAAAATCGAGTCTAATCCATATCTCAAATCTACAATTAGTTGTACCGGAACTCTTGTGGTAAGTTTACATGATTTTTAATAAAGTGTTTAGTAGGATTGGTTTTGCTATTCAAAAAGGGGGTTGCGGCGCAGCTTGTTGGCCGTTTGCCTGCCACTTTATTGTAATCATTTTGATTTTAATGATAATATGAATTATTTACATAAAGTGTTCTTTTAATGTACAACTATAAACACAAAAAGTTTTCAAAACACCAAACACGATGGCAAGGTAAACCCTTTAAACATGATTTCAAACCAACTTTGGATGTTGCAATGTATTGAACCAAACCGAAATTAAACAACCGACAACAGTTCAAGTTACTTCATTACATATGAATATATGTTACAAAAATATAAGAAATATGCAAACAAAAGGTAAATGCTGATGAAGACAGTACCTGATCTCCAAGTAGTGATCCAACATAATCTTTTGTATTTGCAAAACTTCTGTTGATTTTCTCATAATTGCATTGGTTTGTCTACTGATAATCCTGCTTATTAGTCTTGGAACTTGATGAGCATAAGATTAGTCGGTCAAGGCACTTTTTGAAGTAATTAGTGTCTGGATAAAAAAATTCTCATAAATAGGACAGCCAATTAAAATTAACTGTTTACCCATTCTTTAACCTAAATATGATCAGCTGCTTGGTCGTAAGTGTGTTTGGATAAACAAATTCTCCTAAAGTGAATAGCCAGTTAAGATTACCAATTTATCCATTCTCAAACCTGAAAATTTTAGACTTTTACCCCCATTTTAACGCATGTCTCATGTTTCCACAATAATAATTTTTTTGGTCCTTTTATCAATTAATTCCATAAATAATCAGGTTTGTTAAACATCAAAATTAAGAAACATTAGGCAACTACCATACCATAAAACAATATGCATATAATAAGGTTCATGTAACACGATTTAATTAATAATTAATCTACGCAGCTCAAACACTTGAACAACAAATACTCCTTGTTGACTGCAAATCGCACAACCCTAATTAGTTGCAGGTGTTGATCCGGGGTGTAGGTCAGAAATTCAGCGCGCAGAAGTCGGAGTTCGTCCTCCGCCACTCTTTCTTCTCCGATTACATTTTTTCCTCTCTCTATTTCTTTCCTTCTTTTAGAATGCACAGATGAAACGTTCAACCACCTGTATTCTGCCATGTGGATGTGGTGAGAGAACGTAAAGTTAAACAACAGGTGTAACGATGGTAAAGCAAGAAGACGCATAGACTGATTGTACCGTATGCATCAAGAATCATCTCCCTCACAATAAGAATCTGCCTTTTAATATATATACTAATTTATTTATGTAGTTGTCGAATGTTTGTTCATTTTCGCAGTTGTACAAGATTTCCATTTCATCAGCTAAATGTCTTTCATACGCTGTCATGTGGGTGCGGACCACTTTATATAAGACAATCGCTTTAACGAATATATTTAGAGAGTGTTTCTTGTTTTTTTTTTTTCGAACATTATTTGTTATGAAACAATTATTAGAAACACTGTTTATTTTCCATTGTTTTAAAAGTAGATGCTTTATATGAAAAAGGGAATTATAATTTTCGATTTTTAAACATCTTCAATTTATGGATCATGTCTTTTAAAAAATTCACTTCCACTCTCTATCATTAAAATGGTAAAATGCCCCTCGTTTAGTTCTTTAAATTAATGGTTATTAAAATTTTAGTTAAGTCACCTTATGTGAATTGTATATGAGGACGTTTTAGTCGTTTTACTCTTGAAATGTCGTTTATGTAATTTAGTCAAAATTTTCTAGGGACTAACTATGTAAATACTTGAATATAATATTTGTTTTTGGAAAATTTGATTTTTATAATCTAAACTATTGAGTAATAGTCAATAATAATCTTTACTAACAATGTGAGTAGCAATAATCTCAACTTTCAAGTTTGTTGCCAATAACAATCATGATCTAACAAAGCGTTAACTCCGTTAAATTTTTGATGGCGTGGCGTGTTATGTGTCAATTACTCTATTTCTTAATTAAAATTTATGATTAATAAAATACCCACTTCATCTTCTTCAATCTACAACCTCACCAAACTCTAACCCCATTATCACCAAACTTCTTATTTATCCTCCATGACAGCCGCCACCACATCGCCGGAAAACACCATAACCACCGCCAGGGCCGGCCCATGGGCCAGCGAAAACAAGTTAGGGCTTTAGGCTACACTTAATTAAGGCCTCCAAGTAAAAAAATATTTATATATAAATATATTATAATGGGTAAAATAAATTCAAAGTAATGTATTGATGTGGTGATAGGCGTGGTTGGTATTAAAGTATAGGTCATGAGTAAAAAACCTGTACTAAGCAATTTTTTTTCCTTAACAATTATTATAAAAATGCCCTAAAATTTTATATCAATTAGGCCTCACATATATTTAGCCGGTCGTTGCCACTGCGGAATTTGATAAAAGAAATATAGGATCCGTGTTTGAGATACAATATTATAAAGGACCCATCACCTTGCATCCGATTTTCCGATTGAGATTGCTTACGCAGGCACACCAAGGAACAAACGCTAAGCCCTCCAACATGGATGGCACGCCACGTGGGTGTCCGGTTTGTCCCGTTGCAAATAATATAAGTAACCTCCGATCATAAAATGATATATATACAAAAATCAATACACACTAAAATAAAGACATGGTTCTGGGAAAGATTGGTATCAAACTCGTACCGAAAATCAATAAAACCGGGTACCGAGTCCCGTATCGAAATTTATTGGTACGATACGGGAACTGGTATTTTGGTATGGTATTCGCTTTGCTTGTATGTTTTTTTTTTCAAATCTTCAATTATCTTGGTAATGATACGGATACGGGTAACAAATAAACTGAATTGGTACAAGACCGGTATATGACGGGTAATGAATTAGCTAAGTTGGTATGGATACCGGTTGAATTATATATTACCAATCGTTTGGATTATTCTTTATACATAGTTATGAAAGTTCTCAATAAAACATCTATATATTTCAAAGGTGAACAAAATACTGAATAACCGTGCTCGTAAGTACCAAATACTGAAATTCTAAAATATTGGTACCCCTACCTGCACCGGATATGCTAAAATGGTACAGATACAGGTATTCGGAAAAAGGCCTCATCCCTACGTGGTTGTATAAAAGAATTTTATAGCAAAAAAAAGTAAATATAAAAACGAACATTCAAGAAACACTACCGGATCAATTTCAAAGCCCAAAATTTTGGAGTCCAGTACCCTGACGCTCATGACACCAGCCCACCTTCTAAGTAGTCCACTAAGACTAATTATCGGCCCATAATCTCTAAGCCTGTCTTTACTTTGATAATTTAAAGCCAATGCTTTGGTGTTTTTGGATCGAATAATAAATTGAATTCATGGCATATAATTGAAAGTTTTTGGATGTAGCAACTTTGGATTGTAGCCACACCAAGCTTATCTTTCTCGATTGTAGCAACAATATTATCGGCTACATATGACTTTTGACCGTCATTTTTCTATTTTTTTTATTTGATCAATAATAATGGACTGCAATTATTTACGTTTTTTTTTTTAATCAAAGGGATCTGGGTTCAGTGAATCGCAAATTAAAGTTATCTGATATTTAATTTGTTTCTGTAGGTTTGTGAGCTATTTGACGGAAAATATATGTTATATATGTTTGTTTAAGTACATGACTTTTTGCTAGGTCTATATTTATTTATTTTTGTAAATTATTGCATGCATGTGTTGTCCACATGAATCCTGTTTTATATATAGTATTGAGCAAACAAACATAAATATATGCTATATTTGTTTGTTTAAGTTCATTTCTTAATTTGTTAGTTTTTTAAATTTATTTATTTTTGTAAACATTATTGCACGTGTTGTCCACAGGAATCCAGTCTTATCTATAGATAGAAGATGTGAGACTACATAACGTGATAATAATGTCTTGCCCCGTTGCCTTCAATTCACCTGTTGCAACCATTACAAAATATGAAGAAAAAGTTCGAAAGGCGAAAATGTCAGACATCATTGAGCGATACAAAGACTAAGTCTCAGATCTTCCCAAGAATATCGATCATGATTTTTGCATGTATGAAGGTTTCTGGCATTTCCATGGTTTTTGGTATCACTCCAAAGCTGACTTCTCGGTTGGAACGATTATGGCCTTACAAGACGATTTCCAAGCTCTACCCACCGATGTTTTCTTGGCAAGTCATCCAAAATGAGGCACCACATGGCTCAAGGCCCTTGCATTTGCCATTATGGAGAGCGAGCCGTTCTTGAACAATCCTTCTTTTGCCAATGGCCTCATGGCTACCCATATACCCTACACTTCCTTACCGAAATCCATCATTAGTTCTGATTGTCGGGTTGTTTACTTATCTAGAAACCCTAAAGATGTGCTTGTTTCTTATTGGCACTTCTTGAACAAATTGAAAGATGATCTTTCTACACCAGCGAAATTAGATGATGCATTTGAGCTTTTTAGTAGAGGTATGAGTCCATATGGATCTTTTGGGATCTTGTAATAGGGTACTATAGGGCAAGTTTAGTACGACCCGAGAGAGTATTGTTCATAAAGTACGAGGATTTAAAGAATGACGCCGAGAATGTGGTTAAGAAGTTAGCCAAGGTCGTAGGTAACCCTTTTATAGAAACGGAGGAGTATGATGGAGCAGTTCAAAAGATAATTGAACTATGTGGTTTTGAGAACTTACGCGAGGTAAATAAGGTTGAAAAGCAAACTTCTAAGGTTTTATTCGATGATATCTATTTTCGGAAAGGCGTTGTTGGTGATTCTGTTAATTATCTTACCACTGAAATGAGCCAAACTTTGGACAAGATTACTCAAGAAAAGTGTGGTGGTTTAAATCTCTCATTTGAAGCAAGTCCAAGCTGTTGTTAATATTATAATTTATGTAGTTGTCGAATGTATTTTTATTTTCGCTATTGTTATCTAATAAATCTTTAGTTTCCTTGTACGAGATTTCAACTTCATCAACTACAACTCATTCTTGTTATTGTCAGCAAATGTAGTTTTTAAAAGATTGGGTTTTGCAATTCAAAAGGGGGTAGCGGCGCAGCTTGTTGCACGCTTACCTTCGTAATAAAACCTCATGCAAATATACATATTTAATATTAAAACAAAAAAAAATTATAAAATTTGGTGACTAAGGGGTTGTGATTATTTATTTTAGTAATAGTATAACTAAAGATAGCTTATTTTTTAGTAATATCTAGGTTTTGTATTCAAATGTTGCTCATAAATACGAGCAGGGGATCAAATAAGGTTATATACAAACTGAATTCATGGCATTTGGAATTTTCGGATGATAGCAACACCAACCTTTCCATCAAAGTAGCCAAATAGGGGTGTCAATTTTACCCGAAACCCAAAATTCAACCCGAAAAAACCTGTATCTGAACCCGAACTAACCTGACCTGAAAAATCCAAACTCAAAGAAGTAATTCAGGCTGGTCCTCGGGTTTGATTTATAAATTTCGAGTTAACCTAAAAAACCCGAATAAACTTTTAGTTTTGAAATTAAATATATTTTTATGTATAATAGGCTTAGTCTTCGTCACTAAAGTTATCAGAATATGAGCCTAATCGACTGTTGTTATTCCAAATATTATGGATCGATTGTTTATTATTAATTTATGTTTTTCGTTTATTACTAATAGCAACCATAATCGAACAACCAAATCACCTCTGATTGAAGTCGATTATGGTTCAAGTTAGTTATTTAGTTTTACTCTTCTTTTGAATAGTTTATGACTTTATTAAGTTATGTTGGTTTATTATTTGATTATTTGCGTTACGAGCAAAGAAGAATATGTTGTTTTAATTTTAGTATTGAAGGTTTTAAATTTTTTTGTTTTTTGTTTCATCTTCTATGATACTCTAAACCCGATTAACCCAATCCGAAAAAACCCAAACCCGAAAAACTCGTGAGAGATTTGGGTTGGGTTTCGGGTTAAGATTTAAAAATTTGAAACCCGAAAAACCCAAAACCCAAAAAACGAACCCAAATAACACCCCTACATCAAATGGATGCATTCCAACAGTGTCAAGATGTTGTTAAGGTGTAGTCTCTCCTAAATTATGAGGGTTCAGGTCCCATAATGCACAAAAAATGTTGTAATAATCTGCCGTTCATAAAAAGAAGGTTTATTGGAACACGCCTTAACATCGTGTTTAGTGTGGCAATTATACCCCGATTATTGCATTTGAGGTTAGGGATCTCCTCTTGGAGCATACACGCATAAAGGTACTAGATGGACTGAAAAAGTCAATCTAACCGATTATTTTAACGGCGCGTTGATGTTTGTGGAAGACGAGAAATAACATGCTATTCTATAAAACAAGAGTTTCGATAAATCGATTGAAGATATTAAACGACATTTTCTTTCTTTGGGTGAGAAGTCGAGGAAAATTGGGTGAACTAGCATGGAAGGATTGGCGCAGATTTTGGCTTTGATTTCATTGTAATTTGGTGTCTTATACTTTTACGGCGGGTTTGTATCGGTTTAAGTTTTTCTGTTGGCTAGCGACTTGCTAGTCTTATTTGCTGTTCATAAAATGGCCGTTAAAAAAAAATTTAATTTGTTTATGTAGGTTCTAGATTTAATAAATATTTAATCACGAAAATAATTGGTTAGCTGGTATTGAGCAAACAAACATATCCCTATATGTTATATTTGTTTGTTTAAGTTCATAACTTCTTTGCTAGTTTTAAATTTATTTATTTTTGTATCAACATTATTGCAAGTGTTGTCCACAGGAATCCTGTCTTATATATAGATAGAAGATGTGAGACTACATAATGTGATAATGGCTTGCCCCATTGCCTTCTATTCACCTGTTGCAACCATTACAAAAGATGAAGAAAAGGCCCGAAAGGCCAAAATGTCAAACATCATCAAGCGATACAAAAGACAAAGTCTCGGATCTTCCCAAGAACGTTGATCATGATTTTTGCAAGTATGAAGGTTTTTGGCATTTCCATGGTTTTTGGTTTCACTCCAAAGCCGACCATTCAGTTGAAGCGATTATGGCCTTACAAGACGATTTCCAAGCTCTATCCACTAACGTTTTCTTGGCAAGTCATCCGAAATCGGGCACCACATGGCTCAAGGCCCTTGCATTTGCCATTTTTAACCAGAATAAATTCAAAATAGGCACTAGCTCACACCTAACCCACCCATTGCTCACCATTAGCCCACATGATTGCGTCCCCTTTATGGAGAGCGAGTCGTTCTTGAACAACCCTTCTTTTGCCAATGGCCTCATGGCTACCCACATACCCTACACTTATTTGCCTAAATCCATCATTAGTTTTAATTGCCGGATTGTTTACTTATGTAGAAACCCAAAAGATGTGCTCATTTCTTATTGGCACTTCTTGAACAAGTTGAAATTTGATGTTTCTACACCAATGAAATTGGATGATGCATTTGAGCTTTTCACTAGAGGCATGAGTCCATATGGATCTTTTTGGGATCACGTGATTGGGTACTATAAGGCAAGTTTAGCACGACCCGATAAAGTACTGTTCGTAAAGTATGAGGATTTGAAGAAGGATGCCGCGAATGAGGTTAAGAAGTTAGCGAAGTTCATAGGTAATCCTTTTACAAAAGAGGAGGAATCTGATGGCTCGGTTCAAAAGATAATCGAACTATGTGGTTTTGAGAAGTTACGAGAGGTGAATAAGGTTGGAAAGCAAGCATCTAATGTTTTATCCGATGATATCTATTTTCGGAAAGGCATCGTTGGTGATTCTGTTAATTATCTTACGACTGAAATGAGCCAAACTTTGAACAAGATTACTCAAGAAAAGTGTGGTGGTTTAAATCTCTCGTTTGAAGCAAGCCCAAGCTATCATTAATATGATACTTTATGCAGCTGTCGAGTGTGTTTTCGTTTTCATTATTGTTATCTAACTAATAAGTCTTTAGTTTCCTTGTACGAGATTTCAACTTACTACCAAATCTCTTTTATATGTTACTATATGAGTGGACCACTTTATATAAGACAATCATTTATATCTATATCTATACTATATAATAGATGAGAAATATATAAACTAAGACGCTTTAATTTTAAGTAATTTATAACATAATCAACACAAAAGGATGATAAAGAAAGGCCAAATGGGCACACATTCATTTAATATATTTACAATTTTTTACCTTCAACATTATTAAATGAAAGAATACTTACAATTTTGTCTCATAATCTTTAACCATTTATTACTATTTATTTTAATTTTAAACCAACTTTCCTAATGATTTTAAAACGACATAATTTTTCCATACGTTAATATTTTTTTTTAAAAAGTTGTATCATAAAAACGAGCATTTTATTCCATTTAATTTGAGTATGATATTGTTGGAGTTTTTTCAATTTAAAAAATCAATATGTTATGTATGGGTGTTCAAGACCAGTTTTGATGGTTTAAGTTAAACATGCGAGCCAAACTGTTAGTAACGATAATTTGCCGTTGAAAATAGAAATTAAACCGTTGAAAGTTGAAAACGAACGTTAAAGAAACAACCAACATTGAACCTAACTGATGACCGATTTAAGCGGTTGCAAGGTTTTAAACTAACTCATGAACTCCCATAACTATTAGGTGATTACCAGAGTCTATGTTCAAATACCCACCGCATGTCGCGAACACCCGTCTAGTTAAACAGTATATTTAGGAACAACTTTTTTTTCTTTCTTTTCTTTCATATATTACTTGTTGTAAAACAGTTATTAGAAATACTGTTTATTTTTCATGTTTGAAAAGTAGATGTTTTATATGAATTAAGAAAAGCCAAACTTCATTAGTTTTGTTTCTTGTTATTTTATGTCGTCGTCGTCATCATCGTACTCAGTAAATCCCACCAATAGCAAAGATATGGTAGGGTCTGAGGAGGGTAAGATGTAGACAGTCTTACCTCTACCCCATAGGAATAGAGAGGCTGCTTTCGATGAGACCCCCGGCTCGATAGTAGTTTTGCATCAAGCCTTGGACATAAGGCACATAACACTCAACCACCGGGACACCGGCCGAATGGTGCGTGTACCCTTGTCTTTCAGCTATCAACGCCACCACATGATGCATGATTAACCTTCCGCCACTTTTAACGTTATTTTTTTTTATTTTATGTAAATAATTAAATATTAATTTAATTTCTTTGCTTTTAAGATAAAAAAAATTTATATGTTTTTTTTGTTCCAAATTATTAATTTATACTTTACATAGTTTACTGAACAAAAGTAATTCAAATATGTGGACAATACTAGAAGGTGAGTGAAGTAGAGGAATTGTCAAGATAACATTTTCGTTCGGTGGAAGGAGAAGTGTCAAAAGGACTTTGCCGAATCGGTGACTAGAAAGAAGAGGACAAAGATAAAATTTTCCTTATTTTGTCACATTTTGGATGTAGTTTTGTTATTATTTATCAAAAGTAGGTTAGATATCCGTATGCAATACAGGTTAAGTAAATAGATTACTTAAACAAATGCATTATATGTTAAAGTTTATGTAAAGGTTTATAAATTATAAATGTTGTATTAAAATTAGAATAAATTAAAACATGTGAAAAATAAAAATTACATGTTGGAAGTTTCATAAATTTTTGAATATTTCTTTATATATAGTATTTATAGATTTAACTTGTAAGTTTATTCTCTCTATAAAAAATCAGTAGTTTCATCATGTCTTAGCTTTTAACTCTTGATAGTGCAATGTATAAATGACCATGACTGAAAAAAAGATACCTTAAAAACAAACCAACATACAAATATGACCCTCGTCTATCTTTGTATGTTTGGAAGTTTGTTAATGACCCACACCAATCAAAGTTGTAAGTTGTAACTATAGTTTATGTAAGTTTGTAGCAAATCCCAAGACACTTAAGTTCATAAGTCATAACAGTTAAACCAATTAGCAGTCCAGTAAGTTGTCGACCTTTAACGGCCCATAAGCTCCAGGTCTGTTTTATTTTTGACAATTTAAAGCCCATTACCTTTTTGTTACCCACGTTGCGTACAGACTATTTTGTTTAGGACTTATTAACATTCTTGACTCTTAGTGTAATTTATTTGCTAATATAGTACGTACATTGTATATGTGTATTTATAAAAATAATTTATTTTTTTATGGAATTCACCGGGAAATAAATTATCTAACTCAATAGGTTCAAATACACGATCGAATTGATCAATATGCTAAAAGGGTTATAAACGGGTTGGGGTGTTATGGTGTCAAAAAAAGAATGTTTCTTGAAAAACTTAATATTTAGAACCAGATATCCGAGGAAACACATAAGAGGGAATAATTTACTACTTCCACCACCTTCAGTTGGAATCCGTTGGTCTGAGCGCTTTTAAAAGTAAAAGCTTAATTTCTTTATGGTAAATTGTTGGTTAAAAAGTTGGAATACTTGTACACCGACAACCATATTGGTAGGTTACCGATGGTTAAAGTTGGAATCCTTATACAACAAGAAACCTACATAGAAAAACCACAAAAAAGATTCTATATGTAGAAATCACATTAGTCGATTACTCCAATAGTTGTAAGTTCAAATGATGATGAAGAAAACCCACTCCATCCTCTGAGCGGAAATTCTTGATAGGAGCACTATATTTGAGTGTGATTGGTGCATTACCTTGCTAGTTGTACACAATTAGATTTATGATTTTTTTTAAACTTATTGGCAAGATATAGTTAATGCCTTTTTATTTTATTTTAGGTCTTTAAAAATTGGGTTGGCCCATAATAACACCCTCCAAATTTCAACTTCTTCATGAGTTTGGGCTCTAGACATGTCAAGGCCCAAGACTAGTGTAGCTGCTATACATGCTAATGAACCGGTCTTTTAAATTTTAAATTGAGCTACTGCGTCTTTAATGTGATTTGTTTTTTTAAATTTTAATACTTCTAAACAATTTTATAAACCATATGTATATGCATCTCACAGGATTTAAATATTCCATTTTTAGAGTAGAGCAACACTCCAATTTAATTCAATTGAAACATGATAACATTGAGTCTTGGTGATTAGGTTTTTGAAGATATGTGTGAGTTGGCAATTTTGTTGTTGAAGAATTTCAACACTTTAGATTGATTTGCATCAATTTGTTTTCTTATTTATCACAATGACTATGATACTGTTTTATGTGTTCTGTTGATAAGCATCTAACATGTTATAAAAGTATTACTTTAACTAGTTGTGCTGAGGTGACATCAGTAGTCTCATTAAAACACTACACCCCCACCCTCAAACCATTGATGGCGGCTCCTAGTGACCCACCCCACGCACACCACTCTTTAGCACACCCAATCCAATTTTTTTCCTTTCTATTTTGATTTCTTTTTAAATTTAAATAATATAAATAAATGGAATTGTGGAAAATGGAGTATAACAAGCGTTGAATGATGGAGGAAAAGTTGAGGTGGCAAGTGGTCTAGAGTGGTGAATTCTGGTAGCCGTTCGGATTTCATAAAATTTGGTAGCCGCCGATAAAATCTAGTAGTCGTTTGTATTTCAATAAAATTGGTAGCAGCCAATACAAATTTGGTAGTCTCCCGTTTAAAAAATTCTAGCGATCCGACAAAACATTCGGGCCAAAGTTACTAAAATCCAGGCGGCCGGAAGGTTTTTAGTTGGAAGAAAATTGGCCAGAAAAATAGCACTTGGTGATTGCCTAAAAAAAATAATAAGCAACTAGAGTTTGAAGTATTAGAATTTAGAAACACTCGACTTGATCGAGATGCTTGTTATATTTTTTATTTACAGGAAAAAAAATTGGTCTTCTTTTACATTTGATATCTGAGTTCCAATAGTCTATGCATATGCATATGCAAATGCATATGGAATTTAGATATTGCTGAAAGCAAATTAGAAAATTATATCTAAACTTTTAATATCGATCTTCTAAAACGTATGAACTTCCTGTTTAACCAATCAAAAAGTCAAAAGAAATTTCACATTCATATAACATTTCACATCAATATTCTTAATTCCTTGTGGAAGAGAGGAAGACAAAACGAGCCCATTTGATTTTAATAAAATGCATGGAACAAAATTTATCATGTTACATATATATGATATACAATCCCATGCATTGCTGAAGTAACAATTGTCGGGTCGGGTCTTGGAATGGTGTAGACCGAATCTAGCATTTTCGAGTCGTGTCTAGAAGTGTAACATGAATATATATGTGTGCATTGTCTATGTTAGCATCTACAGAGAGAACTTGCTAAACTGAACCGAAAGAGAGCCCTCAGTAAGGATAAGCGCCCCTCCGTTAATAGGAGGGAAATGTGGTTGGATTTGGCCTAATGGATCGTCCCGCATTCATGCATAAACTAAAACATTAAGCCTTATCCGAACATACGTCATCGTGCCTGCAAAAATCTGCATACATGTTTATAGGTTTGGTTTTGGCTTGAAAATATACTCTAATACCAGAGGGTGTGCATGAATCGAGAAAACCGAGTTCGAAACCAAAAAAACCAAACTGAAATAGCTGAGCCAGAACAAAAACTGTCGGTTTGGTTAATGTGTTTGTAAAAGCAAATCCAGTTCCGATTTGGTTTTGCATGCAATAAACATCGGAAATCCAATATAATCGAACTTTTAGATTTTCATTTTTTATTTTAAGTTATAATAAGAAGTTAATTGATAATACAACTCAAATATTTTAGCCCAAAATGTAAATCACTCTATTAGTTAACAAAAAGATTTAGGCACTTAAATAGTTAAATGCATTTTTTTGAATCCATTTTTTCTGCAGCCCAAAATCTTAAAGCCCAAAAATGCCCCCAAAAAAAACTATAACATAATTTTGGTTTTTGGTTGAGTTTGAGCCCAAAACCCATCGAAACCGACCCATACACACCTCTGCCTAAAGCAGCTAATCGATAACAAAGTGGAGTGAAGAATAGAATACCCGATTCAAACTACCATATAGCTAGATCGACCATGATCATAGTCGATGAGTGAGGTAAGGGTACGATGATCCCGGGCCCGAAACCGGCCCAAAAAACAAAGACATAAACCAACCAGCCTCAGCCTGTTCTTCCCTTTCCGATATCATCATCTGCTCTTCTTCCACTATTAAATCATACAACCTTTTGCTCATATACACCTTCACAGCCTCAACACCTTCTGCCACCACTTCCGGTGGCGGAACCTCCAACGGGTTATGCTCCACCGACAGTCTAGTCAGATTCTCCAGCCGCCCGAATGTAACGGGCAGCTCTTGAATCTGATTGTTGCATATATCGAGTTCTCTAAGGTTGGTTAAATTTCCTATTGTGTCAGGGAGACATGTGAGATCATTAAAGTTGCTGCTTACATTAAGAACCACAAGCTTTGTTAGCTTTCCAATTGAATATGGCAGGCCTTTGAGCTCATTGAAGTGCACATCAAGGATTTGAAGCGATGTCATTTCGCCGATGGAGGTAGGAAGGCAACGCAACTTGTTTAGAGGCATCAAAAGCTTCCTTAGAGTCACCAGTTCGTAACCGATGTTGGCGGGAAGATTTCCAATTTTATTTAAACTGGCATCAAATTGTACCAATGATCTGAACCAAAAATATCAGTTCCTGTTAATATTCTAGGTAATGAGATTCAAAAGAAAGTAATCTTAAAACCTCTGAAATATTAGTTGCAAGAAGAAAAAAGTAGTTGATGTGATGAATGCATTTGCTAGTTTATTTGATGGGGTCATCTATACACACAATGTCTCTTATTGTCTCATGTCTAACTCAACACCGTTTTAAACAACTGCTTGGATAGAGGTAAGAAGGTTGTTTTGACCACGCAATGTTAAACTTTGACCATCTATGACCAGAACAGCAATGTTGATCAAACAATCATTCTAATCAATATATTTCAATGTTTGACCTCGAATAGTCAAAATGGTCGTCTGGATATTGTTAAAACAACCTTTTTGACCAATAATTATCGAAGTTTGACTTTTCCTTTTTCTGGTCAAAACAGCCGTCTATTTAATGGCGTTAGGTCATACAAGATGGTGTAGCTATAGCATCACCCTTAATTAATTACCTGCATTTACAAATGCCATCGGGCAACGAAGTGAGTTTGTTGCTGGAGACATTTAGAATCTTCAATAGTTGCAGCGCGCCAATGGATTCGGGTAGTGATTCAAACAGATTGGTAGAAACATTAAGCTCCTCGAGCATCGCAAGTCCAGCAAGTGAATCTGGAAGAGCCTGTTTCAATGCACCAAATATTACAAGCAAATGTTAACAGTTCCATTTCCATTACAATTAGGGTTAAATACTTAAATCACAACACCAGACTGTTAACAATGCTTACTAACCGAAAGTTTATTCGAGGACAGGTCGAGAGAGACCAGCGTACGAAGCTTCCCGAACGCTTCAGGAACAAACGGCAATTGACGGTAAGATAAATCAATCCGTTCAACGCCGTTCATCAACGCATCCTCTAAAATATCAGCCATCTCCTCCTTCACCTCCTCCGCAATCGTAGGAAGCATAGAGGACACCTTCTTATCAATCTTGGATAATTTTCCAGCAGCCTTAGAGGTATCGTAAAGCTTATTAAGTCTTCTCTCGGCCACAACCAACAGCTTGCTATAAGTCTCATGCATCTCATCCAACGAGATCAAAGCTCTATACATCTGCATCTCTCGCTTCGCCGCCCTCTTCCGTTTCTCCACCACCTCCATCTCCTGTTCTGACAACGTGATCTCGTCGAATTGAACCGCAAATGGTGACTCGGCTTCCGCGTACCTTGACCTAGCCATCTCAACGGTTTCCGGATCCGGACGCTCGCCTAGAGTTTTAATAACGGATCGGATCTGAGAGACTTCGACCACGACCGCACGGATGTTGGCGAGGATGTCATCTTCTGTTAAATGAGCGACACGTTCGGCCATTTCAGTGTAGGATTCACGTTGGGAGAGCTCGGTATATGTTTCGGGTAAAGCGGATGGCTGGTGAAGCCTTTCGTTCTCAAGCTCCTGCAATTGGCGGCGTTTGAAGCTGGGAATCCTGGTCATGACGTAAGAAAGGATTCGCATCTTCCTAGGGCTGGCATTGGGATCCATGGTCACGATTCTCCTAGGGCTGGGATTCGGATCCTTGGTCACTATTCTCCTGGGGCTGGGATTCGGATCCATGATGATGATTCAGAGAGATCAATGAACGTAACGCTTTGCCTTGGTTAATTGATCGGCGCGGTACGCATGTCTCGTCTGAAAGAAGGAAAGAAGAAGGGAGGCAATGAAGGACGATGACGACGCATGCAATTATGGGCGTTGTTGCATTATTTTAAGAGGATTTTTACATTCCAGTTTTTCAGGTGAATTTCATTCGCTCGTTACTGCCAAGAATAGGGAGTCAAATTACAGAATCATAATTTACATGCTTCTTTTTATTTTAAACTAATTATATCCTCTCAAGAGAGATTTTGTTTTATGGCGCCATCAGTTTTAATTAATTTGTAAAATACTTAATGAAAACAATGTGGGAACTGTAGAATCGTCTAACATCTAATCTCACATTATTTCAAACCGCCTTCAGAATGCCCGTTTTGACTAGATGTTTTAAAAATTTGACCGTCTATGGTTAAATTGGTTGTTCAAATATTGAACAAACGACCATTTTGACCAATAAGTTCTAAGTTTGACCCTCAATTGACCGGCTAGATATTTGTTCATCCGTTGTAACCAATAATTTTCTGAATTTCACTTTTTATTATTTGTTGTCTAAGTGTTTTGTGGATAATCGTTTGATACTTTATTGTGTGAAATAAAATAAGGGTGATGTAGCCATGGCATGACCCAAAAAACAATTAAGAACAACTTTAGGTTGGTATGAGCTCAACTGCTTTTTTCTCACGTCTTTTTACTATTTCGAATGTCTTGACACATGTGATTACACGGTGCTTGATTATGTGAATAAGAGTATCTACAACAACAAACTAATACAAATTGCCACATTATCGCTATATCATATTTCAAACTTTTCTTAAAAACTCAACTTTTTTTCACAACAACAAACCCTCACAAATCCAATTATATAATATTAAATCTTGGTATATATAATATGTGTGTGTGTATATGTGTGTGTGTGTGTGTGAGGGAGGGAGGTTGCCACATCATCAGTTGTTGCAAGTTTGCAGCAACAAACTGCCCAAGATAGACTTTGCACCACAACAAGACTCAGCAGAGCCCAGTTGGACCCGCAAGACTCACTCTGAACAGGGACGTCTGCGCAGAAACCAACTGGATCCGCAGGACCAACCATGCTCAGAGACGTGACGTCCTTACGCGCAGTACGCAAGCTGTTCCCGCAGGAAATGCCTCCCAATGGTGAAGGACTCCGCCTGTCCCCGCAGCCTCGGATACAAGCCATCAGGGAAGGCTACCTGCGCAGCAAGGCTACACGCACAAGGCACTTAGCTCTCGATCATTCAGTGTCACCTGAAGGAATGAGCAAAGCCGGGAACAATCCCGCACAGTGGCGGGAGGGGGAATACTCCCGCCCAAATAAGCCAGTCCGTACGATACGGGAAGATCTTCTGTACTGTACCTGACGAGGTATGGGAAAAAGATCTGACTAAAGATACGACAGCTTATTGACAACAGTATGGCGAGCAGCATGCTCCTGTACTGTATGTCACTATTAGCCGCTGCCTACTCACCAACTACTGCCATACCACGTGCATAGCCGGCAGTTGGTGGAAAAGAAATAGTACACAGCAGGCCTGGTCACTATCAGCCGCTGCCTACCCACCAACTACCAGCAGGGCACGTGCGTAGGCCACTGTTGGTGGAACAGGAACACTGTTGCAGCCGGCCACACCTCCTTGGAAACCTACCTTCGGCTATAAATACCACAAATGGTATGACCATCTCATCTTATCATATCTTATCATATTATACCTGATATCTGCTCTAGCAATCTCTTAGTATACATTTATATTTAAAGAGCAATCTAGTCTGATTCTCACGCCGGAGGGTGGTCACAAGGAGGAACCCCCCCTTCTCAGTGACAAGCTCACGGTGTCTGTTTTGCAGGTTATCAGAAGAACCATCTTCTCTGGGTCTAACCCCTCGTGGGAAACATCTATCTAACCCCTAGGTTACCCGTAATCTGCCCGGGGTCCGGTTAGTGTTTCTTAATTGGCGCCATCCGTGCATAAAGCTAGAACATTTTTCTCCAGTTTTTTCAAACTTCTAAGATGGTTAAAGAAACTCCGGTAACCACAACCCCAGCTACTGGGGGGAATACCGGCAACACAGTCTTTACAAACACTACCCCGGCTACCCAAGCCGGGGCAAGTGAAGTAAATTTTACGAACACTACCCCAGTTACCCAAGCTGGGGCAAGTGCAGTAAATAATCGCTCACTGGGATTCACCGATACCCAGTTAGAGAAAAGAACAAGACTCCCCCGCCAAACACTCGATGAAGTTAAGGCATGGGCGGAGGCACGTCAAAAGGAATTCCAGGCTGAGTTGGACGAACGCTTGCGTTCCGTCCAACAGGCCGACGAATTCGAATACTGGGACGATGACTCGGAGGAATCCGACTCCGACGCGAACCCTCGCCATAGGGCAAAAGGGAAGCGTAGGGAAACGGACTCCGAACCGAGAAGGCATTTTGGACAAGCCTTCAAACCAAAAAGCACAGGTGGAAGTCCACGAGACTTCTCCAAAACATTCAGACCAAACGTTGCAAATGCGGGAACGTCCAAATTTGCAAGGGACATTGCGGAAGCAATCGCCCCAAAAAGTGCCAAACAAATGTCAAGCATAGGCACATATGATGGTATATCTGACCCCGATGATCATTTGAACAGATTCATAGCGGGGGCAACCGTCAGTAGTTGGACGGAACCTACGTGGTGTTACATGTTCCAAATGACGCTTGTGGGGGCTGCTAGAGCGTGGTTCGATCGTCTACCGGTCAACCACATCTACGACTGGGCAGACTTCCAACAGAAGTTTAGCCAGCACTTCAGCCAGCAAAGAAAGTATACCGAGGAGCAATGGACAATCCTCAAATGCATTCGAGAGAAAGATGAATCTTTGATGGACTTCATCACTCGCTTCAACTCGAAGAAGCTAAGTCTGGGTAACATTAGCGAAGATCTTGTTCGCGCTGCTTTCATCCAGGGCGCGAACGACCCAGAGCTCATCCGCACCTTAACGGGTAAAGATGGCATGCCATCATGACAGCAGCAAAACGCTCTGCGGAAACGGAGAAGCAACTGGGTAGAGATCTCCCACAGAGCACAAACCTCTACACCCAGAAAACAAGGGAAGACAACGTCCTTACCGCCCGATTAAACAAAAAGCGAAAGCTAGGCATTTGGCAGTCAAGGGTAAACTTTGACACCTCATCCGGCTTGCAACATCGGTTAGGCGGAAGGGATAACGTACGATCGACCCAGAACTCCAGATGGACGCCGCTCACCAAAAGCGTCACCGAGATATTTGCCACCGAGGAGCTCCCATGGCCAAAGCCCCAAATAATCCGACATCGTCACAATGCTGATCGGAGTAAATACTGTGACTTTCACAGGACAAAAGGCCACAACACCGAAGAATGCATAGACGTAAAGGACATGGTCGAAGCATTTGTCAGAGACGGGACGCTCGCGCACCTCGTGGCGCAATGAACGCTGAGCAGGCTGATGCGTGTAGAACCCCAGCTGGGGAAAACACGAATAAAATTCCAGCTTCGATATGGAGACTACATGCTGCGTAAAGAACGAGATCCCGAACCAGGTGCGTATCGGCTCGATGGCACTCCCATCCCAACAACATGGAAGGGAGCTCATTTACACAGTTTGCATGTAAATCAATTCCAAATTTGTAAAGAAAAGGCCAAGAGCCACTTCTAATGGAAATGATTCTCCTTAAAAAATCGACGCTGATGATTTTACATTTATACTTTTATGAACTATCAACACGGATATGCCGGTTTTCACCGCATAATTACGTGAAAAGTCGTTGGCTGGGGAAGGCGGCAAAACCCGCATAAACCCAAAAAACGGCAAACCTTCACGCAGGTCAGTTGACGGGGAAAAGTTCAGTCATCCCACTAAATGAAAGTGCCGGTCTATCCGCATGAATCGTGATAAGAGGAAACTGAACACTAACCTATTAACAACCGCGCGTCGAACGGTTAATTTATTAAACACTAATATGCCGGTTTTCACCGCATAAGTACGTGAAAAGTCGTTGCGTGGGGAAGGCGGCAAAACCCGCATAAACCCAAAAAACGGCAAACCTTCACGCAGGTCAGTTGAAGGGGAAAAGTTCAGTTATCCCATTAAATGAAAGTGCCGGTCTATCCGCATGAATCATGAAAGGAAACTGAACACTAACCTATTGACAACCGCGCGTCGAACGGTTCAAAACAGAATTCCTAAAAAAGGATGAGGAAAACCTACACGCAGGTCAGATATGGGTAAAGTTTAGCCATCCTACTAAGTGCAAGTGACGGTCCTACCCGCACAATCACGAAAGAGGAAGCAAAACTTCACACCTATTATCTACCACGTTCAAAGGTTAACTTATCCTCAGAAAAGATGAGGAAAACCTACACGCAGGTCAGACGTAGGTAAAGTTTAGCCATCCTACTAAGTGCAAGTGACGGTCCTACCCGCACAATCACGAAAGAGGAAGCAAAACTTCACACCTATTATCTACCACGTTCAAAGGTTAACTTATTCTAAAACACTTGGAAAATTGCTAATTTAAACTAAAGTATGCAAGTCATATAACGTTTATAAAGCAAGGAATCCAATAAAAGAAGCGGTCTTACCCGCATAAAGATTTATATTTCATAAATATTTATTACAAAAATGGCCGGGTAACTACCCGCCTACAAGAAAATAAATCTATACAAGCTAAATCTATCCTAGCAGTGGGAAGGGATCTTCAGGATCAGGCTTCAGGGCCACTTCCACTTGGACCAGCCCCATCAGTAGAGCGTGGCAGTTCAAGGAAAGCCTTAAGGATAGCTAGCCCATCATCAGCAGCAGCAACTTCATTCACCTTCTCCACCACCGGATGCGGGAAGGCAGCATACTGGTTCACTGCTTGGTCGTAAACAGCTTCAGTATCAACATTATACAAAGGGAAGTTGGAAGGCTGGATGCCT